>NC_086444.1:720336845-720650286 GCF_028390025.1 Pseudophryne corroboree
TTGAGCAAACGCTGTAAATACTTATGTACATGTGATTTCTTAGTTTTTATTTTTAATACATTTGCAAAAATCTCAAATTTTTTTTTTCCCTGTTGTCATTATGGGGTATTGTGTGTAGAATTTTGAGGGGAAAAAATTATTTATTACATTTTAGAATAAGGCTGTAACATAAAATGTGGAAAAAATAGGATTTTAATTACCTACCGGTAAATCTTTTTCTTCTAGTCCATAAGGGATATTGGGGAATTAATACGATGGGGTATAGACGGGGTCCAAAGGAGCCGGTGCACTTTAAATTTTTTCAACTGGGTGTGCTGGCTCCTCCCCTCTATGCAGCCTCCCACAGGCAGTTATAGGTAAAATAGTGCCCAAAGGAGAAAGGACATACTTGAGAGAAGAAGCATAACAACGAGTGGTGAGATTCACACACCAGCACACCAATAACATAAAACGACCAGCAACCGCTGGTAACAAAACAGCAACAGCTGAACAGGTGACCATATGAGACAACCTGCAGAAAAGTCAACGCACTAAGGGGGGCGCCCAATATCCCTTATGAACTACGAGAAAAGGATTTACTGGTAGGTAATTAAAATCCTATTTTCTCTAGTATCCATAAGGGATATTGGGGAATTAGTACGATGGGGACGTCCCAAAGCTTTCAGAATGGGCGGGAATGTGCGGAGACACCTGCAGCACTGCCTGCCCAAACTGGGTATCCACTTTGGCCAGGGTATCAAACCTGTAGAACTTCACAAAGGTGTTCTTCCCCGACTAGGTAGCAGCTCGACATAGTTGCAAGGCCGAGACTCCACAGGCAGCCGCCCAGGAAGACCCCACCAATCTTATAGAGTGGGCCTTCAGAGACTGTGGAACAGGCAAGGCTGCAGACACATAGGTCTGTTGGATAGTAAGCGTAAGCCAACGAGCAATGGACTGCTTTGAAGCAGGCAACCCTTTTTCTGCGCATCATATAGCACGAACAAGGAATCCGTCTTTCTGATCCGAGCCATCCTCTTGACCTAGATCTTCAAGGCTCACAGAGCATCCAATGCCTCCGGAGGAGCAGAAGTGCCAGAATTTGACGGAACCACAATAGGTTGATTCAAGTGGAACGCAGATACAACTTTCGTCAGGAACTGCTGCCTAGTCCTGAGCTCCGCTCTGTCATCATAAAAGACCAAGTAGGGACTTTTACACAATAAGGCCCCCAATTCTGAGATACGCCTAGCATAAGCTAGGGCCAGTAACATCACCATCTTCCATGTGAGGTACTTGTCTTCTACCGTCATTAGAGGTTCAAACCAGGAGGACTGTAGAAATTCCAACACTATATTCAAATCCCAGGGCACAAAGGAGGTTGTATGTGGAGTACCCCTTGCAAGAAGGTCTGAACTTCTGGCAACACTGCCAATTTCTTCTGGTAGAAGATGGAGAGAGCTGAAATCTGGACCTTAATGGAACCCAGACAAAAGCCCTTATCCACACCAGCCTGCAGGAAACGGCCCAAGTGGAACTCCGCAGGTGAATACGTGCGTTCCTCGCACCAAGAGACATATCTTCTCCAGATATGAGGATAGTGTTTTGACGTCACAGGTTTCCTGGCCTGAACCATGGTAGCAATAACCTTTTTGGAAAGGCCCTTGTGAGATAGGATGTTCCTCTCAACCTCCATGCTGTCAAACAAAGTCACCGTAAATCCGGGTAGGCAAACGGTCCATGTTGAAGAAGATCTCTTCTCATTGGCAGAGGCCAAGGGTCTTCGACGGACATGACCAGAAGGGGTGTGATTCATCAAATTGACAGTGTCTAGGTCGACAATGTTTAGGTCGACCACTATAGGTCGACATGGATGGAAGGTCGACAGGGTTTCTAGGTCGACATGTGCTAGGTCGACAGGTCTAAAGGTCGACATGAGGATTTTTTTCTCTGACGTCCTAGTGGATGCTGGGAACTCCGTAAGGACCATGGGGAATAGCGGCTCCGCAGGAGACTGGGCACATCTAAAGAAAGCTTTAGGACTATCTGGTGTGCACTGGCTCCTCCCCCTATGACCCTCCTCCAAGCCTCAGTTAGATTTTTGTGCCCGACCGAGCAGGGTGCAATCTAGGAGGCTCTCCTGAGCTTCTTAGAAAAAGTTAGTTTTAGGTTTTTTATTTTCAGTGAGACCTGCTGGCAACAGGCTCACTGCATCGAGGGACTAAGGGGAGAAGAAGCGAACCTGCCTGCTTGCAGCCAGCTTGGGCTTCTTAGGCTACTGGACACCATTAGCTCCAGAGGGACCGAACACAGGCCCAGCCTCGGAGTCCGGTCCCAGAGCCGCGCCGCCGGCCCCCTTACAGAGCCAGAAGCAAGAAGAGGTCTGGAAAATCGGCGGCAGAAGACATCAGTCTTCACCAAGGTAGCGCACAGCACTGCAGCTGTGCGCCATTGCTCCTCATGCACACCACACACTCCGGTCACTGAGGGTGCAGGGCGCTGGGGGGGGGCGCCCTGAGCAGCAATATAAACACCTTGGCTGGCAAAACTACATCACATATAACCCCCAGGGCTATATGGATGTATATTAACCCCTGCCAGATTCCATAAAAATGCGGGAGAAAAGTCAGCGAAAAAGGGGCGGAGCTATCTCCTTCAGCACACTGGCGCCATTTTTCCCTCACAGCTCCGTTGGAGAGAAGCTCCCTGGCTCTCCCCTGCAGTTAATACACTACAGAAAGGGTTAAAAAGAGAGGGGGGGGGGCACAATTTAGGCGCAGTATACAACATATATGCAGCTATAAGGGAAAACACTTTTTTATAGGTGCTATCCCTGTGATATATAGCGCCCTGGTGTGTGCTGGCATACTCTCCCTCTGTCTCCCCAAAGGGCTTTGTGGGGTCCTGTCCTCTATCAGAGCATTCCCTGTGTGTGTGCTGTGTGTCGGTACGGCTGTGTCGACAGGTATGTGGAGGATAATGAGGTGGAGGCGGAGCGAATGCCTGTAAATATGTTGTCACCCCCTGCGGGGTCGACACCGGTGTGGTTGAACTTATGGAAGGATTACGTGAAAGTGCCAACTCCTTACATAAAAGGTCGACGACACGGAACAGTCGGCTACTCAGCTTGTGCCTGTTCCAGCGTCTCAAATGTCATGAGGGGCTCTAAAATCGCCCGCTACCTCAGATAACAGACACAGATGTCGACACGGATACTGACTCCAGTGTCGACATCGATGAGACTGGTGTACCCTCCAAATAGGTCCACCCGTTACAGGATTGAGACAATGAAAAATGTATTACACATCTATGATTATACCCCAGGTACCACATAAAAGGGTATTGTGTTTGGTGAGAGAAAACTATTAGTAGTTTTTCCTGCATCTGAGAAATTAAATGAGGTGTGTGAGGAAGAGTGGTCTTCCCCCGGTAAGAAATTGATAATTTCTACAACGGTTATTGGCAGCGTACCCTTTCCCGCCAGAGGATAGGTCACGCGGGGAAACACCCCATAGGGTAGATACAGCGCTTACACGCTTATCAGAAAAGGTGGCACTACCGTCTTTGGGTACGGCCGCCCTGAAGGAACCTGCTGATAGAAAGCAGGAGGTTACCCTATAAGATATGGTCACACACTAGGGCATTATATTGCGACCAGCCGTTGCTTCGGCATGAATGTGCAGTGCTCCCGCTGCGTGGTCAGATTCCCTGTCGGAAAATAACTATGGATAGGGACAATATTTTGCTGAAAATAGAGCATATAAAAGACGTGGTCTTATACATGCGTGATGCACAGAGGGATATTTGCCGGCTGGCATCAAAAATAAGCGCTAGGTCCATTGCCGCCAGACGGGGGTTATGGACTTGGCAATGGTCAGGCGATGCCGACTCGAATCGGCACATGGAAGTTGCCCTATAAGGGGGTAAAACTGTTTGGGGATAGTTTTTTCAGACCTCGTTTCCACAGCTACTGCTGGGAAATTACTTTTTTTGCCACAGGCTACCCCACAACAAAAGAAAGCACCGTATCATCAAGTACAGTCCTTTCGGCCCCAGAAAAACAAGTGGGCTAGAGGCTCATCCTTTCTGCCGAGAGGCAAAGGTAGAGGAAAAAAGCTGCAACACACAGCTAGTTCCCAAGAGCAGAAGTCCTCCCTGCGTCCGGTAGGTCCACAGCATGGTGCTGGGGCTGCTCAGGCGGACCCGGGTACGGTGGGGGCCCGTCTCAGATATTTCAGCGGACAGTGGGCTCTCTCACATGGATCCCTGGGTCCTTCAAGTAGTATCTCAGGGGTACAGGCTGGAGTTCGAGACGTTCTTCCCCCCGCCGTTTCCTAAAATCTGCCTTACCGGCACCTCCCTCTGCCAGGGAGACGGTGTTGGTGGATATTCAACACTATAATCACAACAAGTGATTGTCAAGGTGCCCCTCCTTCAGCAAGGAAGGGGTTACTATTCCACAGTGGTTGTGGTACCGCAACGGTTCGGTGAGACCCATCTTGAAATTAAAATACTTGAACTTTTATATCAGAAGATTCAAGTTCAAGATGGAATCGCTCAGGGCGCTTATAACGAGCCTGGACGAGGGGGATTACAGGGTCTCCCTGGACATCAAGGATGCGTACCTGCATGTCCCCATTCCCCCCCCTCACCAGGAGTACCTCAGATATGTGGTACAGGACTGTCACTATCAGTTCCAGACGCGGCCGTTGGAGTTGTCCACGGCACCGAAGGTCTTTACCTAGGTAATGGCCGAAGTGATGATACTCCTTCGCAAGAAGGAAGTTTTTATTATCCCGTACTTGGACGATCTCCTGATAAAGGCGAGGCCCAAAGAACAGTTGGTAGTGGGGGTAGCACTCTCTCGGGAAGTGCTACAACAGCACGACTGGATTCTCAATATTCCAAAGTCACAGCTGGTCCCGACGACACGTCTTCTGTTCCTGGGAATGTTTCTGAACGCAGACCAGAAAAGAGTGTTTCTTCCAGTGGAAAAAGCCGAGGAGTTGTCATCTCTAGTCAGAGACATCCTAAAACCAGGACAGGTGTCGGTACATCAATGCACACGAGTCCTGGGAAAAATGGTAGCTTCGTACGAAGCATAATTCCATTCGGAAGACTCCACGCAAGGACGTTCCAGTGGGACCTGTGGGACTAATGGTCCGGGTCCCATGTACAGATACAACAGCGGATAACCCTGTCAGCAAGAAACAGGGTGTCGCTGCTGTGGTGGCTGCAGAGGGCTCATCTACTAGTGGGCCGCAGATTCGGATTACAGGACTGGGTCCTGGTGACCACGGATGCCAGCCTTCGGGGCTGGGGTGCAGTCACACAGGGAAGAAATTTCCAAGGAGATTTCGCTTCACATAAATATTCTGCAGCTAAGGGCCATTTACAATGCCCTAACACAAGCAAGGCCCCTGCTTCAGAACCAGCCGGTACTGATCCAATCAGACGACATCACGGCGGTCGCCCATGTAAACAGACAGGGCGGCACAAGAAGCAGGATGGCGATGGCAGAAGCCACAAGGATTCTCCGATGGGCGACCTACACCCAGGAGAATGGGGACTTCATCCAGAAGTTTTCCAAATGCGGGTAAACCGTTGGGAATGACCACGGGTGGACATGATGGCGTCCCGCCTCAACAAGAAGTTGAAAAGATATTGCGCCAGGTCAAGGGACCCTCAGGCGATCGCTGGGGACGCTCTAGTGACACCGTGGGTGTACCAGTCGGTTTATGTGTCTCCTCCTCTACCTCTCATACCCAAGGTACTGAGAATAATAAGAAGGCGAGGAGTGAAAACCATACTCGGGGTTCCGGATTGGCCATGAAGAGCTTGGTACCCGGAACTTCAAGAGATGCTGGCAGAGGACCCTTGGCCTCTGCCGCTCAGACAAGACCTGCTGCAGCAGGGACCCTGTCTGTTCCAAGACTTACCGCGGCTGCGTTTGACGGCATGGCGGTAGAACACCGGATCCTAAAGGAAAAGGGTATTCCGAAGGAAGTCATCCCTACCCTGATCATAGCCAGGAAGGATGTCACCGCAAGACATTATCGCCGTGTTTGGCGAAAATTTGTTGCTTGGTGGGAGGCCATGAAGGCCCCGACGGAGGAATTTCAACTATGTCGATTCCTGCACTTCCTGCAAGCAGGGGTGACGTTTGGGCCTCAAATTGGGGTCCATCAAGGTCCAGATTTCGGCTCTGTCGATTTTCTTCCAGAAAGAACTGGCTTCACTGCCTGAAGTTCAGACTTTGGTTAAAGGAGTACTACATATTCAGCCTCCTTTTGTGCCTCCTGTGGCACTTTTTGGATCTCAACGTGGTGTTGGATTTCCTAATGTCGCATTGGTTGAGCCACTTAAAACCATGGAGCTAAAGTATCTCGCGTGGAAAGTGGTCATGCTGTTGGCCTTGGCCTTGGCCAAGCGTGTGTCAGAATTGGCGGCTTTGTCATGTAAAAGGCCTTATCTGATTTTCTGTATGGATAGGGCAGAGTTGAGGACTCGTCCTCAGTTTCTCCCGAAGGTGGTCTCAGGTTTTCACTTGAACCAACCTATTGTGGTGCCTGCGGCTACTGGGGACTTGGAGGATTCCAAGTTGCTGGACGTAGTCAGGGCCCTGAAAATTTTATTTTTCCAGGACGGCTGGAGTCAGGAAAACTGACTCGCTGTTTTTCTCTAACGTCCTAAGTGGATGCTGGGGACTCCGTCAGGACCATGGGGAATAGCGGCTCCGCAGGAGACAGGGCACAAAAATAAAGCTTTAGGATTAGGTGGTGTGTACTGGCTCCTCCCCCTATGACCCTCCTCCAAGCCTCAGTTAGGTTTTTGTGCCCGTCCGAGCAGGGTGCAATCTAGGTGGCTCTCTTAAAGAGCTGCTTAGAAAAAGTTTTTTAGGTTTTTTATTTTCAGTGAGTCCTGCTGGCAACAGGCTCACTGCATCGAGGGACTTAGGGGAGAGAATTTCAACTCACCTGCGTGCAGGATGGATTGGATTCTTAGGCTACTGGACACCATTAGCTCCAGAGGGAGTCGGAACACAGGTCTCACCCTGGGGTTCGTCCCGGAGCCGCGCCGCCGACCCCCCTTACAGATGCTGAAGATTGAAGGTCCGGAAACAGGCGGCAGAAGGCTCTTCAGTCTTCATGAAGGTAGCGCACAGCACTGCAGCTGTGCGCCATTGTTGTCACACACTTCACACCAAGCGGTCACGGAGGGTGCAGGGCGCTGCTGGGGGCGCCCTGGGCAGCAATATTTTAATACCTTATGGCAAAAGAATACATCACATATAGCCATTAAGGCTATATGTATGTATTTAACCCATGCCAGTTATCTAAATCTACGGGAGGAAAGCCCGCCGAAATAGGGGGCGGGGCTTATTCTCCTCAGCACACAGCGCCATTTTCCTGCTCAGCTCCGCTGTGAGGAAGGCTCCCAGGACTCTCCCCTGCACTGCACTACAGAAACAGGGTAAAACAGAGAGGGGGGGCATTTTTTGGCGATATATTGGATATATTTAAGCTGCTATAAGGAACAACACTTATATAAGGTTGTTCCCATATATATTATGGCGCTGGGGTGTGTGCTGGCAAACTCTCCCTCTGTCTCCCCAAAGGGCTAGTGGGGTCCTGTCTTCGATAAGAGCATTCCCTGTGTGTCTGCTGTGTGTCGGTACGTGTGTGTCGACATGTATGAGGACGATGTTGGCGTGGAGGCAGAGCAATTGCCGATAATGGTGATGTCACCCCCCAGGGAGTCGACACCGGAATCGATGGCTTTGTTTCTGGAATTACGTGATAATGTCAGCACATTACAAAAATCAGTTGACGACATGAGACGGCCGGCAAACCAGTTAGTACCTGCCCAGGCGTCTCAGACACCGTCAGGGGCTGTAAAACGCCCTTTACCTCAGTCGGTCGACACAGACCCAGACACAGACACTGAATCTAGTGTCGACGGTGATGAAACAAACGTATTTTCAAGTAGGGCCACACGTTATATGATCACGGCAATGAAGGAGGCTTTGCATATCTCTGATACTGCAAGTACCACAAAAAGGGGTATTATGTGGGGGGTGAAAAAACTACCTGTAGTTTTTCCTGAATCAGAGGAATTAAATGATGTATGTGATGAAGCGTGGGTTAACCCAGATAGAAAAATGCTAATTTCAAAAAAGTTATTAGCATTATACCCTTTCCCGCCAGAGGTTAGGGCGCGCTGGGAAACACCCCCTAGGGTGGATAAGGCGCTCACACGCTTATCAAAACAAGTGGCGTTACCGTCTCCTGATACGGCCGCCCTCAAGGATCCAGCGGATAGGAGACTGGAAACTACCCTAAAAAGTATATACACACATACTGGTGTTATACTGCGACCAGCCATCGCCTCAGCCTGGATGTGCAGTGCTGGGGTCGTCTGGTTGGATTCCCTGACTGAAAATATTGATACCCTGGATAGGGACAGTATTTTATTGACTATAGAGCAATTAAAGGATGCTTTCCTTTATATGCGAGATGCGCAGAGAGATATTTGCACTCTGGCATCGAGAGTAAATGCGATGTCCATATCTGCCAGAAGGAGTTTATGGACGCGACAGTGGTCAGGTGATGCGGATTCCAAACGACATATGGAAGTATTGCCGTATAAAGGGGAGGAATTATTTGGCGTCGGTCTATCGGATCTGGTGGCCACGGCAACTGCCGGAAAATCCACTTTTTTACCTCAGACCCCCTCCCAACAGAAAAAGACACCGTCTTTTCAGCCGCAGTCCTTTCGGTCCTATAAGAACAAGCGGACAAAAGGACAGTCATATCTGCCTCGGGGCAGAGGAAGGGGTAAGAGAGGGCAGCAAGCAGCCCCTGCCCAGGAACAGAAGCCCTCCCAGGGTTCTGCAAAGCCCTCAGCATGACGCTGGGGCCTTACAAGCGGACTCAGGAGCGGTGGGGGGTCGACTCAAGAATTTCAGCGCACAGTGGGCTTGCTCACAGGTGGACCCCTGGATTCTGCAGGTAGTATCTCAGGGTTACAGGTTGGAATTCGAGAAGTCTCCCCCTCGCCGGTTCCTAAAGTCTGCTTTGCCAACGTCTCCCTCAGACAGGGCGACGGTATTGGAAGCCATTCACAAGCTGTTTTCTCAGCAGGTGATAGTCAAGGTACCCCTCCTACAACAGGGAAAGGGGTATTACTCCACGCTATTTGTGGTACCGAAGCCGGACGGCTCGGTAAGACCTATTCTAAATCTGAAATCTTTGAACCTGTACATACAAAAATTCAAGTTCAAGATGGAGTCACTCAGAGCAGTGATAGCGAATCTGGAAGAAGGGGACTTTATGGTGTCCCTGGACATAAAGGATGCTTACCTGCATGTCCCAATTTGCCCTTCACATCAAGGGTACCTCAGGTTCGTGGTGCAAAACTGTCATTATCAGTTTCAGACGCTGCCGTTTGGATTGTCCACGGCACCTCGGGTCTTTACCAAGGTAATGGCCGAAATGATGATCCTTCTACGAAGAAGAGGCGTATTAATTATCCCTTACTTGGACGATCTCCTGATAAGGGCAAGGTCCAGAGAACAGCTGGAAGACGGAGTAGCACTAACCCAACTAGTGCTGCAACAACACGGGTGGATTCTGAATTTTCCAAAATCTCAGTTGACCCCGACGACACGTCTGCTGTTCCTGGGAATGATTCTGGACACGGTTCAGAAAAAGGTGTTTCTTCCGGAGGAGAAAGCCAGGGAGTTATCCGAACTTGTCAGGAACCTCCTAAAACCAGGGACAGTGTCTGTGCATCAATGCACAAGAGTCCTGGGAAAGATGGTGGCTTCTTACGAAGCGATTCCATTCGGCAGATTCCACGCACGAACTTTTCAGTGGGATCTGCTGGACAAATGGTCCGGATCGCATCTGCAGATGCATCAGCGGATAACCTTATCGCCACGGACAAGGGTGTCTCTTCTGTGGTGGTTGCAGAGTGCTCATCTGTTAGAGGGCCGCAGATTCGGCATACAGGACTGGGTCCTGGTGACCACGGATGCCAGTCTGAGAGGCTGGGGAGCGGTCACACAAGGAAGAAACTTCCAGGGAGTATGGTCAAGCCTGGAGATGTCTCTTCACATAAATATACTGGAGCTAAGAGCGATTTACAATGCTCTAAGTCTGGCAAAACCCCTGCTTCAGGGTCAGCCGGTGTTGATCCAGTCGGACAACATCACGGCAGTCGCCCACGTAAACAGACAGGGCGGCACAAGAAGCAGGACAGCAATGGCAGAAGCTGCAAGGATTCTTCGCTGGGCGGAAGAGCATGTGATAGCACTGTCAGCAGTATTCATTCCGGGAGTGGACAACTGGGAAGCAGACTTCCTCAGCAGACACGATCTACACCCGGGAGAGTGGGGACTTCATCCAGAAGTCTTCCACATGATTGTGAACCGTTGGGAAAAACCAATGGTGGATATGATGGCGTCCCGCCTCAACAAAAAACTGGACAGGTATTGCGCCAGGTCAAGAGATCCTCAGGCAATAGCTGTGGACGCTCTGGTAACACCGTGGGTGTTCCAGTCAGTGTATGTGTTCCCTCCTCTGCCTCTCATACCAAAAGTACTGAGAATTATACGGCAAAAGGGAGTAAGAACGATACTAGTGGCTCCGGATTGGCCAAGAAGAACTTGGTACCCGGAACTTCAAGAGATGCTCACGGAGGATCCGTGGCCTCTACCTCTAAGACGGGACCTGCTTCAGCAGGGACCGTGTCTATTCCAAGACTTACCGCGGCTGCGTTTGACGGCATGGCGGTTGAACGCCGAATTCTAAAGGAAAAAGGCATTCCGGAAGAGGTCATTCCTACACTGGTAAAAGCCAGGAAGGAGGTGACTGCACAACATTATCACCGCATTTGGAGAAAATATGTTGCGTGGTGTGAGGCCAGGAAGGCCCCCACGGAGGAATTTCAACTGGGTCGATTCCGACATTTCCTGCAAACAGGATTGTCTATGGGCCTCAAATTGGGGTCCATTAAGGTTCAAATTTCGGCCCTGTCGATTTTCTTCCAGAAAGAATTGGCTTCAGTTCCTGAAGTCCAGACTTTTGTAAAAGGAGTACTACATATACAGCCCCCGGTTGTGCCCCCAGTGGCACCGTGGGATCTTAATGTAGTCTTGGATTTTCTCAAATCCCATTGGTTTGAGCCGCTCAAATCGGTGGAGCTGAAGTATCTTACATGGAAAGTAACCATGCTACTGGCCCTGGCTTCAGCCAGGAGAGTATCAGAATTGGCGGCTTTATCATATAAGAGCCCATATCTGATTTTCCATACGGACAGGGCAGAACTGCGGACGCGTCCTCATTTTCTGCCTAAGGTGGTGTCAGCGTTTCACCTGAACCAGCCTATTGTGGTGCCTGCGGCTACTAACGAGTTGGAGGATTCCAAGTTGTTGGACGTGGTCCGGGCATTGAAAATATATATTTCAAGAACGGCGGGAGTCAGAAAGTCTGACTCACTGCTTATATTGTATGCACCCAACAAGATGGGTGCTCCTGCTTCTAAGCAGACGATTGCTCGTTGGATTTGTAGCACAATTCAACTTGCACATTCTGTGGCAGGCTTGCCACAACCTAAATCTGTCAAAGCCCATTCCACAAGGAAAGTGGGCTCATCCTGGGCGGCTGCCCGGGGAGTCTCGGCATTACAACTCTGCCGAGCTGCTACTTGGTCAGGGGCAAACACGTTTGCAAAATTCTACAAATTTGATACCCTGGCTGAGGAGGACCTTGAGTTCTCTCATTCGGTGCTGCAGAGTCATCCGCACTCTCCCGCCCGTTTGGGAGCTTTGGTATAATCCCCATGGTCCTGACGGAGTCCCCAGCATCCACTTAGGACGTTAGAGAAAATAAGAATTTACTTACCGATAATTCTATTTCTCGTAGTCCGTAGTGGATGCTGGGCGCCCATCCCAAGTGCGGATTGTCTGCAATACTTGTACATAGTTATTGTTACAAAAAAATCGGGTTGTTATTTGTTGTGAGCCGTCTGTTCAGAGGCTCCTACGTTTGTCATACTGTTAACTGGGTTCAGATCACAAGTTATACGGTGTGATTGGTGTGGCTGGTATGAGTCTTACCCGGGGTTCAATATCCTTCCTTATTGTGTACGCTCGTCCGGGCACAGTATCCTAACTGAGGCTTGGAGGAGGGTCATAGGGGGAGGAGCCAGTACACACCACCTAATCCTAAAGCTTTATTTTTGTGCCCTGTCTCCTGCGGAGCCGCTATTCCCCATGGTCCTGACGGAGTCCCCAGCATCCACTACGGACTACGAGAAATAGAATTATCGGTAAGTAAATTCTTATTATCCTAATGGCACCCAACAAGCTGGGTGCTCCTGCTTCTAAGCAGTCTATTGCGCGCTGGATTTGTAGCACTATTCAGCTGGCGCATTCTGCGGTAGGATTACCGCAGCCTAAATCAATAAAAGCCCATTCCACAAGGACGGTGGGCTCATCTTGGGCGGCTGCCCGAGGGGTCTCGGCTTTACAACTTTGCCGAGCAGCTACTTGGTCAGGGGCAAACACGTTTGCAAAATTCTACGAATTTGATACCCTGGCTGAGGAGGACCTGGAGTTCTCTCATTCGGTGCTGCAGAGTCATCCGCACTCTCCCGCCCGTTTGGGAGCTTTGGTATAATCCCCATGGTCCTTACGGAGTTCCCAGCATCCACTAGGACGTCAGAGAAAATAAGAATTTACTTACCGATAATTCTATTTCTCGTAGTCCGTAGTGGATGCTGGGCGCCCATCCCAAGTGCGGATTGTCTGCAATACTTGTACATAGTTATTGTTAACTAATCGGGTTCTTGTTGTGAGCCATCTATTCAGAGGCTCCTCTGTTATCATGCTGTTAACTGGGTTTCATATCACAAGTTGTACGGTGTGATTGGTGTGGCTGGTATGAGTCTTACCCGGGATTCAAAATCCTTCCTTATTGTGTACGCTCGTCCGGGCACAGTATCCTAACTGAGGCTTGGAGGAGGGTCATAAGGGGAGGAGCCAGTGCACACCAGATAGTCCTAGAGCTTTCTTTAGATGTGCCCAGTCTCCTGCGGAGCCGCTATTCCCCATGGTCCTTACGGAGTTCCCAGCATCCACTACGGACTACGAGAAATAGAATTATCGGTAAGTAAATTCTTATTTTTTTTTTGCTGTCGTTTTCTTCGTAGAGTGACCGGGATCCCAAATTAGTGCACCGCTCGCCATGCTTCGGGCATGGTGCCTTCGCTTCGCTCGGCACACTTTACCGTTCCAATCGTAGTCCACGTGGATCGTTAAGTATGAAAAAATTAAAAAATATAATTTTTTTTTAAAAACTCATGTCGACCTTTAGACCTGTCGACCTAGCACATGTCGACCTAGAAACCCTATCAACCTTCCATCCATGTCGACCTAGTGACTGTCGACCTATAGTGGTCGACCTAAACATTGTCGACCTAGACACTGTCGATCTTCAGACCGGATCCCGTCCAGAAGATCCGCGTACCATGCCCTCCAAGGCCAATCCGGGGCAATCAGAATTGCCTGGACTCCTTGATTCTTAAACCGCTTTAGCACCCTTGGGAGCAATGGAATCGGAGGAAACAGGTAGACCAGCTGGTAAGGCCAAGGCGACATCAGTGCATCTACTGCCCTCGCCTGAGGGTCCCTGGTTCGTGAGCAATACCAGTGAAGCTTCTTATTGAGTCGAAAAGCCATCATGTCTATTTGTGGGCAGCCCCACCGGTCAATGATCTGCTGAAACACACAATGATCTGCTGACGACTCAGGAAGTCCGCTTCCCAGTTGTCCACTCCCGGAATGAAGATTGAGGACATTGCTCTTGAATTTCTCTCTGCCCAGAGGAGAATCTTTGACGCCTCTCTCATACAGGCCCTGCTTTTTGTCCCTCCTTGTCGATTTATGTACGCCAACGCCGTGGCATTGTCCGACTGAACTTGGATCGCGTGATACTTGAGTAGAGGCATGAAGTAGAGCATTGTAGATCACCTGAAGTTCCAGAATTTTGATTGGAATTAGGGCTTAGTGGGCTGACCACCTGCCCTGGAACTGAGCCCCCTGGGTGACAGCTCCCCATCCCTTCAGACTCACATCCGTCGTGAGGAGGATCCAATCCTGAATCCCGAAACTTCGACCTTCCAGTAGGGTGGGGGACTGCAGCCACCACAGGAGGGAAATCCTGGCCTGAGGTGACAGACGTATTATCCGGTGAATATGGAAATGTGATCCGGACCACTTGCTCAGGAGATCCAATTGAAATGTTCTGGCATGGAACCTTCCAAACTGGATCGCCTCGTATGAGGCAACCATCTTCCCCAACAATTTTATGCAAAGATGGATGGATATTCTAGTAGGCCGGAGAACCATTCGGACCATCTCCTGAATCGTTCTTGCTTTGTCCTCTGGGAGGAACACTTTCTGGGCCACAGTGTCTAGCAACATTCCCAGGAACAGGAGTCACCGAGTTGGCTCCAGGTGGGACTTCTGTAAATTGAGAATCCACCCATGGTGTGACAGGAGTTGGATAGTGCACTCTAAATGGAGCAATAAAAGCTCCCTGGATCTCGCTTTTATCAAGAGATCGTCCAGATAAGGGACAATATTAACCGCCTGGACCTGGAGTTGGAACATCATCTTCGCCATCACCTTCGTGAACAACCTCGGAGCTGTGGACAGGCCGAAAGGTAGCGACCGAAAGTGGTAGTGATCGTTCAGCAGGGCAAACCTCAGGTAAGCCAGGTGAGGTGGCCAAATCGGGATATGGAGATAGACGTCCTTTATATGCAGGGAGACCATGAACTCCCGTTGTTCCAGGCCCGCAATCACTGCTTGCAAGGATTCCATCTTGAACTTGATAGATCAGATAGATATATATGTATATATATATATATATATATATATATATATATATCCTCTACCGCATGATAGTGGAAAATGTAGTATGTGGACACCCAAAATATGTGACTGTAAAAGATGCTGATACTCTCAGGCTTACATCGGATAACAAGATCCATGCTTATAAAGGTATCTTTGCTTTTCCCAGCCCCTTCACTGAGTTGTGAGGACTGGCTGCGTTGTTCACATGATATGGAACCAGATGTAGAGGGAGAGAATCTAGTGTGACATACACTGCATAATTGGTGTTTTACCATGTTTACAGTAAACACTTATATACACACAGACAAGTAATACGATAGCAAGCCTGCCCTTACTGTATGTGAGGAGACAGAGAGAAGGGAACAGCACACCCAAGCTAAATGGCCCCAGTGAGGCCGCAAGCTGTTATATCATGGTGTACCACTGGAGTATTAGTGCTTTCAGGACACAGATTGTGTACAAAAGCGGCTCTCCCCCTTTGCTACACCCCTGTACAAGTTTTCCTGCATATCCTGAGTGTCTGGAGGAGCTGTGTGTGCCTGCTGCTGCAGCTGTAAGCAGATGAAGGCGCCAAAATGCTGCTGGTCCCGCTCTGAGGAAGCTCCGCCCCCTGTAATGGTGCCGGAGCTTCAGTGATATTTATATTGGCAAAGTCTCCATATAAGTGTAAAACATGACAGCAAGTGTTAGTTACCACTACCGCTGCCAGTGTACACAGGGGGGCTATAGCGGGTCCCGTATGCTGCCCTTGCATATTTGCCGCACCAAGAACCGGGGGACCCCCGTAGCAGGGCCCCCGGTTTGTATCCACCACTGTCGTCACCTACAGGCAATGGCCCTCATTCAGAGTTGATCGCATGTAGCAACTTTTTGCTGCTCGTGCGATCTACTTGACGCCGCCTATAGGGAAGTGTATTTTAGCATAGCAGGGTTGCAATCACTTGTACAGGCCTGCTATGCAAAAATGATTTCCTGCAAAACAAGACCAGGGTCAGACTTACTTACCCTGTGCGATGGATCCAGCGACGAAGGTCCCAGGATTGACGTCAGACATCCGCCCTCCAAATGCCTGTGTTCGGATCTCCACGCCCGGAAAACAGTGAGTATCCGCCCCAGAACTCCTCCCCGCTGTCAATCTTCTTGCGATCACTTTCTTCTCTCTTCTGGTGCACATTGCGGCCGCCGCGCATGCACATTTCTGACTCGTTCGCACCGCAGCGAAGAACTGCTGCGTGTGAATGGGGTGGAATGACCCCAATGTTAGGGGTGTGCAAAAAATAGTGTATAACCCTGCGCTGCATAATGGAAACGGCAAAATGATAACTACAGTACCAGTATTATCAAACTGGAACAGACAAATTGAACAAAGTAAAAGATGGTATCATCTGCGCTAAACCGTGGAAAGGTACAGATAATAAATAGCAAAGTGGTCTAAACCAAATGTCCAGACACCACAGTCGAGTCCTGATAATATATAATAAAGTGGTCTATACGAAATGTCCAGACCCCACAGTCGCAGTCAGTGCCGTTTCTTGCGGCGGGCGAGCCGTGCAACCGCACGGGGCGCCCGCCGCGGCGCTTCCTGAGCACTTTCAAACCCCCCCTCCCCTCTCCTCCCGAGTGCCCAGCTCGGGGGGCGGGATTTCGCGGAATGACGCGTTTGCGTCGTGACGTCACAACGCAATCGCGTCATTCCGCGAAACCCCGCCCACCGAGCTGGGCACTTGGGAGGAGAGGGGAGGGGGAGCCAAGATGGTCAGTGCTGCGCAGACGAGGGAGAGGCAGCTGAAGAGCGGGAAGAACCGCTTCAAATGTAAGTCAGCCCCTCTCCCTCTCTCTCTCCCTCCCTCCCCCCACCACCTACCGTACTGTGTAAAATAGGGACACTTGTCTGCCAAAATGTGTAAAATGGGGACACCTGTCTGCCGGAATGTGTAAAATGGGGACACTTGTCTGCCGGAATGTGTAAAATGGGGACACCTGTCTGCCGGAATGTGTAAAATGGGGACACTTGCCTGCCGGAATGTGTAAAATGGGGGCACGTGCCTGCCGCAATGTGTAAAATGGGGACACTTGCCTGCCGTACTGTGTAAAATGGGGACACCTGTCTGCTGGAATGTGTAAAATGGGGACACTTGCCTGCCGGAATGTGTAAAATGGGGACACCTGTCTGCCGCAATGTGTAAAATGGGGACACTTGCCTGCCATGCTGTGTAAAATGGGGACACTTGCCTACCATGCTGTGTAAAATGGGGACACTTGCCTGCCGTGCTGTGTAAAATGGGGTCGCGTGCCTGTTGTAATGTGTAAAATGAGGACTTTTTTTTTTTACCGTGTGGTGGCCGTGATGATGAGATCAGATGAGGCCACACCCATCTTAACAAAGCCACACCCATTTTAACGAGGTCACGCCCCCTTGCCAGGAGCAATACTTTTCCTCTTTATATCTATGGGGGGGCGCATTTTTTCTTATGTGAACGGGGGGGGCGGATTTTTAAATCTCGCACTGGGAGCCAAATTGGCTAGAAACGGCGCTGGTCGCAGTTTTAAATGGTGATTCTATTTTCTTATTATGCAGAGTTCTACATCATCCTCCGATGAATAGTACATGCAAAAGAAAACCACAAAACTACGCTACGATGTGTATTTTCTTGGTATCAAATTTCTGGAGTTATGAGGTTCTGGAAGGGTTGGTTCTAAATCGGAGTGGGAGAAGGGACCTTCTGACGGCACCAGGGGGAGGAGCTACGGCCGAATAGGGTACCCGAAAAGTACCCTCGCGGGCTCGCTTCACTCTCCACGCTTCGGGCTCTGTGGCGAGCTCCGCTCGCCACCTGATTACTGATGGTAATAGTTGGTGCCGTGGATAGTAGAGGAACCATCCCGCTGGCCTAGCTCCTCCCCCGTGTTGCAGAAAAGGTCCCTTAGGCCACTTGAATCTAGCATAAATCGTTCTGGAAGATAGATATAGATAGATATATATATGTACATATATATATCTGCTGGAAATCCTGCACTCTCATCCACAATATGGATAGTCCATTGAATGGTGGGTGCTCCCAATGGGCCGGGTGGGTCCACAAATATACCGCAAAAGTTCCAAAGATTTGGAGGTGCACTCTCACAAAGAAAACTCTCGTATCAGCTTCTCATTTAGATCGCCATTATTTTATTGTCGACGTTTCAGTCTGGTCACAGGCCTTTATCAAGACAGGTGATGTAATATGTCACATATTCAATGCTTTTGACAAATGAGTTTAATCTGCAAATAGACAGTAATAACAATTACAAACGGTAAGCCTCACCGGCCCCTATAGGGGCCAATTCACAGAAACAGACCCGCCACCAATTTCCACCATAAAGGTGATGAAAACATTCAATAAAGGTGTACAGATGAAGTGTGTCCACAAATACCTTGAGGACCTACTGTTGTCCACAAGCACTTGCAAGGGTCACAAAGTCACATGATTTTAAAATTATACTTGGAAAAAATCCATACTGTCAAAAAAGAACCAATACATATTGCCATAAGTCCGTGTATTATTTACAAACCAATACCTATCTAACCATATTCAACAGAATTAATGGTGATACCAAGCTATTTAGAATACCTGGCTCAGGTGGCCTAGATGCATGGATGCAGCAGCTTCAGTGGGGAGGGTAACGACTATAGCCGTCCAGCTACAAGTAGCGATCTGTACAAACAGCAGTAGCTTAGGTATCTAGTATCACATTTACAATCATGGAAACCTCACTCGGGGATAAAAAACGCATATAAGTACTCACATCTGACAGGAGCCGCTGGCACGCACTGCTGCATGCTGCCTCACTGTCTGTGAACTCTATTTAAGCTCCCCGGACCAGAAGTGCCCCCAGTTACCGGAAGTCGCTGTTATCGGTAAAGCAAACTCCAAATAACTACTTTTTACATTCCTTAAACAAGAGACTAGGTCATGGATCCCCTAAACAACTGCAGTTATTACCATAAGTCAAATGCAGACAACCAGTTCATCAGAATGGCGCTGTACACCAAGCGCCTTTCAATTCATCACACTTACGGGCGTGTCATCTCCCGGAAGTGCGTCACTGTGCGTTCCACCACTCGTCAGCGGGGACGCGCGAACCCTGCATCGTCGCGCATTCCATCGCCGGCCAGCGGGGACACGCTCAGCGGCGCACAGTCAGAGACTGTCTCTATTGTTGACACTATGGGTGAACTAGTGTTCCCGTGTGTATCAGCACACGGGAGTGTAGCGCTATGCGTTCCTCCTCATATAGTGGTGGAACGCTTAGCAAAACACCACTACTCCCTTTCTAGTAACTGTTGAATAAATATATTGATCAATCAGGACCACCTCAATCAAATGTACTTCAAATCTGTAAATACAGAAAAACTACTTACACACAATAGTAAGGAATTAAGAATAGCATTAAAACACTTAAGATATTCGTTAATAATGGGTCAACCTATAATCAGGCGTTCCCAATCCTTAACATAGACATCAAACACAATAGTCAAAATTCCACAGTAGATCTTATATCCATTTCAACTTTTAAATAGGATCTGTACTATGGGGTAGGTCCCGAAGGGGCCGATGAGACAATCACAGAGAAGGTCCAAACATCAAAACATAATACATAACAACATATAAAGCATGACATATAAGTTAAAAACACATGCCTGTGCATGTGAGGTCTACGGGTGCATGGTGAACCATCAATCCCTATGTTAATAGGAGCTCCTGGCTCCAACCCTGTTTACATTCATTGCATAGAAAAGACAATCAAAATTCATCTTCTAATGCCTCAATGAGTTCAACCCATCACAAAAATATGTTTAATGGATTGGCCTCATTGAGGCCCCTAGGTGCTACCGTGTACAGAGCATGGATCCAATAACACTCTCGCTGTCGAAGAGCTAAGGTGCGATCCCCTCCAGTAGGATTCGGAGGAATCCAATCAATGAGCTTGCACTTAAGGCTTGCCACTTGATGCCTAGCTTCCAAAAAATGACGTGCTACCGGCTTGTCTGTCTGACCAGTGAGTATCGCCATATGGATGGATGACCTGTGATTGGCCATCCGATCGCGGAATACACGTGTGGTGAGTCCAACATAGTACAAACCACACGGGCATTTTAATATGTATATAACAAAATCAAGGCGGCAATGCAAGTGGTATTTGAGTCTAATCACTTTTCCCGTATGGGGATGGGTGAACGTGGGTCCCACAATCATGGACCTACATGTGGTGCAACCCCCACACGAGAAGCACCCCGGTTTGGCCTGCATCAACGAGGTCCAGGGGGTCTTACTCTTCGCTTCATCAGGGAACATTCGAGGTCTCATAAGGAATTGTTTTAAATTGGCCCCTCTCCTGTAGGCCATCATCGGTACTCCCATCTGTCCAAAGGGCAGACTATCGTCTGTTTGGATGATAGGCCTGTGGCGATGTAATGCCTTTCTCATCTGGGCTGAACTTCCGTCAAACTGTGTGGGAAAAACTAGACGTTCCTGAGATTGTTTCTTGGGTCTAGTGCCCATAAAGATCTGTTCAGCTTTTTGTAAACAAATACGAAGCTGTTTATTTGAGTAACCTCTCTCTTGGAATCGTGTAGTGATCTCATCACATTGTTCACTTCTGCGTGTCATTTCTGAATTCAATCTCATTACCCTAAGGTATTGTGAAATGGGAAGACTATCCTTTAAAGCAGGCGGATGATGGCTAGTGGCCTGTAACAACTGATTACGATCAGAAGGTTTACGGAAAAGTGTGGTGGTCAGCCGTGTCCCCGTGTTGATAAGGGTGACATCCAAAAAGTTAATATCTGTATATGAACAAGAGGCGGTAAACCTAATCAAGCTGGCCAGTGAATTTAATTCATTGACCATTTGTTCAAAAGCAACCTGTGTACCTCTCCATAATAGGAAAATATCATCAATAAAAAAAAGACAATATTCTGGCCATATCGGGGAAAAATGTGAGTAGCTTCATACCATGCCATAAATAAGTTAGCATACGCAGGGGCCAAATTAGACCCCATTGCCGTACCAGAGGTCTGCATATAAAAATCTTTTTTATACAAAAAGTGATTATTAGTAAGCACTAACTCAACTAGTTCCAACAAAAATTCAGTGGGATAACCAACACAGGGGGTTCTCTCAAATGCTCGTCTTAATACTTCCACTCCTTCAGAGTGAGGTATCACTGTGTAGAGTGAGCAGACATCAAGGGTCACCAGTAGAGTTCCACTGGTCACCTTGATGTCCGACACACATTGCAAAAAGTCACCGGTATCTTTCAGATAACTAAGAATCGAATGGACCATGGGTTGTAATACGCTATCCAAAAAGATAGCTAGTGGTTGGAGTAAAGAGCCTTCAGCGGCAATTATGGGCCGTCCTGGAGGATTCGTAAGTGTCTTATGGATTTTCGGCAACAAATATATGATCGGGCATCGTGGATACTCAACTGTAAAATATTGTGCTAAATCATCCGTGATCCATCTTTGTGCTAAGCCCCTTTTGATAGCCACATCGATCTTATTTTTTACAGCTAACACAGGATTGGTTTTAAGCCGTGCATAGGTAGTGGTGTCAGAGAGTTGTCTCATGACTTCTTGGTCGTAGTCATACCAGTCTTGGACAACGATTGCCCCACCTTTATCGGCTGGCCGGATTACTATATTAGTTGCATCTTTTAGCTGTTTCAAAGCGATTCGCTCTCTGGGTAGAAGATTGTCATACATTTTTTTGTGTGGTTTACACTTAGTGTCCCGCTGGAGCAAACGTAAAAATGTCTTGATGCTAGAATTAGCAAATGTAGATTTAGCTTTAAATTTAGTCCTTTCTTTCACTGAGGTGGTATCTGAAAAGAACTCGCGTAAACGCATAGTTCGTCCAAATTTGAATTGGTCAATACTTTGTCTAAACAAATTCGCTTCACATGTAGGCCCTTTAGAAAGGAGTCCCAATTGGGCCTCATACAAAACCGCTGAAGATAGATTAAACACCATGTTTAGTTCCGTCTGCGTCGACCCCCTTCTGCGGCCTGTACCCAAGAAACAATCTCAGGAACGTCTAGTTTTTCCCACACAGTTTGACGGAAGTTCAGGCCAGATGAGAAAGGCAATACATCGCCACTGGCCTATCGTCCAAACAGACGATAGTCTGCCCTTTGGACAGATGGGAGTACCGATGATGGCCTACAGGAGAGGGGCCAATTTAAAACAAATCCTTATGAGACCTCGAATGTTCCCTGATGAAGCAAAGAGTAAGACCCCCTGGACCTCCTTGATGCAGGCCAAACCGGGGTGCTTCTCATGTGGGGGTTGCACCACATGTAGGTCCATGATTGTGGGACCCACGTTCACCCATCCCCATACGGGAAAAGTGATTAGACTAAAATACCACTTGCATTGCCGCCTTGATTTTGTTATATACATATTAAAATGTTTGAGCACATAAAACAATCCACCAGGCACAACACCAGACCTGCTGCAATCACAGACCGAACCATGCAACGCGCCGGTGTAAGCCGAACCCGTCAGGTCACTCACGATGAAGCAGCCGGGATGTGTGAGCCGGGTGGGAGAAGACGCACGTCTGACAAGCCCTGCCTCTACGCGTTTCGTAGTTACTTTGTCAGGAGGCTGACTTGTCAGACATAGTGGGAGCTATATATATCACAGCCGGATGTTTTACAAGCTGAATTCACTAATTAACAACAGTTATATTAGTTCTCCTCTATTACTGCAGTCTTAACATACCACGGGAATACATAGATAATTAGACATCTACCAAACAAGCATGTGTCAATGAATACTTATAAAGCACATTTCTCTGACGTCCTAGTGGATGCTGGGAACTCCGTAAGGACCATGGGGAATAGACGGGCTCCGCAGGAGACTGGGCACTCTAAGAAAGAATTAGGACTACTGGTGTGCACTGGCTCCTCCCTCTATGCCCCTCCTCCAGACCTCAGTTAGAATCTGTGCCCGGCTCGAGCTGGTTGCACACTAGGGGCTCTCCTGAGCTCCTAGAAAAGAAAGTATTTATTAGGTTTTTTATTTTCAGTGAGATCTGCTGGCAACAGACTCACCGCTACAAGGGACTTAGGGGAGAGAAGCGAACCTACCTGCTTGCAGCTAGCTTGGGCTTCTAGGCTACTGGACACCATTAGCTCCAGAGGGATCGAACACAGGCCCAGCCTCGGTCGTCCGGTCCCGGAGCCGCGCCACCGTCCCTCTTGCAGAGCCAGAAGCAAGAAGAACGTCCTGGAAATCGGCGGCTGAAGACTCCGGTCTTCATTAAGGTAGCGCACAGCACTGCAGCTGTGCGCCATTGCTCCCCATGCACACCACATACTCCGGTCACTGATGGGTGCAGGGCATACTTGCCTACCTGACCCTCTCCATGAGGGAGAAAATGCTCTGTTCCTGGACTTTCCTGGTAATATATGAACAGAGCATTTTCTCCCTCATGGAGAGGGTCAGGTAGGCAAGTATGGTGCAGGGCGCTGGGGGGGGGGGGGGGGGGGGGGGGCGCCCTGGGCTGCAATTAGATTACCTTAAAATGGCAAAAAAACACATAATATAGTCTAATAAACTATATATGTGTAAAAATCCCCTGCCATAATATTAATATAAAGAGCGGGAGAAGCCCGTCGAAAAAGGGGCGGGGCTATCTCCCTCAGCACACTGGCGCCATTTTCTCTTCACAGCTCCGCTGGAAGGACGCTCCCCAGGCTCTCCCCTGCAGTTTCCAGGCTCAATAGGGTAAAAAAGAGAGGGGGGGGCACTAAATTTAGGCGCAATACTGTGTATTATAGCTGCTATAGGGAAAATCACTTTGTGTAGTGTAAATCCCTGTTTATATAGCGCTGTGGTGTGTGCTGGCATACTCTCTCTCTGTCTCCCCAAAGGACTTTGTGGGGTCCTGTCCTCAGTCAGAGCATTCCCTGTGTGTGTGTGCGGTGTGTCGGTACGGCTGTGTCGACATGTTTGATGAGGAGGCTTATGTGGAGGCGGAGCAGGTGCCGATAAATGTGATGTCACCCCCTGCGGGGTCGACACCAGAGTGGATGGATATGTGGAAGGTATTAACCGACAGTGTCAACTCCTTAGATAAAAGGCTGGATGACGTAACAGCCGTGGGACAGCCGGCTTCTCAGCCAGTGCCTGCCCAGGCGTCTCAAAGGCCATCAGGGGCTCAAAAACGCCCGCTACCTCAGATGGCAAACACAGATGTCGACACGGAGTCTGACTCCAGTGTCGACGAGGATGAGACATATACACAATCCACAAGGGGCATCCGTTGCATGATTACGGCAATAAAAAATGTGTTGCACATTTCTGACATTAACCCAGGTACCACTAAAAAGGGTATTATGTTTGGGGAGAAAAAGCAACCAGTGGTTTTTCCCCCATCAGATGAGTTGAATGAAGTGTGTGAAGAAGCGTGGGCTTCCCCCGATAAGAAACTAGTGATTTCTAAAAAGTTACTGATGGCGTACCCTTTCCCGCCAGAGGACAGGTTACGCTGGGAGACATCCCCGAGGGTGGATAAAGCGCTCACACGCTTGTCAAAAAAGGTGGCACTGCCGTCTCAGGATACGACCGCCTTAAAGGAGCCTGCGGATAGAAAGCAGGAGGCTATCCTGAAGTCTGTATATACACACTCAGGTACTATACTGAGACCTGCTATTGCTTCAGCATGGATGTGCAGTGCTGCAGCAGCGTGGTCTGATTCCCTGTCTGATAACATTGATTCCCTTGACAGGGACACTATATTGCTAACCATAGAGCATATTAAAGACGTAGTCTTATCTATGAGAGATGCACAGAGGGATATTTGCCGGCTGGCATCTAGAATAAATGCAATGTCCATCTCTGCCAGGAGAGTATTATGGACTCGGCAGTGGACAGGTGATGCGGATTCTAAAAGGCACATGGAGATTTTGCCTTACAAGGGTGAGGAATTGTTTGGGGATGGTCTCTCGGACCTCGTTTCCACAGCAACAGCTGGGAAGTCGACATTTTTACCTCAGGTTCCCTCACAGCCTAAGAAAGCACCGTATTATCAGGTACAGTCCTTTCGGCCCCAGAAAGGCAAGCGGGTTAAAGGCGCGTCCTTTCTGCCCAGAGGCAGGGGTAGAGGGAAAAAGCTGCACCATACAGCCAGTTCCCAAGAACAAAAATCCTCCCCTGCTTCCACTAAATCCACTGCATGACGCTGGGGCTCCACTGGTGGAGCCAGGTGCGGTGGGGGCCCGTCTCCGGAACTTCAGCGACCGGTGGGTTCGCTCACAGGTGGATCCCTGGGTTCTACAAGTGGTATCTCAGGGATACAAGCTGAAATTCGAGACGTCTCCTCCTCGCCGTTACCTCAAATCAGCCTTGCCAGCCACTCCCCCGGACAGGGAGGTAGTGCTGGCGGCAATTTACAAGCTGTACCTCCAGCAGGTGATAATAAAAGTTCCCCTCCTTCAACAAGGACGGGGTTACTATTCCACAATGTTTGTGGTACCGAAACCAGACGGTTCGGTGAGACCCATTCTAAATTTGAAATCCTTGAACACTTATATAAGGAGGTTCAAGTTCAAAATGGAATCGCTCAGGGCGGTTATTGCAAGCCTGGAAGAAGGGGATTACATGGTATCACTGAACATCAAGGATGCTTACCTGCATGTCCCCATTTACCCACCTCACCAGGTGTACCTCCGTTTTGTGGTACAAGACTGCCATTACCAATTCCAGACGTTGCCGTTTGGTCTGTCCATGGCACCGCGGGTATTTACCAAAGTAATGGGCGAAATGATGATACTCCTTCGAAAGAAGGGAGTTATAATTATCCCATACTTGGACGATCTCCTTATAAAGGCGAGGTCCAGGGAGCAGTTGTTGGTCGGAGTAGCACTATCTCAGGAAGTGCTACAACAGCACGGCTGGATTCTGAATATTCCAAAGTCGCAGCTGGTTCCTACGATGCGTCTGCTGTTCCTGGGTATGATTCTGGACACAGAACAGAAGAAGGTGTTTCTCCAGGAGGAGAGGGCCAAGGAGTTGTCATCTCTGGTCAGAGACCTACTTAATCCAAAACAGGTGTCGGTGCATCACTGCACGCAAGTCCTGGGAAAGATGGTAGCTTCTTACGAGGCAATTCCATTCGGCAGATTCCATGCAAGGATCTTTCAGTGGGATCTGTTAGACAAGTGGTCCGGATCGCATCTTCAGATGCATCGGCTGATCACCCTGTCCCCGAGGGCCAGGGTGTCTCTGCTGTGGTGGCTGCAGAGTGCTCATCTTCTAGAGGGCCGCAGATTCGGCATACAGGACTGGGTCCTGGTGACCACGGATGCAAGCCTCCGAGGTTGGGGGGCAGTCACTCAGGGAAGAAACTTCCAAGGACAATGGTCGAGTCAGGAGGCTTCCCTACACATAAATATTCTGGAACTAAGGGCCATTTACAATGCCCTAAGTCAGGCAAGACCCCTGCTTCAAAACCAGCCGGTGCTGATTCAGTCAGACAACATCACGGCGGTCGCCCATGTAAACCGACAGGGCGGCACAAGAAGCAGGATGGCGATGGCAGAAGCCACAAGGATTCTCCGATGGGCGGAAAATCACGTGATAGCACTGTCAGCAGTGTTTATTCCGGGAGTCGACAACAGGGAAGCAGACTTCCTCAGCAGGCACGACCTCCACCCGGGAGAGTGGGGACTTCATCCAGAAGTCTTCCAACTGATTGTAAACCGTTGGGAGAGGCCACAGGTGGACATGATGGCGTCCCGCCTAAACAAAAAGCTAAAAAGATATTGCGCCAGGTCAAGGGACCCTCAGGCGATAGCTGTGGACGCTCTAGTGACACCGTGGGTGTACCAGTCGGTTTATGTGTTCCCTCCTCTTCCTCTCATACCAAAGGTGCTGAGGATAATAAGAAAGAGAGGAGTAAGAACTATACTCATCATTCCGGATTGGCCAAGACGGACTTGGTACCCGGAACTGCAAGAAATGATCTCAGAGGACCCTTGGCCTCTGCCTCTCAGACAGGACCTGCTACAGCAGGGGCCCTGTCTGTTCATAGACTTACCGCGGCTGCGTTTGACGGCATGGCGGTTGAACGCCGGATCCTGATGGAAAAGGGCATTCCGGTTGAAGTCATTCCTACGCTGATAAAAGCTAGGAAAGATGTGACAGCAAAGCATTATCACCGCATATGGCAAAAATATGTTGCTTGGTGTGAGGCTATGAAGGCCCCCACAGAAGAATTTCAGCTGGGTCGTTTTCTGCACTTCCTACAGTCAGGAGTGACTATGGGCCTAAAATTGGGTTCCATTAAAGTCCAGATTTCGGCCCTGTCTATTTTCTTTCAAAAAGAACTGGCTTCACTGCCTGAAGTTCAGACGTTTGTTAAGGGAGTGCTGCACATTCAGCCCCCTTTTGTGCCCCCGGTGGCACCTTGGGATCTCAACGTTGTGTTGGATTTCCTAAAATCACATTGGTTTGAGCCACTTCAGACCGTGGAATTAAAATATCTCACGTGGAAAGTGGTCATGCTTTTGGCCTTGGCTTCAGCTAGGCGGGTGTCAGAATTGGCGGCTTTGTCCTGTAAAAGCCCCTATCTGATTTTCCATATGGACAGAGCAGAATTGAGGAGGCGTCCCCAATTCCTCCCTAAGGTGGTATCAGCGTTTCATTTGAACCAACCTATTGTGGTGCCTGCGGCTACTCGGGACTTGGAGGCCTCCAAGTTGCTGGACGTAGTCCGGGCCCTGAAAATCTATGTTTCCAGGACGGCTAGAGTCAGAAAGACTGACTCGCTGTTTATCCTGCATGCACCCAACAAGCTGGGTGCTCCTGCTTCTAAGCAGACTATTGCTCGCTGGATCTGCTCCACGATTCAACTTTCACATTCTGCGGCTGGACTTCCGCATCCTAAATCAGTCAAAGCCCATTCCACGAGGAAGGTGGGCTCTTCTTGGGCGGCTGCCCGAGGGGTCTCGGCTTTACAACTTTGCCGAGCTGCTACCTGGTCGGGATTAAACACGTATGCAAAATTCTACAAGTTTGATACCCTGGCTGAGGAGGACCTTGAGTTTGCTCATTCGGTGCTGCAGAGTCATCCGCACTCTCCCGCCCGTTTGGGAGCTTTGGTATAATCCCCATGGTCCTTACGGAGTTCCCAGCATCCACTAGGACGTCAGAGAAAATAAGAATTTACTCACCGGTAATTCTATTTCTCGTAGTCCGTAGTGGATGCTGGGCGCCCATCCCAAGTGCGGATTGTCTGCAATACTTGTATATAGTTATTGCCTAACTAAAGGGTTATTGTTATGAGCCATCTGTTAGTGAGGCTCAGTTGTTGTTCATACTGTTAACTGGGTAAAGTATCACGAGTTGTACGGTGTGATTGGTGTGGCTGGTATGAGTCTTACCCGGGATTCCAAATCCTTTCCTTATTGTGTCAGCTCTTCCGGGCACAGTTTCCCTAACTGAGGTCTGGAGGAGGGGCATAGAGGGAGGAGCCAGTGCACACCAGTAGTCCTAATTCTTTCTTAGAGTGCCCAGTCTCCTGCGGAGCCCGTCTATTCCCCATGGTCCTTACGGAGTTCCCAGCATCCACTACGGACTACGAGAAATAGAATTACCGGTGAGTAAATTCTTATTATTTAAAACAGTTTAAAAATGTATTATATAGTATGTATCAATAAAACAAGATAATCTCATCTCAATTATACTCGTTAATTTCCACATTTATTTTTTAAAAACATTAAATGTCTGCTACATTAAAGTGCCAGTGCCAGCTTCATACAGGAATATATTACCGCCCATATGCGCTAATTGTACAGCTGAAATTAGTTCAATTTTTCAGAGTGTCCTAGAGACAACTGGTTATGAAAAATAATAACAAGCATACTGTGAGAAAGTATGCAGCTATAGATATAGTAAACAATATCGCAGTAAGCATATATATCAATTTTGAATTGCTCACGATATATTATCATCGGTGTTTTCCCAGTAGCAGGTAAAGCTAGTCATTTCAATTACACAGTCCTATTAATTTCATTTTCTTAAAGGAAAAAAATAAATACAAAAAAATATAATAATAAGAGTATGACAGAACGTCACTGCCAATATACTAGATATTATTAATGGACATTACATATAGTAACCATCTCCAGAATGCTAGCACATCTTATTTAAAGAAGTATATAACCAGACAGGATCCAAACAGAGTATATTATCTGTCTCTAATAAATGGAGTGATCTCATAGTTTTCATTGAGACCATGGGGTATCAATGTATTAAGTGTTAGTATCCAAAATGTCTCTCTTTTAAGTAATCGTTCCTCTCTATTTCCTCCCTCTTTGTTAAGTGTCACATGTTCAATCCCAGCAAATCTTAGAAGAGATGGATCTGCATTATGTCGTTCTAAGAAATGCCGCGGAACACTGTGGTTCATAACTCGATTCTTGATATTTCTGCTGTGCTCCAATATTCTGGTTTTCAGCACTCTTTTGGTCTGTCCAACGTATCTGAGACCGCAAGGACACATCAGGACGTAGATGCAAAAGCTAGTATTACAATTTATGAAAGATTGAATAGTATGATTATAACGTGAGGAATTTTTCTCCATAATCTTTTTGGCCCCCTTATCAGCCAGATTACAGACTTTGCACCCTCCACACTGAAAAAAACCTTTCACAGGTGCAAGGAAATGAGCATCCTTTTCTACCTGAACCTTCTCAAGTTTACTTTTCGACACTATAGTTTTTAAAGATCTTGCCCTTCTATAAATTATGTCAGGTTTTTTAGGGAGCGAGGGTCCCAAAAACTATAGTGTCGAAAAGTAAACTTGAGAAGGTTCAGGTAGAAAAGGGTGCTCATTTCCTTGCACCTGTGAAAGGTTTTTTTCAGTGTGGAGGGTGCAAAGTCTGTAATCTGGCTGATAAGGGGGCCAAAAAGATTATGGAGAAAAATTCCTCACGTTATAATCATACTGTTCAATCTTTCATAAATTGTAATACTAGCTTTTGCATCTACGTCCTGATGTGTCCTTGCGGTCTCAGATACGTTGGAAAGACCAAAAGAGTGCTGAAAACCAGAATATTGGAGCACAGCAGAAATATCAAGAATCGAGTTATGAACCACAGTGTTCCGCGGCCTTTCTTAGAACGACATAATGCAGATCCATCTCTTCTAAGATTTGCCGGGATTGAACATGTGACACTTAACAAAGAGGGAGGAAATAGAGAGGAACGATTACTTAAAAGAGAGACATTTTGGATACTAACACTTAATACATTGATACCCCATGGTCTCAATGAAAACTATGAGATCACTCCATTTATTAGAGACAGATAATATACTCTGTTTGGATCCTGTCTGGTTATATACTTCTTTAAATAAGATGTGCTAGCATTCTGGAGATGGTTACTATATGTAATGTCCATTAATAATATCTAGTATATTGGCAGTGACGTTCTGTCATACTCTTATTATTATATTTTTTTTTTTGCCTTTAAGAAAATTAAATTAATAGGACTGTGTAATTGAAATGACTAGCTTTACCTGCTACTGGGAAAACACAGATGATAATATATCGTGAGCAATTCAAAATTGATATATATGCTTACTGCGATATTGTTTACTATATCTATAGCTGCATACTTTCTCACAGTATGCTTGTTATTATTTTTCATAACCAGTTGTCTCTAGGACACTCTGAAAAATTGCACTAATTTCAGCTGTACAATTAGCGCATATGGGCGGTAATATATTCCTGTATGAAGCTGGCACTGGCTCTTTAATGTAGCAGACATTTAATGTTTTTAAAAAATAAATGTGGAAATTAACGAGTATAATTGAGATGAGATGATCTTGTTTTATTGATACATACTATATAATACATTTTTAAACTGTTTTAAATATGTGGTTTATAAGTATTCATTGACACATGCTTGTTTGGTAGATGTCTAATTATCCATGTATTCCCGTGGTATGTTAAGACTGCAGTAATGGAGGAGAACTAATATAACTGTTGTTAATTAGTGAATTCAGCTTGTAAAACATCCGGCTGTGATATATATAGCTCCCACTATGTCTGACAAGCCAGCCTCCTGACAAAGTAACTACGAAACGTGTAGAGGCGGGGCTTGTCAGACGTGCGTCTTCTCCCACCCGGCTCACACATCCCGGCTGCTTCATCGTGAGTGACCTGACGGGTTCGGCTTACACCGGCGCGGTGCATGGTTCGGTCTGTGATTGCAGCAGGTCTGGTGTTGTGCCTGGTGGATTGTTTTATGTGCTCAAACTGACCCAAAGAGTGGGTCATTCATGGTACGAGTCTTTTATTATCCATGGAATGTTCTGTTTTTAATCTGTGTGTGTAATAAATTTATCTGCACTATGGGCGCATTCTCCTGATTTTTCCAGACACATTTGCTCAAGGAGTTCTGAACGTTTTTGGAGATCTGCAGCAGTGTTGGTTTCACCAGTGCTACAGCCCAGGGATTCATTCACTGTGGACTGATTAAACCCCTATTATATGATCACCAGCGCACCTGTACCTTTTCTCCAGCCATAGAGATATATATATATATATATATATATATATATATATCCTCTACCGCATAATAGTGGAAAATGTAGTATGGGGCCACCCAAAATATGTGACTGTAAAAGATGCTGATACTCTCAGGCTTACATCGGATAACAAGATCCATGCTTATAAAGGTATCTTTGCTTTACACATTTCAAAATTAGAGACTTGCTAATATCATCCAATATTAAAAGACATCCAAGCTTACATCTCTGCTTACTTGTAATATACGTTGAAAATCCCCGCAGCAGTTTCTTTGCTCCCCGTATGTGGTAGTATTCCAAAAACACCAACCGTTTGTAAATAAAAATGGAGATTTATTGAATAAAAATATAAAAATAAAACACCATACCACCAACGCGTTTCAACTACTTTGGTCTTCCTCCAGCAGCATTTAGATGGTTGGCACCCCATGCGTTGACAGCATAGACTGAGAACGCTTATACATACTATAGATACGCCACAACAAATATGCCTTAACGAATAATTTAAGCTGAATACTGGCATTAAGTGGTGAACCTCCTGAATATCTATCATCTGCACCCAGCAATATAGGGACGTTGACAGCAGAGACTGAGAACGTCTATTAATGCATACAGTAATATAGTGGCGCTGACAGCAGAGACTGAGAATGCCAATACATTAGGTACAGAGAGGTACTTCTTAGAATACATTCACCAATTCATGTGATGTCTGAATAAAATCTTTTCAAATCTCACAAGTCATGATCAATTACCTTAAAATTACAAAGAATTGTGTATCAACAAGTTTACGAGTGAAGACACCATTTATTAGCTAATCCTTTCTCTCTCATGGATGGGAATTTATGAATAACAGTACACTTATCTGAGTTTTGTTAGGATTGGAAATCACACGTGTGGATAACATACTGTCGTTCGCACTCATTACACCCAGCTATCAATAGGGACAACTTCCTGACAGCACTAAATTAATTTTGTTTAAGGTCATAGAACCTATCATTACAGTATATAATATATTAGACATTGCACAACACATTGGAGTAAGAGAGTGTGTTTTTTAACTTATATGTTGCACTGTGTCTTGCACTTGTCCAGATTTATTTTAATATTTCACAGTTACTAGCTTTTTTAAATAAATAGAATTAAAGGTTAAATTTTAAGCGAGTGTTTATTTAGCTTTAGTGCGCCACCCACAGTCCAATTCTTTCCCCTCCCTTCAAAACTGGTCTTCCTCCATCACACTGAGGAAGACCAAAGTAGTCGAAATGCATTGGTGGCATGGTGTTTTTCGACATTTAGATTCTTTACCTGTGGTACCCAGCAGAGTGGTGAGAGCAAGTGGGCCCTTTGTTTGTTACTTACCTATTCAGCTGTGGGAACGTAATAGCCATCAACATAAGTTATTGTATCTTTGTCCAAGTGCATTTTATTCATATTTTCTCTTACGTCCTAGAGGATGCTGGTGACTCCGTAAGGACCATGGGGTATAGACGGGCTCCGCAGGAGACATGGGCACTCTAAGACTTTAGATGGGTGTGAACTGGCACCTCCCTCTATGCCCCTCCTCCAGACCTCAGTTAGATCCTGTGCCCAGAGGAGACTGGATGCACTACAGGGGAGCTCTACTCTGAAAAGACTTTAAATGCTAATGTGACTTTGTTACATAAGAGATTGCACAAAGCAGAGTCCAAGGACAAAGCAGGGAGTCATTCCATGGCTTTGATTGTGTCACAAGACCCTTCAGGGTCCAATAAACGTCCCTTTTCCCAGGTAGCAGACACTGATACCGACACGGATTCTGACTCCAGTGTCGACTATGATGTTGCAAGGTTACACCCAAGAGTAGCCAAGAGTATTCAATATATGATTATTGCAATAAAAGATGTTTTGCATATCACAGAGGACCCCTCTGTCCCTGACACGAGCGTCTGCATGTTTAAGGAAACGAAACCTGAGGTAACGTTTTCCCCATCTCATGTGCTGATTGCTGAACGCCAGACAAGTGGCTGCAGGTTCCCAAGAGTACTATTATGGCGTATCCTTTCCCCTCAAAGGACAAGTTACGGTGGGAATCCTCGCCCACGGAGGACGGGGCCTTGACGCGCTTGTCCAAAACGGTGGCACTACCTTAAAATCAATTTATGCGACTACGGGAAGGGCTCAGACCTGCAGTAGAGTCGGCATGGGTGGGTAGCGCAATTGCAGCGTGGGCAGATAACTTGTCATCTGACATTAACACCCTAGATAAAGATAGTATTTTGTTGACCTTAGGTCACATCAAGGACGCAGCGTTATATATGAGAGAAGCTGCGAGAGATATTGGGCTGTTGGGTTCAAGAGTCAATGCCATGGCAGTTTCTGCTAGAAGGTCCCTGTGGACCCGTCAATGGACAGATGATGCTGATTCAAAGAGACATATGGAGGCTTTGCCTTACAAAGGTGAGGTTTTATTTGGGGAGGGCCTCGCGGACCTGGTTTCCACAGCTACCGCGGGTAAGTCTTCTTTTTTGCCTTACGTTGCCCCACAGCAAAAGAAAACACCTCAATACCAGAGGCAGTCCTTTCGGTCGCATAAGTTCAGAAAGGGTCGTGGCTCCTCCTTCCTCGCCAGAGGTAGAGGCGGAGGGAAAAGAACACCAGCTACGGCTAGTTCCCAGGAACAAAAATCCTCCCCGGCCTCTACACAATCTACCGCATGACGCTGGGGCTCCGCTACGGGAGTCCGCACCGGTGGGGGCACGTCTTCGACTCTTCAGCCAAGTCTGGGTTCAGTTGGATTTGGATCCTTGGGTGGTCGAAATTGTATCCCAAGGCTACAATCTGGAGTTCGAAGACGTGCCTCCACACCGATTTTTCAAATCGGCCTTGCCAGCTTCTCCCCCAAAGAGGGAAATAGTTTCAGCTGCCATACAAAAGCTGTGTCAACAGCAGGTGATTATCAAGGTTCCCCCAGTGCAACAGGGGAAAGGGTTTTATTCAACCCTGTTTGTGGTCCCGAAGCCGGATGGCTCGGTCAGACCAATTCTGAATCTAAAATCCCTAAACAAAATCCCTAAACCTATAATTGAAAAGGTTCAAATTCAAGATGGAATCTCTCCGGGCAGTGATCTCCAGCCTGGAAAGGGGGGGATTTTATGGTGTCACTAGACATAAAGGATACATACCTTCATGTCCCCATATATCCGCCTCATCAGGAGTACCTGAGATTCGCTGTACAGGATTGTCATTACCAGTTTCAGACGTTGCCGTTTGGGCTTTCCACGGCCCCGAGAATTTTCACCAAGGTAATGGCGGAAATGATGGTGCTCCTGCGCAAGCAGGGGGTCACAATTATCCCATACTTGGACGAGTCCTGATAAAGGCAAGGTCAAGTGATCAGTTACTAAAATGCGTGTCTCTCTTCCTGAGAGTACTACAACAATATGGCTGGATTCTAAATCTACCAAAGTCGCAGTTGGTTCCGACAACTCGGCTGTCATTTTTGGGCATGGTTCTGAACACGGAAAAAAAGAGGGTTTTTCTCCCACTGGAAAAAGCCCAGGAACTCCAGAACATGGTCAAGGACCTACAGAAACCAAAAGGAGTGTCAGTTTATCAATGCACTCGAGTATTGGAAAAGATGGTGGCGGCCTACGAGGCCATTACATTTGGCAGGTTCCATGCGAGAACTTTTCAGTGGGACCTTCTGGACAAGTGGTCAGGGTCTCATCTACAAATGCACCGGAAGATAAGCCTGTCCCCCAGGGCCAGGGTCTCTCTCCTGTGGTGGCTCCAGAGTACTCACCTTCTAGAGGGTTGCAGCTTCTGCATTCAAGATTGGGTTCTTGTGACCACGGATGCGAGCCTCCGAGGATGGGGAGCAGTCACACAAGGAAAAAGTTTTCAGGGCATATGGTCAAGCCAGGAAACTTGTCTACACATCAATGTGCTGGACTTAAGGGCCATATACAATGGCCGGCAACAGGAGCTTTTTCGCAACCTACCCGTTCTGATCCAGTCAGACAACGTCACAGCCGTGGCGCATGTAAACCGCCAGGGCAGGACAAAGAGCAGAGCAGCAATGGCGAAAGCCACCAGGCTTCTTCGCTGGGCGGAAAATCATGTAAGCGCTTTGTCAGAGGTCTTCATTCCGGGGGTAGACAACTGGGAAGCAGACTTCCTCAGCAGACACGATCTCCATCCAGGAGAGTGGGGACTTCATCAAGTGGTCTTTGCAGAGGTAACAAGTCAGGGACTTCCTCAAATAGACATGATGGCGTCACGCCTCAACAGAAAGCTTCGGACGTATTGTTCCAGGTCGAGGGACCCTCAGACAGTGGCGGTGGACGCCCTGGTGACACCGTGGGTGTTTCAGTTGGTTTATGTGTCCCCTCCACTTCCACTTATCTCAAAAATATTGAGAATCATAAGACAAACAAGAGTGCAGACAATACTGATTGTTTCAGATTGGCCTCGAAGGGCCTGGTATTCAGATCTTCAGGAAATGATCACAGAAGAACCGTGGCCTCTTCCTCCCAGGGAGGTCCTGTTACAACAGGGGCCCTGTGTGTTCCAAGACTTACCGCGGTTACATTTGGCGGCATGGCGGTTGAACACCAAATCCTAGCTAGGAAAGGTATTCCGAGGGAAGTCATCCCTACTCTAATCAAAGCTAGGAAGGAGGTAACGGCGAAGCATTATCACTGTATCTGGAGGAAATATGTGTCTTGGTGTGAAGCCAAGAATTCTCCTACGGAAGATTTTCAGCTGGGTCGTTTTCTCCATTTTCTACAGACAGGAGTGGATATGGGCCTGAAGTTAGGCGCCATTAAAGTGCAGATTTCGGCCTTATCTATATTCTTTCAGAAGGAATTGGCTTCTCTCCCAGAAGTCCAGACTTTTGTAAAAGGAGTGCTGCACATCCAACCTCCTTTTGTGCCCCCAGTGGCGCTGTGGGACCTTAACGTGGGTTACAGTTCCTTAAATCACACTGGTTTGAACCTCTTCAAACAGTTGAATTAAAATGTCTCACTTGGAAAGTGGTCCTGTTGTTGGCCTTGGCATCTGCGAGGCGGGTGTCCGAATTGGCGGCTTTGTCTCACAAGAGCCCCTATCTAATTTTCCATGTGGATCGAGCAGAGTTGTGGACTCGTCCTCAATTTCTGCCTAAAGTGTTTTCGTCGTTTCATATGAACCAACCTATTGTGGGGCCTGTGGCTACGGGTGACTTGGAGGATTCCAAGTCCCTTGCTCTGCGGACTAGGAGAAAAAGATTTACCGGTAGGTTTAAAATCTTATTTTTATTCAATAAATCTCTATTTTTAATTTACAAACGGTTGGTGTTTTTGGAATACTACCACGTAAACAGGGAGCAAAGAAACTGCTGGGGGAATTTACAACGTATATTACAAGTAAGCAGACATGTAAGCTTGGATGTCCTCTAATATTGGATGATATTAGAAAGTCTCTAATTTTGAAATGTGAAAAGCAAGGATACCTTTATGAGCATGGATCTTGTTATCCGATGTAAGCCTGAGAGTGAGCATCAGCATCTATTAGTCACATATTTTGGGTGGCCCTACATTTTTTATTATGCGGTAGAGGACATATATGTATCTTCCAGAAGCTCATTACTCCAGGAATTTGATCCCAAGAAAATACTGCACATTGGAGCGTATTTTTGTGTTTTTCTTTTGCATGTACTATTCGTCGGAAGAGGACGTACAACTCTGCATATTAAGAAAATAGAATCACCATTTAATACTGCAACTGTGGGGTCTGGACATTTGGTATAGACCACTTTATTATATATTATCAGGACTCGACTGTGGGGTCTGGACATTTGGTATAGACCACTTTATTATATATTATCAGAACTCGACTGTGGGGTCTGGACATTTGGTATAGACCACTTTATTATATATTATCAGGACTTGACGGTGGGGTCTGGACATTTGGTTTAGACCACTTTGCTATATATTGTCTGTACCCTTCCAAGGTTTAGCGCAGATGATACAATCTTTTACTTTGTTCAATGTTAGGGGTGTGCAGTGTGCTGCGCTCGTGACTGCTAAGGCGCAGTGACCCGCTGCTCAACAACCTCTCAGGACGGTGGCCCTGCAGTGGGGAATTGGCTCTGACGCCTTACAGAGGTCGGTGACTATCCTCCCCCCTAACTCCCACGGTGCAAGTATGCTGTTGCCCATACAGCATACCGAAAATAATAAAAGAAACTGAAGAAAACTCTCTGGAGCTCGAGTGTGCATCCTCTCCTGAGGGCACTTTTTTCTAAACTACCTGTGGGAGGGGGCATAGAGGGGAGGAGGCAGAACACCCAGTTAAAGAAATTTAAAGTACACCAGCTCCTTTGGACCCCGTCTATAACCCATTGTACTAATTCCCCAATATCCCTTATGGATGCTAGAGAAAGTGAAGCGCTGTGAAAACTTTTGCACATGCTGTGTGTGTGTGTATATGTGTGTGTGTGTGTGTATATATATATATATATATATCTGTGTGTGTATGTATGTATGTATGTATGTATGTATATATATATATATATATATCCTATATAATAGCCCAGATCTGTGACTTTATGTCTCATTTGCTAATGCTGGGTGGAGTCACAACACTGGGCAGAGTTAGTGAAATGAGTCACAGATCTGGGCAAATCTATAGGAGACTAGGAGCAGAAGCAGATGGTATGGGCATGGCACAGGCAGGGGTGCATACCTCCCAGCTTTCTTCAGGCAGACAGGGGTGCATACCTCCCAGCTGGCCAATGAAAAGGGGGCGTGGCTTCACAGGAGGACCAGCGATCGCGAGCCACACCCCCGTTTTCGTCAGTGAGGGTTCATGCCCAGCGCTCTGTGAGCTGCTGGCATGCCCCCAGGGGCGGATTATGAGTCCGGGGGGGCCAGGGCACTTAGGGCCCCCCTGTTTCATCTCATTGCTGTGCCTGCTGTGGGTTTGGGGGCATGGTCTAATCGTGGTCTGCGTGGCCACACCCCCTTATGCAAATTCCGGGAATTGTTGTTTTTTAATGGGATTTTGGCCCCTCAGCTAGGGGTAAATCCAGAGGGGTGGTCGCTTCCCCCTACACACCCGCACAGGCAGAAGAAAGCAGGGAGGCTGCTGCCTCCCTGCAACACCACAGACCTGCCAACACGCAGTAGCGTGTGCTGACTGTAGCCCAATGTTGCTGCTGTTGCTGGCAGGATGGGGGAGCTTCAGAGCTGGGACAGAGCTACTCCAGCCGGGGGGTCCCCTAAAACTGTGGGGCCCGCGTTACGTACCCCCTGGCCCCCCCTTAATCCGTACCCCCTGATGCCACCTCTCCCTTTGTCTCCACTAAATAGACACCGCTATAGCAGAACAGCAAGTACAGGAGCTTCCCAACTGCCCCCCCACCCACCCACCGCAGGACACTGCGGCCCTTGGGTGGGACAGCGGGATAGACACAAAAAAATGGGACTGTCCCGCGAAAATCGGGACAGCTGGGTGGTATGGGGGTGTGTGAGGGGGTATGCCGTACAGACAGACGGGCACCGGCTCACTGTGTGCTTGACCCCCCACATCAGCAAACTCAGCAGGGTCTCTCTGGTGCGGAGGAGTGTCACTTTCTGGCACACTCCATGCTTCTTAGCTGCAGCTTTGTGGGGCACCTGCCGCTGTGCAGGTTCTGTACTGCCTCTGTTATCTCCAGCCCCGGCAACCCCACCGCTAGCTGCAGCGCTGCCGCCCGCAGTGAGGTGCGCCCAGCTCCTTCACACACTTTAGCCGGCGGGCAGCGCTGCAGAAGTCCGCACTGCTTGCAGGCTCCTCCCTCCTCCTCCCTCCTGCCGCAGCGTCTCCTGGGGGCTAACCAGTCACTCCCAGTCTCCCCTTACCACAGTGCCCGGCAGCCGCGCGAGGTCCGCGGTGTGACACTGAGGAGTGGGGGCGAGGTATGCGGACGGGCAGAGGAAGCAGGACTCCAGCCTGAGAGTCAGCCATGCCAAGTCTCCACCAGCAGCAGATCCCAACAGGTTGGAGTGGAACAGCAGCAGTGACTCCGGTAAGACACATCTGTCTGTCACCACCGTTTTGTCCCTAATACCAATCTCTCCCGTGCCCTGTGTTTTGTCATGTCCCTGTCACCCCTGGCCTTGCCCTGTCACCCTTATCCTGGCCCTTTCACCCTTATCCTGGCCCTGTCATCCCTATCCTGGCCCTGTCACCCCTGTCCTGGTCCTGTCATTTCTGTCCTGGCCCGTCACCATTGTCCTGGCCCCGTCACCCTTGTCCTGGCCTTGTAACCCGTTCTGACTCTGTCACCCCTGTCCTGGCCCAGTCACCCCTGTTCTGACCCTGTGACCTCTGTCCTGGCCCTGTTACTGCATACCCACCAACTACCTTTTTGGCAGGTACAGTACCCGCAGCGCCTCCAGACTCCTCCCCAATGCACCACACCTCCGCCTCCACCACATGCGGCACTCCACCCCTCCCTCACACGCTGTGCCTCCAGCCCCATAACACCACCCGCGGCTCCCACTCCCCTACACCACCCACAGCACCTCCAGACACCATCCACCCCCCATATATGTCTTCCCCCACACCTGCCCCTCCTCCACCCGCAGCATCTGCAGACACCCTCCTCCATCCGCGCCCCCCCTCACCCACCCCTCTCCCACCCACGGCACCCCCGCACCTGCCCCTCCACCACCCGCGGTGCCTCCGAACCCCAGATAGGCATGCAAGGGTCAAGGGGGCGTAGCTCCTTGCGATGGTGTGAAGAGCGCCCGTAGGGCGCGATGAAGCACCTAGTATAATAAATATAAATATATATATATATAAAAACAACACCACACGCATATACATACACATTATGGTAAAAACTTACCATTGATAACGGTATTTCTCCTATGTCCACAGGTTTCCACAGGATAACATTGGGATATGATGGAGCGACAGCCGATTGGCACCAAACGATCACAAGTTTTCTCCTATGTCCTAGAGGATGCTGGGGACTCCAAAAGGACCATGGGGTATAGACGGGATCCGCAGGAGACATGGGCACTTTAAGACTTTAAAAGGGGTGTGAACTGGCTCCTCCCTCTATGCCCCTCCTCCAGACTCCAGTTTAGAATCTGTGCCCAGTGAGACTGGATGCACACTGAGGAGCTCTCCTGAGTTTCTCTGAAAAAAGACTTTGTTAGGCTTATTATTTTCAGGGAGACCTGCTGGCAACAGGCTCCCTGCAGCGTGGGACTGAGGGGAGAGAAGCAGGCCTACTTCTGTGAGTTTCAAGGCTCTGCTTCTTAGGCTACAGGACATCATTAGCTCCTGAGGGTCTGAACGCTAGGTACGCCTAGATGCTCGTTCCCGGAGCCCGCCGTCACCCCCCTTACACAGCCAGAAGAAGGGTGAGTAGAAGATCAGAAGACTTCAGTGACGGCTTTGAGGTAACGCACAGCGGCCGCGCTGTGCGCCATGCTCCCACACACACAGCGGCACTACAGGGTGCAGGGGGCGCCCTGGGCAGCATAAAATCCTCATTTTGAGACTGGCTATGAGGTATTTAAGTGCCTAGGCACTAAATCCGGACCCCCGCCAGAATAAATAATTTAAAAAAATAGCAGGGCTGAAGCGCGCCATTAAGGGGGCATGGCTTAGCCCTCGCAGCTCTCATCAGCGCCATTTTCTCTTCACAGAGCTGCAGAGACGCTGGTCCTTCCTCAACACTGCTGTATCAAGTAACAAGGTGCAAAACAGGGTGGGGCACAGTTAATTTGGTGCTGGATTGAGGATATAAAAGCGCTAACAGGTCTGAGGCAATATATAAAAAGTTTCAGAACCGGGATAGGCACTGGGTTGTGAGCTGGCACACTCCCTCTGCGTTTTTCTGACAGGCTTTACTGTGGGTCTGTCCCCTATATGCCCAGTGTGTTTGTGGTGTCGGTACACGTGTCGCCATGTCTGAGGCTGAGTGCTCTTCCCAGGAGGAGACTGGATTAGGGAAATAAACGACTGTGGTAGTGACCCTGTCGGCACCGCCGACACCTGATTGGGTAAATGTTTTGAGTGCTTTGAATGCGAATGTGGCTCTATTAAATAAGAAATTGGATAAGGCTGAGTCTCAGACCCAGGCATGGAAGAAATCCGTGGAGGATGTGTTGTCACAAGTTCAGACCCCCTCGGGGTCACAAAAGCGTTCTTTTACCCAGATAGCAGATAAAGATACCGACACGGACTCTGACTCCAGTGTCGACTATAGTGATGCCAGATTAAATCCAAAACTGGCTAAAAGCATTCAGTACATGATTGTGGCGATAAAAGACGTGTTACATATCACAGAGGACCCTGCTGTTTCTGATACACGGGTCTGTATGTTTAAAGGAAAGAAACCTGAGGTAACGTTCCCTCCCTCCCAACTGAACGCTCTTTTTGAAAAGGTTTGGGAAAATCCTGACAAGAAGTTTCAGATTCCCAAGAGAATTCCGGTGGCATATCCGTTCCCCTCTGGGGATAGGGAAAAGTGGGCGTCAACCCCCACTGTGGACAAAGCTCTATCACGACTGCCCAAGACGGTGGCGCTTCAGTCTCCTGACACGGCAGCCCTAAAGGAGCCTGTGGATCGTAAGCAGGAAAATACATTGAAATCCATTTATGTCACTATGGGTACACTACTCAGACCTGCAGTTGCTTCCGCGTGGGTAGCGCTATTGAACAGTGGGCAGATAACTTGTAATCTGAGTTAGATACCCTGGATAGGCATAGCATTCTTTTGACACTGGGTCATATCAGGGATGCTGCAGCCTACCTTAATGAAGCTGCGAGGGACATTGGCCTTTTGGGTTCAAGGGCCAATGCTATGGCAGTCTCAGCTAGGAGAGCATTGTGGATTCATCAATGGAATGCTGATGCCGACTCTAAGAAGGATATGGAGTCTCTGCCGTATAAAGGTGGTGTCTTGTTTGGTGACGGCCTCGCTGACCTGGTATCTACGGCTACCGCGAGATATTGTTCCAGGTCGAGGGACCCTCAAGCAATAGCGGTGGACGCCCTAGTGACACAGTGGGTGTTTCAGTCGGTATATGTGTTCCCTCCGATTCCACTCATTCCAAAAGTGATAAAGATCATAAGAACAACAAGGGTTCATGCAATCCTCATTGTTCCAGACTGGCCAAGGAGGGCCTGGTATCCAGATCTTCAGGAATTGCTCATAGGAGATCCCTGGCCTCTTCCTCTACGAGAGGATCTGTTACAGCAGGGGCCGTGCGTGTACCAAGACTTACCGCGGCTTGGAGGTTGAACGCAAGATCCTAGCCCGAAAGGGTATTCCCGTTGAGTAATTCCCACACTGCTTCATGCTGAAAAGAGGTAACGGCGAACCATTATCACCGTATTTGGAGAAAATATGTGTCTTGGTGTGAATCCAAGGTGGCTCCTACGGAAGAATTTCAGCTGGGCCGTTTTCTCCATTTTCTGCAAGCAGGGGTGGATGCGGGCCTAAAATTAGGCTCAATTAAAGTACAAATTTCGGCCTTGTCAATTTTCTTTCAAAAAGAATTGGCCTCCCTTCCGGAAGTTCAGACTGTCGTGAAAGGCGTGCTGCCCATCCAACCTCCCTTTGTGCCCCCGGTGGCACCATGGGATCTTAATGTGGTGTTGCAGTTCCTGCAATCTCATTGGTTTGAACCTTTACGTAAGGTAGAGTTGAAATTCGTCACTTGGAAAGTGATCATGCTGTTGGCCTTGGCCTCTGCAAGGCGGGTGTCTGAATTGGCGGCTTTGTCTCACAAGATCCCCTATTTGATCTTCCATGAAGATAGAGCAGAGTTGAGAACACGTCAGCAATTTCTGCCGAAAGTGATGTCATCGTTTCACATGAACCAACCTATTGTGGTGCCAGTGGCTACTGACGCCTTAGAAGGATCGAAGTCTCTAGATGTGGTCAGAGCTTTGAAAATGTATGTAGCCAGAACGGCTCAGATTAGGAAAACGGAGGCTCTGTTTGTCCTATATGATCCCAACAAGACTGGGGCGTCTGCTTCCAAGCAGACTATTGCACGCTGGATCTGTAATACGATTCGGCAGGCTCATTCTACAGCTGGATTGCCGTTACCGAAATCGGTGAAGGCCCATTCTACCAGAAAGGTGGGCTCATCCTGGGCGGCATCGGCATTACAGCTTTGCTGAGCAGCTACTTGGTTGGGTTCAAACACTTTTGCAAAGTTTTACAAGTTTGATACCCTGGCTAAGGAAGACCTCTTGTTTGGTCAATCAGTGCTGCAGAGTCATCCGCACTCTCCCACCCGTTCTTGAGCTTTGGTATAAACCCCATGGTTCTTGAAGTGTCCCCAGCATCCTCTAGGATGTAGGAGAAAATGGGATTTTAATACCTACCGGTAAATCCTTTTCTCTTAGTCCGTAGAGGATGCTGGGCGCCCGTCCCAGTGCGTACTGTATCTGCAGTCATTGGTTATGGTTACACACGTGTTGTGTTGCGTTTACAGGCAGCATGTTGCGGTTATTATTCATGCCGTTGCATGCGTTGGGTTGAATGCCATGTTGTACGGCATGCTTGAGGTGTGAGCTGGTATGTATCTCAACTTAGTTTAAATCAAAATAAATCCTTTTTCCTCAAAATGTCCATCTCCCTGGGCACAGTTCCTATAACTGGAGTCTGGAGGAGGGGCATAGAGGAAGGAGCCAGTTCACACCCCTTTTAAAGTCTTAAAGTGCCCATGTCTCCTGCGGATCCCGTCTATACCCCATGGTTCTTGAAGTGTCCCCAGCATCCTCTACAGACTAAGAGAAAAGGATTTACCAGTAGGTATTAAAATCCTATTTTCTGGCCTCCCAGAATACACCGGGCTCGTCCATATAATCCCGCCCACTGACTCAGTCAAATCAGTTGTTTCCAAAGCATTCAGGCAGGAACATCATGTAGAACCCTATTCAGACGAAAAACACACATGCACACTCTTCCATGCAAAAAGGAAGAATTTAGTGAGTAAAGATTCTCAAATCAGGTGCGTCAGGGTGGGATCCCTGTGGAAACTTGTGGACATAGGAGAAATACCGTTATTAATAGTAAGTTCTTACCATAACGTATATTTCTCCGGCAGGGTCCACAGGTTATCCACAGGATAACATTGGGATTTCCCAAAGCAATTTTTTAGTTTAGTTTAATAAAGAACCTTACGCCCGAATTGAGCATCATGAGAGGCAAAGACATCCCAGGCATAATGTCTGATTGAATGTGTTTATTTGAAGCCATGTGGCTGCCTTACATATCTGTTCTGCTCAAGCACAATATTGTGCTACCCATGAAAGACCTTCCTTACATGTAAAGTGAGCAGAGACATTAGCCGGGACAGGGAGATCAGCTTAAGAATATGCTTCTGAAATATTCATTCGAAGCCATCTTGCTAGCGTCTGTTTAGTAGCAGGCCATCTCCTCTTGTGAAAACCGTAGAGGATGAAGAGAGAATTTGTCTTTCTAATGGCACTGGTATGATCCATATAGATACTTAATGTCCAGACTACGTCCAGCGAAGCATCTCCCGCAGAAAATCCAGATTCCTGAAAAACTGGGACCATGATATTTTCATTAAGGTGGAATATAGATCACCCCTTAGGAAGATACCCAGACCTAGTTCTGAGAGATACTTTATCTGGATAACATCAGAAAAGGAAATTAGCATGACAGTGCTCCTAAATCTGACTCTTCTAGCTGATGCCATAATCAGCCGAACGAGCACTTTAGCTGTCAACCATTTAAAATTCACTTCACTTAGTGGTTTAACGAGAGCAACTTGACAGGCTTTAAGGACTAGATTTAGATTCCCTGACCCTGTAGTAGGAAAAAGGGAAGGTTGAATGCGCAGCATTCCCTGGGAAAAAGTGTGAACATCCTGCAATTTGGCATTTTTCTTTCGGAAACCATACAGTCAATGCTGACACTTGTATTCCCAAGGAAGCCACCGCTAAACCTTTATCTATTCCTGTTTGAAGGAATGCTAAAAACCCTGGAAACTCTGCAAGATTTGGGGTCCATACCTCTTTCATTGCACCAATGCATATAAGCTTGCCATATTTGGCGATAAATACGAGTCAAGGAAGTTTTTCCTTGCTCTGAGCATTTGTGAGAATCCTCTGGACCTCAGTATATAGATTTCAAGAGCCACGCCATCAAAACAGTTGATCCAGATATGTGATAATCAAGGACCCTGTCTTAGTCTGAGCGTAGAGGAAACAGAAAAGGTATTCAACATTTTCTGCGGATCCGTGTACCAACGCCTTCTGGGCCAAGCCGGGGCTTATTAGGATCCCGGCATCTTTGTTGTATTTTCCTCACTATCCTGAGTAGCAGGATGATATGAGAAACGCATAAGAGAAATAAAATTCCCATTAAAAAGATATCCACAAAGATCACTTCCTTTGTTCCTAACCCTTTTGTTGTTCAGATGGGACACCATGAGAATCTCTGGCCAAGCCCATTCGTCTGCCCGAGTCTGACATTACTTTAGGGCAGAGGTTCTCAAACTCGGTCCTCGGGGGCCCACACAGTGCATGTTTTGCAGGTCTCCTCACAGAATCGCAAGTGAAATAATTAGCTCCACCTGTGGACCTTTTAAAATGTGTCAGTGAGTAATTAATACACCTGTGCACCTGCTGGGTTACCTGCAAAACATGCACTATGTGGGCTCCCGAGGACAGAGTTTGAGAACCTCTGCTTTAGGGTGTAAAGCCCATTCATTTACCTTAATGGCGTGTCGACTGAGAAATCAGCTCTTCAGTTTAGGACTCCCGGAACAAACCCTGAGGACAAAGCTGGAAGATGGAGTTCTGCACACTTTAGTAAGTGATTTACCTCCTTCTTGCTATTTATCTGCGTGTTCCTCTCTGAAAGTTGAGGTACACTACTGCCATTTCCTTGTCCTTGCGGATCTGTACCGAAGATCTTCCTTTAGGAATGTCCCGTGCCTGAATCAGGTCCCAGTATATGGCCTGAAGTGCTAACAGATTTTTTAGCAGGCACCTTTCTTCTGTGGGCCATAATCCCCGGAATCATAATTTTCCAGATAATGGCCTCCATAGCCATGAAGACTTTTATTTGTTGTCAGGATTTCCCCACCTGATATCCAAAAAGAAAAAGGAATCCTCTGATCTAGATGGAATGTCTGTAGCCCCCAGGCTACTTCTTACCTTTTTTTTGCCAGTACCACGTACTGGTTGTGTACTGTCCATCTGGCCCATCTACACCACCTGGTATTCACAGATGGTCTTGCGCTCGGAGAATTTAACCAGGTATAACACTTCTTAACTTCCAACATCATTGAGATTGGACATACCCAGTGTGATGCGGCATTAGATGGAGGAGATGCTGAAAAAGTCTTGAGTAGAATTATGCCCACTCCACTATGTGTATTGTTAGCACCATCAAACCCATCATTCGCATTGCTGCGTGAATTGATATTGTTTGACATTGTAACCACTCTCCTAGCTTTGCCTTGGATATCTTGTTCCGAGGTAACTACTTTCTGCAAACTCGAATTCAGTATAGCCCCACCGTTACGGAACCAGAGATGATCCCATTTACAAACCACCCGTGCCTCTGCAGACAAGTTATTTTTATGTTGTAGATGACACAGAACCTTTCCTGTATTTGTGTCAGGATAGGAAGGTGGTCAAGGTATGGCAATTTTTGTAACCTCTACTAGCGGAGATAAATTGACATAATCATTTTGGTAAATACTCTGGGGTTGTGGCTAACCAAAAGGGTAAGGCCTAACTGAAATTTTGCTGAAGGATGGTAAACCTTGAGATAACACTGATGGACAGTGTTTTAGGAGCCTGAAGGTAAGATTCCTGACTTATCCAGGAATACCATATAATATTATTGGCTCCCCACCCAACTATGGAGTTGCCTCCACGTAAACCGTGTTACCCAAATGTCTCGGTCTTTGAACTTGATATTGGGGCGGTCACACTCGCGGCACTGCGGCTGCCGCGCTTACCTCTCCGGGTGCGCTGGGTCTGTCGACGGTCACCGCCCCCGGTGGGCACCAGGTTGTTGCGTCTTGCTGGCGCTGCCTCCGGCGGGTTCCCGGGGTGTGGGCGCGGCCATTGCGCCTGGCGTTCACGGGAGCGTTGTGGGCGAGTGACGTCATCGGCCCCTTCCGCCAATTGGGAGAGAGCGGGAAGTTCAAAGGAAGACGCCGTGCAGAGCTCCGGCGCCTGAGTATCGTCTCTTCTATGGTCACCAGTGCTAGCAGCGTTCAGTGAGTTCTCTAAACTGAACGTCTCTGTGTACCAGCGTTTGCAGAGTATCTCTCAGTGGAACATTCCTTTTGCTTCCAGCGTTTGCAGAGTATCTCTCAGTGGAACATTCCTTGTGCTACCAGCGTTTGCAGAGTATCTCTCAGTGGAACATTCCTTGTGCTTCCAGTGTTACAGTGTATCACCTAGTGGAACATTCACTGTGCTACCAGCGTTACAGTGTATCACTCAGTGGAACATTCACTGAGTTACAGTTTCTCTTAGGGGGAACCTCCTGTGTTTCCTGTATTACTTGATATCTCCAAGTGGAACGCCTTCCATATTTCCAGAGTTACACTGAATCTTAAATCCTCATTCATTTCTTCAACATCGCTCACAAGCTTCTCATTCTTCAAACATCGCTCACAAATTCTTCAGTGTGCTTCACCATCGTTCTCAAATCCTCATTCATTTCTTCAGCAACGCTCACAAATTCTTCATTCTTCAGTGTGCTTCACCATCGTTCTCAAATCCTCATTCATTTCTTCAGCAACGCTCACAAGTTCTTCATTCTTCTGTGTGCTTCACCATCGTTCCCAAATCCTCATTCATCTCTTCAGCATCGCTCACAAGTTCTTCATTCTTCTGTGTGCTTCACCATCGTTCGCAAATCATCATTTAATTCTTCAGCATTATACGCCAGTTACTACGGCTAGGTCTGCATGAGGAAAACCTCCATCCGGCCATCCCTGCTCCGGCCCAGCTGTGGTTCCTCCTTCCGATCATCGGAAGAACCCCCGAGTTCTCAACACTCCGAACCCAGGTCAGTGACAGGGGCGAGGTATTGTTTTTGACCCAGGTGGGAATAACCCCCCACCATTATGCATGACTATTCCTGACAAAACATTTTCTGAATTGCTTCATGCCAATCCCTCACCTACGCCTCTACCCGAGATGGGCTGAGACCGAAACCTTTTAGGAGAATGGTTCCAGAAGGGAAAGTATAACCTTAGAAATACAGCTTCTTGCACCCAGGCATCTATCTGTAGATTGCTATCAAATCTGTGCAACTGAAGAAGTCAGGCCCGTATCCTTCTGGAATCCGCCAGGAGGAGACCCACACCATCATGCTGATAGCCTCTGGTTTGGAAGCTGGCCTCTGGTTGCCTTTGCTCCTTTGCCTTACCAAACTTATTGTATTGGGGCTGTTACGTTCCTTTATGACAGACAAGGCCGAACCAGACCCCTAGATTTGGGATTATATGTGGAAGGGAACGTGAACTTCTTGGAGTCTGTTTCTGACTCCGGAATAACGGTCATCTCAAACAGAAACTTCCAGCCAAGGAAAACATTTCCAGAACCTTCTTAGGATTCCGAATCAGCTTCCCATGTATGTGAACCAAGCTGTTCTTGAACAGCGATTGTTATGCTGATGCCCTAGAACATTAGTGTCCATATGAGCTATATGGGATTCTTACTCTCTTGCAGGCGATGAAACCTGTCTTCCAGTACCTCGGCCCAATGTACCGACAGCACCTGGTATTTCAAGGTGGTCTCCCCTCCAAGAACTAACCAGGTCGAACACTGCTTAGCTTCCAAAATCGAGTGAGATTGGGCCTATCCAGTGTGGTGTAGCCGTAGACTGCAAGGCGAAGTCCTGGCTGACCTTACGACTGCCCCAGACAAAGAAAATATGGTCTTATTCTTTTGATGGCAGAGGCCCATAGATTTTTGCATTATCAAATGATATGCATATCTATTTTGGGAGGCACTTCCCTATTTTAAACAGTCCCTAGCTTGAAAAAGATATCGGAATCCCATTTACAGGGCGTTCTACTTTATTGGGTGTAACCCAAACCTTTTTCCTGAATTCTTCCCTCGTGCAGAGGCCCTTTTGGGACGTTTAAACAGAAGTGCCTTATTTTTTTTTACCCCAGGCTCTGCTGCCTCTATCGACAGATTAGCCTATTTTTGCTCTCATTTATTCAGCTTATTTATTTAGCGGATATCTTTCACCTGTTCTTCGTATGCTGAAGTAGAGTATATGGAGCTTTCATCGTCTGATGATTATCATGTGTAGCCTGTGAAGTCGATGATTTATTTACATTCGGTTCATCAGCTTGTCTTATTGAAGACACTGTTGGGGATATACCACAATCAGTGAGTAGCATGTGTTTATAATGTAAGAATTAACATTTCAGCTAAACTGAACAAGGTCGGTGCAAACATCGCCTCAATGGGTCTATCTATAGCTGATGTAAATCAGGAATGTATTATGCTAAACAGCAAATCCTTTTTTTTTTTTTTACTACACATAACCATCCTGTACCAGATCATAGAGGATAATATATGTTGTTGTTTGGCAAAAACTGTGAGTGTTCCTGTCAGTGTATGCCGCCCTTAGACATAAATACTCAGCACTTTTAGTGTACTACACAATTTGTGACTGTAATCACTTTTCTCTAAAAGTGATGTGTGTGACCCTTCCCATGCACCTGCATTAAGGATCAGAAGTATCAACCGACAACCATTTATTAAGTCAGCATCACACTTGCAGTAACATACATACACATATATATATATATATATATATATATATATATATATATATAGACGAGAAGAAACATACCTTAAGCACACTTTTGTTCACCTTGACATTGACATTGACCCCGAAACGTTGGTTTATTTGTGAAATACACTTTTTCAACTTTAAAGTCTCCGAGTGCCGCCCCTTTCTTCTCGTCTGTCTGGATTTTCATGGAGGGCACCGGAGCCAATATTAAGTGAAGGAGGGAGTGACGGTCCGTGTGGTGTGGTACACACACACACACACATACATACATACATATACATCATATGAGCAGATTATCAACTACGAACACATCCCAAAGCATGTAGGAACACATATTACTGAATTCTGTTCTATACATATCTTTAAAGTATTCAGACGCATTGCGAAGAAAATAAGAATTTACTTACCGATAATTCTATTTCTCGTAGTCCGTAGTGGATGCTGGGAACTCCGTAAAGACCATGGAGAATAGCGGCTCCGCAGGAGACTGGGCACAAAAGTAAAAGCTTTAGGACTACCTGGTGTGCACTGGCTCCTCCCCCTATGACCCTCCTCCAAGCCTCAGTTAGGATACTGTGCCCGGACGAGCGTACACAATAAGGAAGGATATTGAATCCCGGATAAGACTCATACCAGCCACACCAATCACACCGTACAACCTGTGATCTGAACCCAGTTAACAGCATGATAACAGAGGAGCCTCTGAAAAGATGGCTCACAACAATAATAACCCGATTTTTGTAACAATAACTATGTACAAGTATTGCAGACAATCCGCACTTGGGATGGGCGCCCAGCATCCACTACGGACTACGAGAAATAGAATTATCGGTAAGTAAATTCTTATTTTCTCTGACGTCCTAGTGGATGCTGGGAACTCCGTAAGGACCATGGGGATTATACCAAAGCTCCCAAACGGGCGGGAGAGTGCGGATGACTCTGCAGCACCGAATGAGAGAACTCCAGGTCCTCCTCAGCCAGGGTATCAAATTTGTAGAATTTAGCAAACGTGTTTGCCCCTGACCAAGTAGCTGCTCGGCAAAGTTGTAAAGCCGAGACCCCTCGGGCAGCCGCCCAAGATGAGCCCACTTTCCTTGTGGAATGGGCTTTTACAGATTTTGGCTGTGGCAGGCCTGCCACAGAATGTGCAAGCTGAATTGTACTACAAATCCAACGAGCAATAGTCTGCTTAGAAGCAGGAGCACCCAGCTTGTTGGGTGCATACAGGATAAACAGCGAGTCAGATTTTCTGACTCCAGCCGTCCTGGAAACATATATTTTCAGGGCCCTGACTACGTCCAGCAACTTGGAGTCCTCCAAGTCCCTAGTAGCCGCAGGCACCACAATAGGCTGGTTCAAGTGAAATGCTGAAACCACCTTAGGGAGAAATTGAGGACGAGTCCTCAATTCTGCCCTGTCCGTATGAAAAATCAGGTAAGGGCTTTTATAGGATAAAGCCGCCAATTCTGAGACACGTCTGGCTGAAGCCAGGGCTAACAGCATTACCACCTTCCATGTGAGATATTTTAAGTCCACAGTGGAAAGTGGTTCAAACCAATGTGGTTTTAGGAATCCCAAAACTACATTGAGATCCCAAGGTGCCACTGGAGGCACAAAAGGAGGTTGTATATGCAGTACCCCCTTGACAAACGTCTGTACTTCAGGAACTGAAGCAAGTTCTTTTTGGAAGAAAATCGACAGGGCCGAAATTTGAACCTTAATGTACCCTAATTTTAGGCCCATAGACAGTCCTGTTTGCAGGAAATGCAGGAAACGACCCAGTTGAAATTCCTCTGTAGGGGCCTTCCTGGCCACGCACCACGCAACATATTTACGCCAAATACGGTGATAATGTTGTACGGTTACATCCTTCCTGGCTTTGATCAGGGTAGGGATGACTTCATCCGGAATGCCTTTTTCCTTCAGGATCCGGCGTTCAACCGCCATGCCGTCAAACGCAGCCGCGGTAAGTCTTGGAACAGACAGGGTCCCTGCTGGAGCAGGTCCTTTCTTAGAGGTAGAGGCCACGGGTCCTCTGTGAGCATCTCTTGAAGTTCCGGGTACCAAGTCCTTCTTGGCCAATCCGGAGCCACGAGTATAGATCTTACTCCTCTCCTTCTTATGATCCTCAGTACCTTGGGTATGAGAGGCAGAGGAGGGAACACATACACTGACTGGTACACCCATGGTGTTACCAGAGCGTCCACAGCTATTGCCTGAGGGTCCCTCGACCTGGCGCAATACCTGTCTAGTTTTTTGTTGAGGCGGGACGCCATCATGTCCACCTTTGGTTTTTCCCAACGGTTCACAATCATGTGGAAGACTTCTGGGTGAAGTCCCCACTCCCCCGGGTGGAGGTCGTGTCTGCTGAGGAAGTCTGCTTCCCAGTTGTCCACTCCCGGAATGAACACTGCTGACAGTGCTATCACATGATTTTCTGCCCAGCGAAGAATCCTTGCAACTTCTGTCATTGCCCTCCTGCTTCTTGTGCCGCCCTGTCTGTTTACGTGGGCGACTGCCGTGATGTTGTCCGACTGGATCAGCACCGGCTGACCTTGAAGCAGAGGTCTTGCTAGGCTCAAAGCATTGTAGATGGCTCTTAGCTCCAGGATATTTATGTGAAGTGATGTCTCCAGGCTTGACCACAAGCCCTGGAAATTTCTTCCCTGTATGACTGCTCCCCTGCCTCTCAGGCTGGCATCCGTGGTCACCAGGACCCAGTCCTGAATGCCGAATCTGCGGCCCTCTAGAAGATGAGCACTCTGCAACCACCACAGGAGAGACACTCTTGTCCTTGGAGACAAGATTATACGCTGATGCATCTGAAGATGCGACCCGGACCATTTGTCTAGCAGATCCCACTGGAAGGTTCTTGCGTGGAATCTGCCGAATGGGATTGCTTCGTAAGAAGCCACCATTTTTCCCAGAACCCTTGTGCATTGATGCACTGAGACTTGGCCTGGTTTTAGGAGCTTTCTGACTAGTTCGGATAACTCCCTGGCTTTCTCCTCCGGGAGAAACACCTTTTTCTGGACTGTGTCCAGGATCATCCCTAGGAATAGAAGTCGTGTCGTCGGGATCAGCTGCGATTTTGGAATATTGAGAATCCAACCGTGCTGGCGCAGCACTATCTGAGATAGTGCTACCCCGACTTCCAACTGTTCCCTGGATCTTGCCCTTATCAGGAGATCGTCCAAGTAAGGGATAACTAAAACTCCCTTCCTTCGAAGGAGTATCATCATTTCGGCCATTACCTTGGTAAAGACCCGGGGTGCCGTGGACAATCCAAACGGCAGCGTCTGAAACTGATAGTGACAGTTCTGTACCACAAACCTGAGGTACCCTTGGTGAGAAGGGTAAATTGGGACGTGTAGGTAAGCATCTTTGATGTCCAGAGACACCATATAGTCCCCTTCTTCCAGGTTTGCAATCACTGCTCTGAGTGACTCCATCTTGAATTTGAACCTTTGTATGTAAGTGTTCAAGGATTTCAGGTTTAAAATTGGTCTCACCGAGCCGTCCGGCTTCGGTACCACAAATAGTGTGGAATAGTACCCCTTTCCCTGTTGTAGGAGGGGTACCTTGATTATCACCTGCTGGGAATACAGCTTGTGAATGGCTTCCAATACTGCCTCCCTGTCTGAGGGAGACGTCGGTAAAGCAGACTTTAGAAAACGGCGAGGGGGAGACGTCTCGAATTCCAATTTGTACCCCTGAGATACCACCTGAAGGATCCAGGGGTCCACTTGCGAGTGGGCCCACTGCGCACTGAACTTCTTGAGACGGGCCCCCACCGTGCCTGAGTCCGCTTGTAAAGCCCCAGCGTCATGCTGAGGACTTTGCGGAGGCGGGAGAGGGCTTTTGTTCCTGGGAACTGGCTGTTTGTTGCAGCCTTTTTCCTCTCCCTCTGCCACGGGGCAGAAATGAGGCGCCTTTTGCCCGCTTGCCCTTATGGGGCCGAAAGGACTGCGCCTGATAGTATGGCGTCTTCTTAGGTTGAGAAGCTACCTGGGGTAAAAATGTGGATTTTCCAGCAGTTGCCGTGGCTACCAGGTCTGATAGACCTACCCCAAATAACTCCTCCCCCTTATAAGGCAATACTTCCATGTGCCTTTTAGAATCCGCATCACCTGACCACTGCCGCGTCCATAAACCTCTTCTTGCAGAAATGGACAGCGCGCTAACTCTTGATGCCAGTCGGCAAATATCCCTCTGTGCATCACGCATATATAGAAATGCATCCTTCAAATGCTCTATAGTCAATAATATACTGTCCCTATCAAGGGTATCAATATTTTCAGTCAGGGAATCCGACCACGCCAGGCCCGCACTGCACATCCAGGCTGAGGCTATTGCTGGTCGCAGTATAACACCCGTGTGAGAGTATATACATTTTAGGATATTCTCCAGCTTTCTATCGGCAGGTTCCTTTAGGGCGGCCGTATCAGGAGAGGGTAGTGCTACCTGTTTAGACAAGCGTGTGAGCGCTTTATCCACCCTAGGGGGTGTTTCCCAACGTGCCCTATCCTCTGGCGGGAAAGGGTACGATGCCAATAACCTTTTAGGAATTATCAGTTTTTTATCGGGGGAAACCCACGCCTCATCACACACTTCATTTAATTCCTCGGATACAGGAAAAACTACAGGCAGTTTTTTCTCACCAAACATAATACCCTTCTTAGAGGTACTTGTATTATCAGATATATGCAATACATTTTTCATTGCTTCAATCATGTAACGTGTGGCCCTAGTGGAAGTCACGTTTGTCTCCTCATCATCGACACTGGAGTCAGTATCCGTGTCTGCCATTTGAGGTAACGGGCGTTTTAAAGCCCCTGATGGCGTTTGAGACCCCTGGACAGGCACAAGCTGATTAGCCGGCTGTCTCATGTCGTCAACTGTCTGTCGTAAGGAGCTGACACTGTCACGCAGTTCCTTCCACAAGCTCATCCACTCAGGTGTCGACTCCCTAGGGGGTGACAACTGTATAATAGGCAATTGCTCCGCTTCCATCTCATTTTCCTCCTCAAACATGTCGACACAATCGTACCGACACACCACACACACACAGGGAATGCTCTGATAGAGGACAGGACCCCACTAGCCCTTTGGGGAGACAGAGGGAGAGTATGCCAGCACACACCAGAGCGCTATATATATACAGGAATACCACTATCAAGTGTGCTTTTCCTTTATAGCTGCTGTTAATATAAAACTGTGCCAAATTAGTGCCTCCCCTCTCTTTTTTACCCTTTTCTGTAGTGCAGGACTGCAGGGGAGAGTCAGGGAGACGTCCTTCCAGCGGAGCTGTGATGGAAAATGGCGCCCGTGTGCTGAGGAGATAGGCTCCGCCCCCTTCTCGGCGGCCTTTTCTCCCGCTTTTTTGGTAATTCTGGCAGGGGTTAAAATACACCCATATAGCCCTGGGGGTTATATGTGGTGTATTTATGCCAGCCAAGGTGTTTTACATTGCTGCTCAGGGCGCCCCCCCCTAGCGCCCTGCACCCTCAGTGACCGGAGTGTGAAGTGTGCCTGAGTAACAATGGCGCACAGCTGCAGTGCTGTGCGCTACCTTGTTGAAGACTGATGTCTTCTGCCGCCGATTTTTCCGGACCTTTTCTTGCTTCTGGCTCTGTAAGGGGGCCGGCGGCGCGGCTCCGGGACCGAGCTCCGAGGCTGGGCCTGTGTTCGGTCCCTCTGGAGCTAATGGTGTCCAGTAGCCTAAGAAGCCCAATCCACTCTGCACGCAGGTGAGTTCGCTTCTTCTCCCCTTAGTCCCTCGATGCAGTGAGCCTGTTGCCAGCAGGTCTCACTGAAAATAAAAAATCTAAAACTAAACTTTTCACTAAGAAGCTCAGGAGAGCCTCTAGTGTGCACCCTTCTCGGCCGGGCACAAAAATCTAACTGAGGCTTGGAGGAGGGTCATAGGGGGAGGAGCCAGTGCACACCAGGTAGTCCTAAAGCTTTTACTTTTGTGCCCAGTCTCCTGCGGAGCCGCTATTCCCCATGGTCCTTACGGAGTTCCCAGCATCCACTAGGACGTCAGAGAAAACCACAGTATTGTACATAAATCTCATATGCAATAGACATTAAAGTTAACTATTCATACTAACAAAAGTAGATAGAAATTTAGTGCTGTATAACCCGTACTCGGAGTGGGATACAGGGAGACTTACCCCACTTCCAGGATAGATCAATATGTTAGCGAACGCTGAATGGATCCAGACCCTACTAGTGTACACTGCCACTCCGGTCATTTTTTGTGGACACAGACGCTCAGTGAATGTTAGTGCATTCAGACGATCATGTCTGCAACCCAGTCTCTTAGCAGTAAACCTTAGTGTATACAGTCGCAGCGGCCTATGCTGCGACAGAGTCCCCTCGTGGTAGCATCTGAGACGGAAGTGAGGCAATCAGTTCATGGCGGGAGACGCACAGTAACTGGTCATGAACTGGGGGGAGGGGCGACCAGGAGAGCGTCTGACTCCCCACTGCTGACATCAATCCTAGGGATCGCAGCCTCAACTAATCCTGGCGCCTTATGATCCCTAAAGCCTAGCGCTAGGTCACCCGTGATGGTGGCGCGTCAGCTACTGTTTGGTAGACTCCTCCCAAACAGTGCGGCTGTGTCCGTATTCCCCTTCTAAGTGGAACCTATGCCTTACCTTCTCCCCGTACTCTGGCCACAGCCTAGTAACATTGGCTGGACCTGCTAGTAACATCCGACACAGACGCCCGTCGAGACAGCACTTGTACCGTGGGTAAGCATTGTTGCGACCCGGCGGAGAGTTGTTGGAGCGACTCTTTCCAATATGCGTGTAAGACACTGTTAGGAAAGATCACTCAAAATACATAGTAAGACTATAAAAATAAAGCTTAGGGCTGCCAAACACAGCAGCCCTGTGACCATGGTCCGGCTCCAGCCGCACCAAACAAGAAACTGATTTGACCGAGTCAGTGAGCGGGATTATATGGACGAGCCCGCTGCATTCTGGCAGGCCAGAAAGCTTGTGATCGTTTGGTGCCAATCTACTGTCGCTCCATCATATCCCAATGTTATCCTGTGGACACTGCCAGAGAAATTATATATATATATATATATATATATATATATATATATATATATATATATATATATATATATATATATATACACACACAGGTTGAGTATCCCTTATCCAAAATGCTTGGGACCAGAGGTATTTTGGATATCGGATATTTCCGTATTTTGGAATAATTGCATACCATAATGATATATCATGGTGATGGGACCTAAATCTAAGCACAGAATGCATTTATGTTACATATACACCTTATACACACAGCCTGAAGGTAATTTTAGCCAATATTTTTTATAACTTTGTGCATTAAACAAAGTGTGTCTACAGTCACACAATTAATTTATGTTTCATATACACCTTATATACACAGCCTGAAGGTCATTTAATACAATATTATTAATAACTTTGTGTATTAAACAAAGTTTGTGTACATTGAGCCATCAAAAAACAAAGGTTTCACTATCTCACTCTCACTCAAAAAAGTCCGTATTTCGGAATATTCCGTATTTCGGAATATTTGGATATGGGATACTCAACCTGTATATAAAAAATTAAATTTTACTTACCGGTAAATCTATTTCTCGTAGTCCATAGTGGATGCTGGGGACTCCGTAAGGACCATGGGGAATAGATGGGCTCCGCAGGAGACATGGGCACTTTAAGAATTTAGATTCTGGTGTGCTCTGACTCCTCCCTCTATGTCCCTCCTCCAGACCTCAGTTAGAGAAACTGTGCCCGGAAGAGCAGACAGTACAAGGAAAGGATTTCGGGAATCCAGGGTAAGACTCATACCAGCCACACCGTATAACTTGTGATACCTTTACCCAGTTAACAGTATGAACAATCACAGAGCATCAGATAAACTCTGATGCAACTATAACATAACCCTTATTTAAGCAATAACTATATACAATATATACACAGGTTGGTTCACATGAAAAGATGATACCACTTTTGGCAGAAATTGAGGACGGGTCCGCAATTCCGCTCTATCCATATGGAAAACCAGATAGGGGCTTTTATGTGACAAAGCCGCCAACTCTGACACACGCCTAGCTGAAGCCAAGGCTAATAGCATGACCACCTTCTAGGTGAGATATTTCAACTCCACCGTTTTGAGAGGTTCAAACCAGTGGGATTTCAGGAAACTCAACACCACGTTAAGCTCCCAAGGTGCCACTGGAGGCACAAAAGGGGGCTGATTATGCAGTACTCCCTTTACAAACGTCTGAACTTCAGGTAGAGAAGCCAACTCCTTTTCAAAGAAAATGGATAGGGACAAAATCTGGACCTTAATGGAAACCAATTTTAGGCCCAAAGTCACTCCGACTGTAGGAAGTGAAGGAAACGGCCCAGCTGGAATTCATCCGTAGGGGCCTTCCTGGCCTCACACCAAGCCACATATTTTCGCCATATACGGTGATAATGTTGAGCCGTCACATCCTTCCTAGCCTCTATCAGCGTAGGAATGACCTCATCCGGAATGCCTTTTTCTGCTAGGATCCGACGTTCAACCGCCATGCCGTCAAACGCAGCCGCGGTAAGTCTTGGAACAGACAGGGCCCCTGTTGCACAAGTCCTGTCTTAGAGGCAGAGGCCACGGGTCCTCTGTCAGCATTTCTTGCAGATCTGGATACCAAGTCCTTGTCCAATCCGGAACAATGAGTATTGTTCTCACTCCTCTTTTCCTTAGGATTCTCAGCACCTTGGGTATGAGAGGAAGAGGAGGAAATAGACCGACTGGAACACCCACGGTGTCACCAGTGCGTCCACAGCTATCGCCTGAGGGTCTCTTGACCTGGTGCAATATCTCTGCAGCTTTTTGTTGAGGCGGGATGCCATCATGTCCACCTGTGGCAGTTCCCACCGACTTGCAATCTGCGTGAAGACTTCTTGATGAAGTCCCCACTCTCCCGGGTGGAGGTCGTGCCTGCTGAGGAAGTCTGCTTCCCAGTTGTCCACTCCTGGAATGAACACTGCTGACAGTGCGCTTACGTGATTCTCCGCCCAGCGAAGAATTCTGGTGGCTTCTACCATCGCCACCCTGCTCCTTGTGCCGCCTTGGCGGTTTACATAAGCCACTGCGGTGATGTTGTCTGACTGAATCAGAACCGGTTGGTCGCGAAGCAGGGACTCCGCTTGACATAGGGCGTTGTTGGTTTTAATAGATTCCTGACCAGTGTCACGAGCTCCTGAGCTCTCTCTATCGGGAGATAAACCCTTTTCTGGTCTGTGTCTAGGATCATGCCTAGGAGAGGCAGATGAGCTGTAGGAACCAACTTCGACTTTGGAATATATAGAATCCAGCCGTGTTGCCGTTACACTTCCAGAGAAAGTGATACGCTGTTCAGCAACTGCTCTCTTGATCTCGCTTTTATGAGATCGTCCAAGTACGTGATAATAGTGACACCTTGCTTCCGCAGGAGCACCATCATTTCCACCATTACCTTTGTGAATATTCTCGGGGCCGTGGAGAGACCAAACGGCAACGTCTGAAATTGGTAATGACAATCCCATACCGCCATTCTGAGGTACGCCTGATGAGGTGGATAAATGGGGACATGAAGGTATGCATCCTTTATGTCCAGAGTCACCATAAAATCTCCCCCTTTCAGGCTTGCAATGACCGCTCTTAGCGATTCCATCTTGAACTTGAACCTTATCAGGTATATGTTCAGGGATTTTAAATTCAATATGGTTCTGACCGAACCGTCTGGTTTCGGGACTACAACATGGTCGAATAATAACCCTCTCCTTGTTGAAGGAGGGGAACCTTGACCACCACCTGTTGAAGATACAATTTGTGAATTGCAGTTAACACTGTTTCGCTCTCGTGGGGGGAAGCCGGCAGGGCCGTCGGTGAGGGGCATCTCCTCAAAGTCCAGCTTGTATCCCTGAGACACAATATCTATTGCCCAGGGATCTAACAGGGAGTGAACCCACTTGTGGCTGAACTTACGAAGGCGTGCTCCCACCGGGCCTAGCTCCGCCTGTGAAGCCCCAGCAACATTCGGTGGATTTTGTAGAGGCCGGGGAGGACTTCTGTTCCTGGGAACTAGCTGTGTTGAGCAGCTTCTTTCCTCTGCCCCCGCCTCTGGAAAGAAAGGACGCACCTCGGACTTTCTTGTTTCTTTGTTCGAAAGGCTGCATTTGATAATGTCGTGCTTTCCTAGGCTGTGCAGGAATATAAGGCAAAATATCAGAATTACCAGCTATAGCTGTGGAGACCAGGTCCGAGAACCCTTCTCCACACAATCCTCAGCCTTCCATATGCCTCTTAAGTCGGCATCATCTGTCCATTGCATATTCTACAGGACACGTCAAGCAGAAATCGACATAGCTTTGACTCTAGGACCCAGTAGACTCATGTCTCTTTGGGCATGTTTTATATACATATATATCTCTTAAGACAGCATCTTTAATATATATATATCTCTATATATACAGCAAATGAAAACAGCCCAGCACTCCACTCCTAATAGTCACAACTGCTGAGGTGCCTTCCCTGTGGGGGATGCTTGCAATCCCAGATAGATAATGTGGATATTATGGGCGGCACTCATACAGACTCCACAGCGTGTGAAGAAGATGATACTTTAATCAGCCAATTAAAAGTTTTAAAGTATCTTCTTCTTCACACGCTGTGGAGTCTGTATGAGTACCGCCCATAATATCCACATTATCTCTATATATACATACATACATACATACTAGGGTCTCAATCTCTGCTGATAAGGTACCTGTCCACGCTGCCACAGCGCTATAAACCCATGCCGACACAATCGCCGGTCTGAGTAGTGTACCAGAACGTGCACGCTATCTGCAGTATCCCTGAGAATAGCTGTTACGTCAGGGCTACCTTTTGGGCAAACGTGACACCCTAGGGGAAGATTCCCATCGTATCCTGGCCCTAGTGGGGAAAGGATACTCCCTGAGAATTCTTTGTGGGAAGCTGCAGCTTCTTGTCTGGAGATTCCCGCTCTTTTTCATCATGAGAGGAGGGAAATTTACCTCAGCTTTCTTCCCCTTAAACATGTGTACCCTTGTGTCAGGGACAGATGAGTCATCAGTGATATGCAAATCATCTTTTATTACAATAATCATATATTGAATACTTTTCTGCCAATTTGGCTGTAACTTTGCATTATCGTAGTCGACACTGGAGTCAGACTCTGTGTCGATATCAGTGTCTATTATTTTGGATAGTGATCATTGAGAGACTCTGAAGGTCTCTGCGACATAGGGACAGACATGGGTAGATATCCTGTCTGTTCTCTATCTTTTGTGCAATAAATTCACCTTCGCACTTAATAACACATATCCAAACAGGTGTCGGCGTTGTCGACGGAGACACCCTCTCACACATATTTGCTCCATCTCCTCCTTAGGGGGAGCCTTTTACCTCAGACATGTCGACACACACGTACCGACACACCACACACTCAGGGAATGCTCATCTGAAGACAATTCCCCCATAAGGCCCTTTGGAGAGACAGAGAGAGAGTATGCCAGCACACACCCCAGCGCTATTAACCCAGGAATAACACAGTAACTTAAGGTTAACCCAGTAGCTGCTGTTTATATTGATTTTTGCGCCTAATTATGTGCCCCCCCCCCCCTCTCTTTTTACCCTCTTCTACCGTGTAACTGCAGGGGAGAGGCTGGGGAGCTTCCTCTCAGCGGTGCTGTGGAAAAAAACATGGCGCGATGAGTGCTGAGGAAGAAGCCCCGCCCCCTCGACGGCGGGCTTCTGTCCCGCTTTGATGTACAATTTTTGGCGGGGGCTCATAGATATATACAGTGCCCAACAGTATATATGCAAACTTTTGCCAAAGAGGTCTCTAATTGCTGTCCAGGGCGCCCCCCCCCCTGCGCCCTGCACCCTACAGTGACCGGAGTATGTGGGTGTAGTGTGGGAGCAATGGCGCACAGCTGCAGTGCTGTGCGCTACCTCAGTGAAGACTGGAATCTTCTGCCGCCAATTTCTAAGTCTTCTTGCTTCTTTCACCCGGCTTCTGTCTGCCGGCTCTGCGAGGGGGACGGCGGCGCGGCTCCGGGATCGGACGACGAGGGCGAGATACTGTGTACGATCGCTCTGGAGCTAATGGTGTCCAGTAGCCTAAGAAGCAGGACCTATCTGCAGAGAGTAGGGCTGCTTCTCTCCCCTCAGTCCCACGATGCAGGGAGTCTGTTGCCAGCAGAGCTCCCTGAAAATAAAAAAAACCTAACAAAATACTTTCTTATAGCAAGCTCAGGAGAGCTCACTAAACAGCACCCAGCTTGTCCGGGCACAGATTCAAACTGAGGTCTGGAGGAGGGACATAGAGGGAGGAGCCAGAGCACACCAGAATCTAAATTCTTTCTTAAAGTGCCCATGTCTCCTGCGGAGCCCGTCTATTCCCCATGGTCCTTACGGAGTCCCCAGCATCCACTAGGCCGTTAGAGAAATATATATATACACTGCAATAAAAGTTTTCTATACTGCATAATTCCAACTGCTGAGTGCCGCTGATTTCTCCTTCTACTACATTGGATCTTGCAATAGATCACAGAAGGCACCGCAGCAAGTATTCCAGCAGCCCCCACCCTGAGTGCCGATCCCATTACCGATATATATATATATATATATATATATATATATATATATATATAGTGAACTAACAGCGACCAGACGGAACGCATTGGGTGATTCCTGCTACTATTGAAAACCTCAGTTAAGCTGCTTTTTCTCTATACGGAATTTTTTATATATTTCTCTAACGTCCTAAGTGGATGCTGGGGACTCCGTAAGGACCATGGGGAATAGCGGCTCCGCAGGAGACTGGGCACATCTAAAGAAAGCTTTAGGACTATCTGGTGTGCACTGGCTCCTCCCCCTATGACCCTCCTCCAAGCCTCAGTTAGATCTCTGTGCCCGAACGAGAAGGGTGCACACTAGGGGCTCTCCTGAGCTTCTTAGTGAAAGTTTTAGATTAGGTTTTTTATTTTCAGTGAGACCTGCTGGCAACAGGCTCACTGCATCGAACTAAGGGGAGAAGAAGCGAACTCACCTGCGTGCAGAGTGGATTGGGCTTCTTAGGCTACTGGACATTAGCTCCAGAGGGACGATCACAGGCCCAGCTTGGATGGGTCCCAGAGCCACGCCGCCGGCCCCCTTACAGAGCCAGAAGGCAGAAGAGGTCCTGAAAATCGGCGGCAGAAGACGTCCTGTCTTCAACAAGGTAGCGCACAGCACTGCAGCTGTGCGCCATTGCTCACAGCACACTTCGGTCACTGATGGTGCAGGGTGCTGGGGGGGGCGCGCGCCCTGAGACGCAATAAAAACACCTTGGATGGCAAAAGATGCATCACATATAGCTCCTGGGCTATATGGATGCATTTAACCCCTGCCAGAATACATAGAAAAACGGGTAATAAGGCCGCCGATAAGGGGGCGGAGCCTATCTCCTCAGCACACTGGCGCCATTTTCCCTCACAGCTCCGTTGGAGGGAAGCTCCCTGGCTCTCCCCTGCAGTCACTACACTACAGAAAGGGTTAAAAAAAGAGAGGGGGGCACTAATTAGGCGCAGTATTAACTATACAGCAGCTATAAGGGGAAAAACACTTATATAAGGTTATCCCTGTATATATATATATAGCGCTCTGGTGTGTGCTGGCAAACTCTCCCTGTCTCCCCAAAGGGCTAGTGGGGTCCTGTCCTCTATCAGAGCATTCCCTGTGTGTGTGCTGTATGTCGGTACTTTTGTGTCGACATGTATGAGGAGACAAATGATGTGGAGACGAAGCAGATTGCCTGTAATAGTGATGTCACCCCCTAGGGGGTCGACACCTGAGTGGATGAACTGTTGGAAGGAATTACGTGACAGTGTCAGCTCTGTATAAAAGACAGTGGTTGACATGAGACAGCCGGCTACTCAGCTTGTGCCTGTCCAGACGTCTCATAGGCCGTCAGGGGCTCTAAAGCGCCCGTTACCTCAGATGGCAGATATAGACGCCGACATGGATACTGACTCCAGTGTCGACGGTGAAGAGACAAATGTGACTTCCAGTAGGGCCACACGTTACATGATTGAGGCAATGAAAAATGTTTTACACATTTCTGATAATACGAGTACCACCAAAAAAGGGGTATTATGTTCGGTGAAGAAAAACTACCTGTAGTTTTCCTGAATCTGAGAAATGAAATGAGGTGTGTGATGATGCGTGGGTTTCCCCCGATAACAACTGATAATTTCTAAAATGTTATTGGCATTATATCCTTTCCCGCCAGAGGTTAGGGTGCGTTGGGAAACACCCCCTAGGGTGGATAAAGCGCTCACACGCTTGTAAGGGCTCTACCTTCGCCTGAGATGGCCGCCCTTAAGGATCCTGCTGATAGAAAGCAGGAGGGTATCCTAAAAGGTATTTACACACATACTGGTGTTATACTGCGACCAGCAATCGCCTCAGCCTGGATGTGCAGTGCTGGGTTGGCGTAGTCGGATTCCCTGACTGAAAATATTGATACCCTAGAAAGGGACAGTATATTTTTGCCTATAGAGCATTTAAAAGATGCATTTCTATATATGCGTGATGCACAGCGGAATATTTGCCGACTGGCATCAAGTCTAAGCGCGTTGTCCATTTCTACCAGTAGAGGGTTATGGACACGTCAGTGGTCAGGTGATGCGTATTCCAAACGGCATTTGGAAGTACAGGTATTGCTTTATTAAGGGGAGGAGTTATTTGGGGTCGGTCTTTCAGACCTGGTGGCCACGGCAACAGCTGGGAATTCCACGTTTGTACCCCAGGTCGCCTCTCAACATGAGAAGACGCCGTATTATCAGGCGCAGTCTTTTCGTGGACAAGGTTCCTCATTTCTGCCCCGTGACAGAGGGAGAGGAAAAAGGCTGCAGAAATCAGCCAGTTCCCAGGAACAGAAACCCTCTCCCGCCTCTGCCAAGCCCTCAGTATACGCTGGGGCTTTACAAGCAGAATCAGGCACGGTGGGGGGGCCCCCGTCTCAATGAATTTCAGCGCGCAGTGGGCTCACTCGCAAGTAGACCCCTGGATCCTTCAGGTGATCTCAGGGGTACAAATTAGAATTCGAGACGTCTCCCCCTCGCCGTTTCCTAAAGTCGGCTTTACCGATGTCTCCTTCTGACAGGGAGACAGTTTTGGAAGCCATTCACAAGCTGTATTCCCAGCAGGTGATAATCAAGATACCCCTCCTGCAACAGGGAACGGGGTATTATTCCACACTGTTGTGGTACCGAAGCCGGACGGCTCGGTGAGACCGATTCTAAATCTAAAATCTTTGAACACTTACATACAGAGGTTCAAATTCAAGATTGAGTCACTCAGAGCAGTGATTGCGAACCTGGAAGAAGGGGACTACATGATGTCTCGGGACATCAAGGATGCTTACCTTCATGTCAAAATTTACCCTTCTCACCAAGGGTACCTCAGGTTTATGGTACAGAACTGTCACTATCAGTTCAGACGCTGCCGTATGGATGGTCCACGGCACCCCGGGTCTTTACCAAGGTAATGGCCGAAATGATGATATTCCTTCGAAGGAAGTGAATTTTAGTTATCCCTTACTTGGACAATTCCCTGATAAGGGTAAGATCCAGGGAACAGTTGGAGGTCGGTGTAGCACTCAGGTAGTGTTGCGGCAGCACGATTGGATTCTCAATATTCCAAAATCGCACCTGGTTCCGACGACTTGTTTTCTGTTCCTAGGGATGATCCTGGACACAGTCCAGAAAAAGGTGTTTCTCCCGGAGGAGAAAGCCAGGGAGTTATCCGAGCTAGTCAGGAACCTCCTAAAACCGAGCCAAGTCTCAGTGCATCAATGCACAAGGGTTCTGGGTAAAATGGTGGCTTCCTACGAAGCAATCCCATTCGACAGATTCCACGCACCAGTGGGACCTGCTGGACAAATGGTCCGGGTCGCATCTTCAGATGCATCAGCGGATAACCCTGTCACCAAGGACAAGGGTGTCCCTCCTGTGGTGGTTGCAGAGTGCTCATCTTCTAGAGGGCCGCAGATTAGGCATTCAGGACTGGGTCCTGGTGACCACGGATGCCAGCCTGCGAGGCTGGGGAGCAGTCACACAGGGAAGGAATATCCAGGGCTTATGGTCAAGCCTGGAGACATCACTTCACATAAATATCCTGAAGCTAAGGGACATTTACAATGCTCTAAGCTTAGCAAGACCTCTGCTTCAAGGTCAGCCGGTGTTGATCCAGTCGGACAACATCACGGCAGTCACCCACGTAAACAGACAGGGTGGCACAAGAAGCAGGAGGGCAATGGCAGAAGCTGCAAGGATTCTTCGCTGGGCGGAAAATCATATAGCACTGTCAGCAGTATTCATTCCGGGAGTGGACAACTGGGAAGCAGACTTCCTCAGCACGACCTCCACCCGGGAGAGTGGGGACTTCACCTAGAAGTCTCCCACATGATTAAAAACTCGACAGGTATTGCGCCAGGTCCAGGGACCCTCAGGCAATAAGCTGTAGACGCTCTGGTAACACCGTGGGTGTACCAGTCAGGGTATGTGTTCCCTCCTCTGCCTCTCATACCCAAGGTACTGAGATTGATAAGATGGAGAGGAGTAAGCTCTATATTCGTGGTTCCGGATTGGCCAAGAAGAACTTGGTAACCGGAACTTTAAGAGATGCTCACGGAAGATCCGTGGCCTCTACCTCTAAGAAGGGACCTGCTCCAGCAAGGACCCTGTCTGTTCCAAGACTTACCGCGGCTGCGTTTGACGGCATGGCGGTTGAACGCCGGATCCTGAAGGAAAAAAGGCATTCCGGATGAAGTCATCCCTATCCTGATCAAAGCCAGGAAGGATGTAACCGCAAAAACATTATCACCGCAATTGGCGAAAATATGTTGCGTGGTGCGAGGCCAGTAAGGCCCGACGGAGGAAATTCAACTGGGTCGATTCCTACATTTCCTGCAAACAGGAGTGTCTATGGGCCTGAAATTGGGGTCCATTAAGGTTCAAATTTCGACCCTGTCAATTTTCTTCCAAAAAAGAACTAGCTTCAGTCCCTGAAGTTCAGACGTTTGTAAAAGGGGTACTGCATATACAGCCTCCTTTTGTGCCACCAGTGGCACTTTGGGATCTCAATGTAGTTTTGGGTTCCAAAAGTCACATTGGTTTGAACCACTTAAATCTGTGGAGTTAAAATATCTCACATGAAAAGTGGTCATGCTGTTGGCCCTGGCCTTGGCCAGGCGCGTGTCAGAATGGGCGGCTTTATCCTGAAAAAGCCCTTATCTGATTTTCCATTCGGACAGGGCGGAATTGAGGACTAGTCCTCAGTTTCTCCCCAAGGTGGTTTCAGCGTTTCACCTGAACCAACCTATTGGTGGTGCCTGCGGCTACTAGGGACTTGGAGGCCTCCAAGTTGCTAGACGTTGTCAGTGCCCTGAAAATATATGTTTCCAGGACGGCTGGAGTCAGGAAATCTGACTCGCTGTTTATCCTGTATGCACCCAACAAGCTGGGTGCTCCTGCTTCTAAGCAGACTATTGCTCGTTGGATTTGTAGTACAATTCAGCTTGCACATTCTGTGGCAGGCCTGCCACAGCCAAAAATCTGTAAATGCCCACTCCACAAGGAAGGTGGGCTCATCTTGGGCGGCTGCCCGAGGGGTCTCGGCTTTACAACTTTGCCGAGCAGCTACTTGGTCAGGAGCAAATACGTTTGTAAAATTCTACAAAATTGATATCCTGGCTGAGGAGGACCTGGAGTTCTCCCATTTGGTGCTGCAGAGTCATCCGCACTCTCCCGCCCGTTTGGGAGCTTTGGTATAATCCCCATGGTCCTTACGGAGTCCCCAGCATCCACTTAGGGCGTTAGAGAAAATAAGAATTTACTTACCGATAATTCTATTTCTCATAGTCCGTAGTGGATGCTGGGCGCCCATCCCAAGTGCGGATTGTCTGCAATACTTGTACATAGTTATTGTTACAAAAATCGGGTTATTATTGTTGTGAGCCATCTTTCAGAGGCTCCTCTGTTATCATGCTGTTAACTGGGTTCAGATCACAGGTTATACGGTGTGATTGGTGTGGCTGGTATGAGTCTTACCCGGGATTCAAAATCCTTCCTTATTGTGTACGCTCGTCCGGGCACAGTATCCTAACTGAGGCTTGGAGGAGGGTCATAGGGGGAGGAGCCAGTGCACACCAGATAGTCCTAAAGCTTTCTTTAGATGTGCCCAGTCTCCTGCGGAGCCGCTATTCCCCATGGTCCTTACGGAGTCCCCAGCATCCACTACGGACTATGAGAAATAGAATTATCGGTAAGTAAATTCTTATTATTTCTTTACATAATTCTAGACACACAGTTGTTTCTAATGTTTCTCATTTTTTAGTGCATGAATTTTTAGCACCATTTTTATTGTTGTCTTTTACACGTCCTTTAGAACGTTTTTTAAAGATTTTGTAACGGCTTTTTTAAAAAAAGCATTCTTGTATGTTGCCTTTTTATGTCCAATTTTCTTAAAACGTTCATTGTAAATAAACCCCGCATTGTTTTTAAAAATAACTTTTTTTAGTCTCCTAGAGTATTTACCACCTGTGGTCGCTCTGATCTTATTTGCTTTTTCCAATATATATATATATATATATATATATATATATATATATATATATATATATATATATATATATACATACATACATACACACATACACACACATATATACTATATATTAGGATTATCCCTGTGAGGTTATGCATATCTCACCATATATGGCATTTGTACTGTACAAATGCATATTATCTGAATTCAATAATATGCATATTGTGTGTGAGATTCCAAATCCCACAACTAGGACATCTGCTTTGTTTTGTGTCTACCAGTAATTGAACATATGAAAGTTTTTTTTTTTTCTACTTAGATTGGGTAAAGTGGAAACAATGGGGGACATTTACTAAGCAGTGATAAGAGCAGAGAAGTGACTCAGTGGAGAAGCTGCCCATGGAAACCAATCAGCACTGAAGTAACATCTATAATTTGCATACTATAAAATTATACAGAGCTGCCGATTGGTTGATGGGGCAACTTCTCAGCTCTTATCACTGCTTAGTAAATGTCCCCCTGAGTGGTTAATTAAGGAGATTCGTTATTAAATGGCCTTTCATGAATTTGTCTCACTATTGATCCCTCTTCTGTAAAAACAAAACCCCACCCACACAATATAATCTACTATTATAATCAAACCCACTTCTGCTTTAAACCATGCATAAGAAAAACTCAAAAAAAGATTTGTACAAATGTTTAATATTTACAAAAAAGTTCAGTGCAGTGGGCACTGCATAACACAGGATTACTAATCAAAAAGAAATCGCACAAATACAACTAAACACGCAGCATTATATTACTACAAAAGCAATTGGATAGGTTACAAGCTACTCACAATTTTATGTTTGTTTTTAAAACATTTTAAAAGTGGACACTATCTTATGTACACATAATCAAAATGTTTAACCTTAAGGTGGCCATCCACTACTCAGACTTGTCTGAACTGCAGATCGCATCAGATTTCTCTTGACCTCTCCCGGGAGCGTCCCGGGAATCGGATCAGACCCTGGCTTTAATTTTCATTACATTCACTTCAGATATATCTGATGCAATATATCATGTGCCAGATCGCATCAGATATATCTGATGCACACATGCTACATGTGATTGATCTGATGCTGCTGCCGCTGTTCCCCCTCTTGGTGGGTGGGAGTGGTCAGGGAGATGCCAGTCAAGTGACGCTTCAGATGAATCTGATCAGATACATCTGAAGTTAAAAAAACAATCCGATGTGCACCTGTTTTCTTCAGATTCAGATAAATAGTTGGGGCAGCCTCAGACATCTGTAGTTCAGACATATCTGACACGGGAGTGAGCATTGGATCTTAAGAGCCATCCAATGTGACACTTTTCTTCAGATATGACGGTCAGATGCATCGAAATCTGAAGAAAACTGCCCAAATCTGACTAGTGGATGGGGGCCTTTAGACTTTGGAAATCTGTTCTAAAAAGCAATTTTGCCTGAATAGCCTGGCAATCAAAGAAAAAAAATGTAAATCTTAATACTCTTAATTTTATTATGCAGAAACCAATCAGCCGACAGTGTTGTCTCTGTAGGCAGGATGTTTCAGACTATGTAAGTAGAGCAAGAGATACCATAAAAGCTACAAAGCTGCTAGGAGAGTCTTTTGAAGAAAACATGGAGCTGCATGTTGTGACTCCAAATCAATTAAAAAAAAAAAAATTGAGAACATTTTGAAGTATAAAACATACAAAAAACTAAGCGTTTCCATGACTGTCCTTTCCAAAAGGATCAGGGAAAACAAAACAAAAACCCAACAAAACATACATTTCTCCATACATTGTGTAGGGCTCCAGTGCTGCCAATAAGGGCGCATATGCCAAAAGCTAGGCTGACCATTTGACCATATTGAAAAGCCTGTCCCGTCCAGAGGCGTGGTGGGTCCATTTGAGTATAAAGACCGGTAGAGGTTAATTGTAATGAGTATTCATACAATGAGTGCAATACACATCTTGCCACTGAATATAATATCCATAGCCACTGCTGATTTACAGAGGAAAAATTAATTAAGCAACTGTTTAATATCCCAACGTTCCACACCTCCCCTTCTAAATCTAAGATTGCGCATGTTTGCTGTCCAGGGATGTGCGCATCAAATGCTGTGGGACGCAGCCTGAACGATCAGGTTCCTAGTACTAACCTATGCCCTAACCATTGTGTTGTGTGCAGGTTATCGCAAAAGGATTTAAAAACACTGAAGTGCTTTGTGTGGAAATAAAGAATTATGTGATAGAAACAGACACTGGTATCTACAGCAAGAAAAATGTATTAACATATACACAGTTGAGGCATATTATTACAACCACCTCCTACATTTGACGTCAGCAGTGCATAGCCCATGAAGTACATCACGTCTCATGCACTGGATTGGCGAGTATATAAGGTGTATGATAGGCTGTCTGCACACATCACTGCTGTCACAGGTAAAAGGGGCTATTTATCAGAGTTGCATAAAGGAATGATTATCGGCTTTAAAACCCAGGGGGAAAAGTAATAGGGTGTGACAATCAGAAAGTGAAATATTTTGGTCAAATTGTCCTGTGTTTTTTTTTTTTTTAAAGTGCCAATCATTTAAATAGCAAAATCAACCTGGTTTTGCCATGTAAATGATTGCCACTTTAAAAAAAAAAAACCCACAGGACAATTTGACCATAATCTTTCTGATTCCCACACCCTAGTATCTCTGAAATAGTGCAGTTTGTCAACTGTTCGTGTGCCGCTGTGGTGAAGGTGTATAGTGACTACACAAATGGCACCAATGCGAATTAAAAACGTGGACACTGTGATGCACCACATGCCATTGATGTGAGAGGTGATCGTCGGCTACGAAGGTGCGTGAGGGCCAACCAACGCGCTGCAGTGGAGCAGCTCAAAATTAACCAGACGCATTTCTAAAATGACAGTTCAGCCCGTCTAGCTGCTGTCCATGCTGCACACGGCAGTTACTCTGGCTATTAGCTGGTGGTCATAATAATGCGAGTAGAGTGTGTAGAAGCCACATAAAAATCTGCAGCTAGTATATTATACATCTATTGCCTGATGTTTTCATTAAATACAATGTTAAAATAAAAAGGTGTTCAGCATGCATTTAACTACAACCTACACACCCGGTTGTTACATATATGGTAAACTTAGAATGTCTCTTCATCAGTGTGGGTTGGAGGGGGGGAGGAGGAATAAATTCATTATTTGAATAAAGAATGTGGCATGAATGTAACTTAAACAACTGGATTATTCTAAAGAATTTTACAAAACTGAAAATCTTTAAGTAAGAGTGAACTCTTAGAAAAACAAGTTGAATTCAAAACGTATTTATATATGTTTCATCTACACATGGTCAGATAGTGCTACAATAATTACAGGCATTACTAAAGGTTTCAAATGAAGAGTCCAGGACTGTCATTCTTACTCTGGTCCCCAGGTTGAGTGACCAGTGTCATTTTAATGAAAGGATGGTTATGGTCTCATTCATATTGCAATCAATGGAAAAACCTCAACACACTTCAGTTTTATACATCGTCTACATCCTGTCCTCTGGCATTTTCTTCCTCCTCTTCTTCATCGTCATCATCAATATCTTTATCAAGTGGCGCACCGCCATCCTTGGAGATTTCATCCACATGAGCAAGCATGTCAGCCATAAGAGCTTCTTCCAACTTTTTTCTCACTTGTTGCACCAGCTCTTCCTGTTTCCTGAAAACACAAGGAACATTATACTTTACCTAATAAGTTTAGCTTCGAAAGGAGTATTCTTCAAAACTAGACCAAATGCTGTGACTAATAATCTAGCTGAAAGATATATAGTTCCAAAAGTCACTCTTTCTGGTTACCACCAATATTTATTAAAAGGAGGTCCACTGAACCTGCTAAAAGATTATACAGGACAAACAAAATATTCGAGACTACCAGACATTTTATGCTTTTAGATTCCTAAAGCACATTTTACTCAATATACAAAAAAAAATAAAATAGGATTTTAAATTACCTACCGGTAAATCCTTTTCTCGTAGTTCATAAGGGATATTGGGGGGACTTAGTACGATGGGGACGTCCCAAATCCTCCAGAAAGGACGGGAACGTGCGGAGACTGCTGCAGCACCGCCTGCCCAAACTGGGTATCAAACTTGTAGAATTTTACAAAAAAGTGTTCTACCCTGAAAGGTGGCAGCTCGGCACAGTTGCAAGGCCAAGACTCCACAGGCAGCAACCCAGGAAGAGCCCACCGATCTTGTAGAGTGGGCCTTCAGAGACTTAGGAACAGGTAAGGCTGCCGACACATAGGCCTGCTGGATAATAAGCATAAGACAACGAGCAATGGACTGCTTTGAAGCAGGACAACACTTTTTCTGCGCATCATAGAGCACAAACAAGGAATCAGTCTTTCTGATCCGAGCCGTTCACTGGACAAACTGTAGATCTTTATGGTTCGCACAGCATCCAATGCCTCCGAAGGAGTAGTAGTGTCAGAACTGGACGGAACCACAATAGGATAATTCAGGTGAAACGCAGAGACAACCTTCGGCAGGAGCTGCTGCCTAGTCCTGAGCTACGCTCCGTCTTCGTAAAAGACCAAGTATGGGCTCTTACACGATAAGGCCCCCAATTCTGAGACACGTCTAGCAGAAGCCAGGGCTAGTAACATCACTATTCCACGTGAGGTACTTGTCTACCGTCATCAGAGGCTCAAACCAGGATGACTGTAGAAAGTCCAACACCACATTAAAATCCCAGGGTGCCGTAGGAGGCACAAAAGGAGTTTGTATGTGGAGTACCCTTTGCAAGAAGATCTGAACTTCTGGTAACACTGCCAATTTCTTGGAGAGAGTTGAGATTTGGATCTTAATGCAACCCAGACGTAAGCTCGTATCCAAACCAGCCCGCAGGAAACACAAGAAGCGTCCCAAGTGTAACTCTGCAGGCGGATATGTGCGTTCCTTGCACCAGGAGACATATCTTCTCCAGATATGATAGTGTTTTGACGTCACATGTTTCCTGGCCTGAACCATGGTAGCAATAACCTTTTTGGAAAGGCCTTTATGAGCTAGGATGTTCCGCTCAACCTCCATGCCATCAAATTAAGTCGCCGTAAGTCCGGGTAGATGAACGGTCCTTGTTGAAGAACTCTTCTCAGTGGTAGAGGCCAAGGGTCTTCGACGGAGATGTCAAGCAGATCCGTGTACCACGCCCTCCGAGGCCAGTCCGCCTGGACTCCTTGATTTCTGATTCGCTTGAGCACCCTTGGGAGCAACGGAATCGGAGGAAACAGGTAGATCAGCCGGTAAGGCCAAGGCGACGTCAGTGCATCACCTGTCCTCGTCTGAGGGTGCCTGGTGCGTGAGCAATACCAGTGAAGCTTCTTGTTGAGACGAAAAGCCATCATTTCCATCTGTGGGCAGCACCACCGGTGGGTGATCTGTTGGAACACCTGCTGGTTGAGACCCCATTCCCCCAGGTGTAGATCGTGACGACTCAAAGTCCGCTTCCCAGTTGTCTACTCCCGGAATGAAGATTGTGAACATTGCTCTTGGATTTCTTTCTGCCTAGAGGAGTATCCTTAACAACTGTCGCATGCAGGCTCTGCTCCCCCCCCCCCCCCCTGCCGATTGATGTACGCCACTGATGTGGCGTTGTCAGACTGAACTTGGATCGCGTGATCCTTGAGCAGAGAAGAGGCCTGAAGCAGAGCATTGTAGATCGCCCGAAGTTCCAGAATGTTGATCGGAAGGAGGCTTTCGTGGGCTGACCACCTGCCCTGGAACTGCACACCCCTTGAGTGACAGCTCCCCATCCTTATAGACTTGCATCCGTCGTGAGTAGGATCCAATCCTGGATCCCGAAACTCCGGCCCTCCAGTAGATTGAGGACTGCAGCCACCACAGGAGGGAAATCCTGGCCTGAGATGACAGCCGAATAATCCGGCTCCAGGTGGGACTTCTGTAAGTGGAGGATCCACTCATGGTGTGACAGAAGGTGGATAGTGCGGTCGATATGGAGCAATAAAAGCTCCCTGGATCTTGCTTTTATCAGAAGATCGTCCAGGTAAGGGACAACATTGACCCCACTGGACCTGGAACATCATCTCCGCCATCACCTTTGTGAATACCCTCGGAGCTGTGGACAGGCCGAAGGGCAGTGCTTGGAACTGGTAGTGATCGTCCAGCACGGCAAACCTCAGGTACGCCTGATTAGGCGGCCAAATCGGAATATGAAGGTAGGCGTCCTTGATATCCAAGGAAACCATGAATTCCTGGTCTTCCAGGCCCCCAATCACTGCTCACAAGGCTTCCATTTTGAACTTGAACACCTTCAGGTAAGGATTCAAGGACTTCAGATTCATAATGGGTTTACCGAACCGTCAGGCTTCGGTACCACAAACAGGTTGGAGTAGTAACCTTTGTCTCATTGTGGTATTGGTACTGGAACAATGACATGGGACTAGACCAACTTTTGGATGGCCTGTCACAACATAACCTGCGTATCCTCCAAAGCTGGTAAGCTTGATTTGAAAAATCGTTGGGGAGGAGCACCGTTGAACTTCAGCTTGTAACCCTGGGAAATGAGATCCCTCACCCAGGTATCCTGGCAGGAGCCATCCCAGATACAGCTGAAGTGACGCATACGAGCTCCCACCTCGAGAACCCCTTGGGGTGGGGGAGGCACTGTCATGCTGAGGCTTTAGTGGAAGCTGAACTGGTGCTTGGTTCCTGGGAAATGGCAGCAGCCCTGAGAAATTAGATCCGTGACCCAGGTATCCGGGCAGGAAACCCTCCAAGACCAAGCTGAAGTGACGCAGTCGAGCTCCCACCTTGAGGTGGGTGGGCACAGTCATGCTGAGGCCTTAGTGGAAGCAGAACTGGTGGACCGTTCCTGAGAACCGGAGTTTGCAGGCTTTCTGGTCTTACCTCTGGTGCCTCTAGCCGCATTGGAGGCACCTCTGGCCCTAGGTCGAAATCTGTTACACCGAAATGACCGAATAGACGGCCCCGGGTAGGATCATCTCGCCGGCAGGGCTCCAGAGGGGAGAAACGTGTATTTCCCAGCAGTTACCTTGGAAATCCAAGTATCCAACTCAACCCGAAAGAGCCATTCCCCAGAGAAGGGAAGGGATTCTACACTGCGCGCTATCCACTGACACAACAAGGCCCAACACGCCGACACTGTCATGGCAGACGTTCTAGCATTAATACTCCCCATCTCCTTGAGCGAATCACACAGGATGCGTGCAGTGTCCTGAATGTGCCTTAGGAGGGTCACCGTAGTGACCAGAGGTATAGCCCCGAAGATGCCCTCCTGAATTTGAGTGGCCCATGAATGAATAGCATGGGTCATCCAGCAACCTGTTATGACCGGCCTCTGCGATACACCTGCTGCCATGTAAATAGATTTGAGTGTAGCCTCTATTTTTCTGTCCACAGGACCCTTTGTAGTAAAGGAGCCCAGGGCAAGCAGCACCGTCTTTTGACAGTCGAGAGACTGATACATCTACCCCCGAGGGTTCGACCCAAAATTTCCTACCTTCAGGAGCAAATGGGAAAGTGCGCAAAAACTTTGACACTTGGAATTTTTTGTCTGGATATATCCAGGCTAATTTGAATAGGTCATCTAAATCTGCAGAATCAGGGAAAATAAGATTTTAAACCTACCGGTAAATCTATTTCTCCTAGTCCGTAGAGGATGCTGGGGACTCCGTTAGGACCATGGGGGTATAAACGGGCTCCGCAGGAGATAGGGCACCTAAAAAGAACTTTGACTATGGGTGTGCACTGGCTCCTCACTCTATGCCCCTCCTTCAGACCTCAGTTAGAGAACTGTGTCCAGAAGAGATGGACAATACAAGGCAGGATTTAGCAATCCAAGGGCAAGATTCATACCAGCCCACACCAATCATACCATGTAACCTGGAACATACATAACCAGTTAACAGTATGAACAAAAACAACAGTAACGGTCCAAGACCGATGTCAACTGTAACATAACCCTTATGTAAGCAACAACAATATATAAGTCTTGCAGAGTTTACGCACTGGGACGGGCGCCCAGCATCCTCTACGGACTAGGAGAAATAGATTTACCGGTAGGTTTAAAATCTTATTTTCTCTTACGTCCTAGAGGATGCTGGGGACTCCGTAAGGACCATGGGTTTATACCAAAGCATCCAATTGGGCGGGAGAGTGCGTATGACTCTGCAGCACCGACTGAGCAAACGCTAGGTCCTCATCAGCCAGGGTATCAAACTCGTAGAATTTAGCAAAAGTGTTTGACCCCGACCAAGTCGCCGCTCAGCAAAGTTGTAAAGCCGAGACGCTAGTGGAATGGGACTTAACCGAATTTGGTACCGGCAATCCAGCCGTAGAGTGAGCCTGCTGAATCTTATTACAGATCCAGCGAGCAATAGTCTGCTTTGAAGCAGGAGCACCAACCTTATTGGCCGCATACAGGACAAACAGAGCCTCTGTTTTCCTAATTCTAGCTACATACATCTTTAAGGCCCTGACTACGTCCAGGGATCTGGAATCCTCCAGGTCACCGGTAGCCACAGGCACCACAATAGGTTGATTCTTATGGAACGACGAAACCACTTTAGGCAAAAATTGCGGACGTGTCCTCAATTCAGCTCGATCCACATGAAAAATCAAGTAGGGGCTCTTGTGTGAGAGAGCCGCCAATTCTGACACTCGCCTTGCTGATGCTAAGGCCAACAACATGACCACCTTCCAGGTAAGAAATTTCGACTCAACCTTGTTAAGCGGTTCAAACCAGTGTGATTTTAGGAACTGCAACACCACATTCAGGTCCCATGGTGTCACTGGAGGCACAAAAGGGGGCTGGATGTGCAGCACTCCCTTTACAAACGTCTGGACTACTGGAAGAGAAGCCAATTCCTTCTGAAAGAAAATCGAGAGGGCCGAAATCTGTACCTTAACCGAGCCTAATTTCAGGCCCATATCCACTCCTGTCTGTAGGAAGTGGAGAAAACGACCCAGATGAAAATCTTCCATAGGTGCATTCTTGGTCTCACACCAAGACACATACTTTCTCTATCGTCCTAAGTGGATGCTGGGGTTCCTGAAAGGACCATGGGGAATAGCGGCTCCGCAGGAGACAGGGCACAAAAAAGTAAAGCTTTACTAGGTCAGGTGGTGTGCACTGGCTCCTCCCCCTATGACCCTCCTCCAGACTCCAGTTAGATTTTGTGCCCGAACGAGAAGGGTGCAATCTAGGTGGCTCTCCTAAAGAGCTGCTTAGAGAAAGTTTAGTTTAGGTTTTTTTTCTTTACAGTGAGTCCTGCTGGCAACAGGATCACTGCAACGTGGGACTTAGGGGGAAAGTAGTAAACTCACCTGCATGCAGAGTGGATTTGCTGCTTGGCTACTGGACACCATTAGCTCCAGAGGGATCGAACACAGGCCCAGCCGTGGAGTCCGGTCCCGGAGCCGCGCCGCCGACCCCCTTGCAGATGCTGAAGCGTGAAGAGGTCCGGAAACCGGCGGCTGAAGACTCCTCAGTCTTCATAAGGTAGCGCACAGCACTGCAGCTGTGCGCCATTTTCCTCTCAGCACACTTCACTGGGCAGTCACTGAGGGTGCAGAGCGCTGGGGGGGGGCGCTCTGAGAGGCAAATATAAACCTTATACAAGGCTAAAAATACCTCACATATAGCCCATAGGGGCTATATGGAGATATTTAACCCCTGCCTGACTGGAAAAATAGCGGGAGAAGAACCCGCCGAAAAAGGGGCGGGGCCTATCTCCTCAGCACACGGCGCCATTTTCTGTCACAGCTCCGCTGGTCAGAACGGCTCCCAGGTCTCTCCCCTGCACTGCACTACAGAAACAGGGTAAAACAGAGAGGGGGGGCACATTAATGGCTATATATATATATATTAAAGCAGCTATAAGGGAGCACTTAATATAAGGATATCCCTTGTATATATAGCGCTTTGTGGTGTGTGCTGGCAGACTCTCCCTCTGTCTCCCCAAAAGGGCTAGTGGGTCCTGTCTTCATTAGAGCATTCCCTGTGAGTTTGCGGTGTGTGTCGGTACGTGGTGTCGACATGTATGAGGACGATATTGGTGTGGAGGCGGAGCAATTGCCAAATATGCAGATGTCACCCCCCAGGGGGTCGACACCAGAATGGATGCCTTTATTTGTGGAATTACGTGATGGTTTATCTTCCCTTAAACAGTCAGTTGAGGACATGAGGCGGCCGGACAATCAATTAATGCCTGTCCAGGCGCCTCAAACACCGTCAGGGGCTGTAAAACGCCCTTTGCCTCAGTCGGTCGACACAGACCCAGACACGGGCACTGATTCCAGTGACGACGGTAGAAATTCAAACGTATTTTCCAGTAGGGCCACACGTTATATGATTTTGGCAATGAAGGAGACGTTACATTTAGCTGATACTACAGATACCGTAAAACAGGGTATTATGTATGGTGTGAAAAAACTACAAACAGTTTTTCCTGAATCAGAAGAATTAAATGACGTGTGTGATGAAGCGTGGGTTGCTCCTGATAAAAAGTTGATAATTTCAAAAAAGTTATTGGCATTATACCCTTTCCCGCCAGAGGTTAGGGCGCGCTGGGAAACACCCCCTAAGGTGGACAAGGCGCTCACACGCTTATCCAAACAAGTGGCGTTACCCTCTCCTGAGACGGCCGCACTTAAGGATCCATCAGATAGAAAGATGGAAGTTATTCAAAAGAATATATACACACATGCAGGTGTTATACTACGACCAGCTATAGCAACTGCCTGGATGTGCAGTGCTGGAGTAGTTTGGTCAGAATCCCTGATTGAAAATATTGATACCCTAGATAGGGACAATGTTTTACTGTCGTTAGAACAAATAAAGGATGCATTTATCTATATGCGTGATGCACAGAGGGATATTTGCACACTGGCATCTCGGGTGAGTGCTATGTCCATTTCAGCCAGAAGAGCCTTATGGACACGACAGTGGACAGGCGATGCGGATTCAAAACGTCACATGGAGGTTTTGCCGTATAAAGGGGAGGAGTTATTTGGAGTTGGTCTATCAGACTTGGTGGCCACGGCTACTGCCGGGAAATCCACTTTTTTACCTCAAGTCACTCCCCAACAGAGAAAGGCACCGACCTTTCAACCGCAGCCTTTTCGCTCCTACAAAAATAAGAGAGCAAAGGGCTTGTCGTACCTGCCACGAGGCAGAGGAAGAGGGAAGAGACACCAACAGGCAGCTCCTTCCCAGGAACAGAAGCCCTCCCCGGCTCCTGCAAAAACCTCAGCATGACGCTGGGGCCTCTCAAGCGGACTCGGGGACAGTGGGGGGCCGTCTCAAAAATTACAGCGCGCAGTGGGCTCACTCGCAGGTAGACCCCTGGATCCTGCAGATAATATCTCAGGGGTACAGGTTGGAATTAGAGACGGATCCTCCTCATCGTTTCCTGAAGTCTGCCTTACCAACCGTCTCTTCCGAAAGGGAGAGGGTGTTGGAAGCCATTCACAAGCTGTACGCTCAGCAGGTGATAGTCAAAGTACCCCTATTACAACAAGGAAAGGGGTATTATTCCACTCTATTTGTGGTACCGAAGCCGGATGGCTCGGTAAGGCCTATTCTAAATCTGAAGTCCTTGAACCTCTACATAAAAAAGTTCAAGTTCAAGATGGAGTCACTCAGAGCAGTGATAGCGAACCTGGAAGAAGGGGACTTTATGGTATCCTTGGACATCAAGGATGCGTATCTACACGTTCCGATTTACCCCGCACACCAGGGGTACCTCAGGTTCATTGTTCAAAACTGTCACTATCAGTTTCAGACGCTGCCGTTCGGATTGTCCACGGCGCCTCGGGTCTTTACCAAGGTAATGGCCGAGATGATGATTCTTCTTCGAAGAAAAGGCGTATTAGTTATCCCATACTTGGACGATCTCCTAATAAGGGCAAGGTCCAGAGAACAGCTGGAGACAGCTTTAGCACTATCTCAAGAGGTGCTAAGACAACACGGGTGGATTCTGAATATTCCAAAATCCCATTTAATCCCGACAACTCGTCTGCTGTTCCTAGGAATGATTCTGGACACGGTTCAGAAAAAGGTTTTCCTTCCAGAGGAAAAAGCCAAGGAGTTATCCGATCTGGTCAGGAACCTCCTAAAACCAGGAAAAGTGTCAGTACATCAATGCACAAGAGTCCTGGGAAAAATGGTGGCTTCTTACGAAGCAATTCCATTCGGCAGATTCCATGCAAGAATATTCCAAAGGGATCTGTTGGACAAATGGTCAGGGTCGCATCTGCAGATGCACCTGCGAATAACCCTGTCACCAAAGACAAGGGTGTCACTTCTGTGGTGGTTGCAGAAGGCTCACCTATTAGAAGGCCGCAGATTCGGCATTCAGGATTGGATCCTGGTGACCACGGACGCCAGCCTGAGAGGCTGGGGAGCAGTCACACAAGGAAGAAACTTCCAGGGAGTATGGACGAGTCTGGAAAAGTCTCTTCACATAAACATTCTGGAACTAAGAGCAATCTACAATGCTCTAAGCCAGGCGGAACTTCTCCTGCAAGGAAAGCCGGTGTTGATTCAGTCGGACAACATCACGGCGGTCGCCCATGTAAACAGGCAGGGCGGCACAAGAAGCAGGAGTGCAATGGCAGAAGCTGCCAAGATTCTTCGCTGGGCGGAGAATCACGTGATAGCACTGTCAGCAGTGTTCATCCCGGGCGTGGACAACTGGGAAGCAGACTTCCTCAGCAGACACGATCTTCATCCGGGAGAGTGGGGTCTACATCCAGAAGTCTTCAACATGTTAATAGACCGTTGGGAAAGACCAATTGTAGACATGATGGCGTCTCGCCTCAACAAGAAACTGGACAAATATTGCGCCAGGTCAAGAGATCCACAGGCAATAGCTGTGGACGCACTGGTAACTCCTTGGGTGTACCAGTCAGTGTATGTGTTTCCTCCTCTGCCGCTCATACCAAAGGTATTGAAGATCATACGGCAAAGAAGAGTAAGAACAATACTAGTGGTTCCGGATTGGCCGAGAAGGAATTGGTATCCGGAACTTCAAGAGATGCTCACGGACGAACCGTGGCCTCTACCTCTGAGAAGGGACCTGCTACAGCAGGGTCCCTGTCTTTTTCAAGACTTACCGCGGCTGCGTTTGACGGCATGGCGGTTGAACGCCAGATCCTAAAAGGGAAAGGCATTCCAGAAGAAGTCATTCCTACCTTGATTAAGGCACGGAAGGAAGTCACCGTGAAACATTATCACCGCATTTGGCGAAAATATGTAGCGTGGTGCGAGGATCGGAGGGTTCCGACGGAGGAATTCCAACTGGGTCGTTTCCTACATTTCCTGCAATCAGGATTATCTATGGGTCTCAAATTGGGATCCATTAAGGTTCAAATTTCGGCCCTGTCAATATTCTTCCAAAAAGAATTGGCCTCTGTCCCTGAGGTCCAGACTTTTGTCAAGGGAGTACTGCATATACAGCCTCCTGTGGTGCCTCCGGTGGCACCGTGGGATCTAAATGTAGTTTTAGATTTCCTCAAATCCCATTGGTTTGAACCATTGAAAAAGGTGGATTTGAAATATCTCACATTGAAAGTGACTATGTTACTAGCCCTGGCCTCTGCCAGGAGAGTATCTGAATTGGCGGCTTTATCTTATAAAAGTCCTTATCTAATCTTCCATTCGGATAGGGCAGAACTGCGGACTCGTCCGCATTTTCTCCTTAAAGTGGTATCAGCATTTCATCTGAACCAACCTATTGTGGTGCCTGCGGCCACTAGCGACTTGGAGGACTCCAAGTTGTTGGACGTTGTCAGAGCCTTAAAAATATACATTGCAAGGACGGCTGGAGTCAGAAAATCTGACTCGCTGTTTATATTGTATGCACCCAACAAGTTGGGCGCACCTGCTTCTAAGCAGTCGATTGCTCGTTGGATTTGTAACACAATTCAACTTGCACATTCTGTGGCAGGCCTGCCACAGCCTAAAACTGTAAAAGCCCACTCCACAAGGAAGGTGGGCTCATCTTGGGCGGCTGCCCGAGGGGTCTCGGCATTACAACTCTGCCGAGCAGCTACGTGGTCGGGGGAGAACACGTTTGTAAAATTTTACAAATTTGATACCCTGGCAAAGGAGGACCTGGAGTTCTCTCATTCGGTGCTGCAGAGTCATCCGCACTCTCCCGCCCGTTTGGGAGCTTTGGTATAATCCCCATGGTCCTTTCAGGAACCCCAGCATCCACTTAGGACGATAGAGAAAATAAGAATTTACTTACCGATAATTCTATTTCTCGGAGTCCGTAGTGGATGCTGGGCGCCCATCCCAAGTGCGGATTATCTGCAATACTTGTACATAGTTATTGTTAACTAATTCGGGTTATTGTTAAGGAGCCATCTTTAAGAGGCCCTTTCTGTTGTCATACTGTTAACTGGGTTTAGATCACAAGTTGTACGGTGTGATTGGTGTGGCTGGTATGAGTCTTACCCGGGATTCAAAATGCCTCCCTTATTGTGTATGCTCGTCCGGGCACAGTACCTAACTGGAGTCTGGAGGAGGGTCATAGGGGGAGGAGCCAGTGCACACCACCTGACCTAGTAAAGCTTTACTTTTTTGTGCCCTGTCTCCTGCGGAGCCGCTATTCCCCATGGTCCTTTCAGGAACCCCAGCATCCACTACGGACTCCGAGAAATAGAATTATCGGTAAGTAAATTCTTATTTTCGCCAGACACGGTGATGTTTTATCGTCACCTCCTTCCTAGCCTTTATTAAAGTAGGGATGACCTCTTCCGGAATCCCCTTTTTTGCTAGGATTCGGCGTTCAACCGCCATGCCGTCAAACGTAACCGCGGTAAGTCTTGAAATACACAGGGCCCCTGCTGCAACTGGTCTTCCCTCAGAGGAAGAGGCCAGGGGTCTCCTGTGAGCATCTCTTGTAGATCCTAGTACCAGGCCCTTCGAGGCCAGTCTGGGACAACGAGTATCGTCTGTACTCTTCTTCGTCTTATGATCCTCAACACTTTCGTGATGAGAGAAAGAGGAGGAAACACGTAGACCGATTCGAACACCCACGGTGTTACCAGTGCGTCTACTGCTACTGCCCGAGGGTCCCGAGACCTTGCGCAATACCTCTGAAGTTTTTTGTTGAGGCGTGACGCCATCATGTCTATTTGAGGAGTTCCCCAAAGACGTGTTACGTCTGCAAAGACTTCTTGATGAAGTCCCCACTCTCCTGGATGGAGATCGTGTCTGCTGAGGAAGTCTGCTTCCCAGTTGTCCACTCCCGGAATAAAGACAGCCGACAGAGCGCTTACATGATTATCCGCCCAGCGAAGTATCCTTGTGGCTTCCACCATCGCGACTCTGCTTCTTGTCCCGCCTTGGCGGTTCACATGAGCCACTGCTGTGACATTGTCTGTTTGAATCAGAACCGGTAGGTTTCAAAGAAAACTCTCCGCTTGTCGAAGGCCGTTGTAAATGGCCCTGAGTTCCAACACATTGATGTGTAGACAGGACTCCTGGTCTGACCAAAGACCCTGAAACATCTTTCCCTGTGTGACCGCTCCCCATCCTCGGAGGCTCGCGTCCGTGGTAACCAGGATCCAGTCCTGAATCCCGAACCGGCGACCCCCCACCAGGTGAGCACTTTGCAACCACCACAGGAGGGACACTCTGGTTCCTGGGGACAGAGTTATTTTCCGACGTAAGTGCAGATGGGACCCTGACCACTTGTCCAGAAGATCCCATTGAAAAGTCCTTGCATGGAACCTTCCGAAGGGAATGGCCTCGTAGGCCGCCACCATTTCCCCCAGAACTCGAGTGCATTGGTGAACGGACACCCTTTTCGGTTTTAGCAAGTCTCTGACCATGTTCTGGATGTCTTGGGCTTTCTCTATTGGGAGAAAGACCTTCATTTGTTCCGTATCCAGTATCATACCTAGGAACGGTAGTCGAGTTGTCGGAATCAACTGTGACTTTGGTAGATTTAGAATCCAACCGTGTTGCTGGAGCACTCTCAGAGAGAGCGCCACACTGCTCAGCAATTTCTCCCTTGATCTCGCTTTTATCAGGAGATCGTCCAAGTATGGGATAATTGTGACTCCATGCTTGCGCAGGACCGCCATTATTTTGGTGAAAATCCTCGGGGCCGTGGAAAGTCCAAACGGCAACGTCTGAAATTGGTAATGACAATCCTGTACAGCGAATCTCAGGTATTCCTGATGGGGGGCATATATGGGGACATGAAGGTACGCATCCTTTATGTCCAGAGACACCATAAACTCCCCCTCCTCCATGTTGGCTATTATCGCTCTGAGAGATTCCATTTTGAATTAGAATCTTTTTATGTACAGGTTTAGGGATTTCAGATTTAAAATCGGTCTGACCGTACCGTCCGGTTTCGGGACCACAAATAGGGTTGAATAGTAACCTCTGCAGGGGAACCTTGATTGTCACTTGCTGTATACACAGCGTTTGAATTGCAATTTAATACTACATCCCTTTCCGATGTGGAAGCTGGTAGGGCCGATTTGAAAAATCGGCTCGGGGGCACATCCTCGAATTCCAATTTGTAACCCTGGGAAACTATTTCCAACACCCAGGGATGCAGATCCGAACTGACCCAGGCCTGACTAAAAGTCGAAGACGTGCCCCCACCGGTGCGGACTCCCTCAGGGGAGTCCCAGCATCATGCTGTGGTTTTTGGAGCAGCCGGGGAGGACTTTTGTTCCTGGGCACCTGCCGAAGCAGGTGCTCTCTTGCCTCTGCCCTTACCTCTGGCGAGGAAAGAGGATCCCAGACCTCTTTTAGACTTGTGCGACCGAAAGGACTGCATCTGATAGGGTGTTGCTTTCTTTTGCTGTTGGGGAATATATGGTAAAAAATTTGATTTACCTGCTGTAGCTGTGGAAACCAGGTCCGTCAGCCCATCCCCAAACAATACATCACCCTTATAGGGTAGTACTTCCATATGTATTTTGGAATCCGCATCACCCGTCCATTGGCGAGTCCATAAGGATCTTCTCGCTGAGATAGACATGGCATTGGCCCTGGAAGCTAGCATCCAATGTCCCTTTGAGCATCCCTCATAAATAAGACTGCGTCTTTTATATGGGCTAGGGTTAGGAATATAGTATCCTTATCCATAGTATCAAATTGATCTGTCAGCTCATCTGTCCAAGCTGCAATTGCACTACACCCCCATGCCGACGCAATCGTCGGTCTTAACACAGCACCCGTATGAGAATAAATACCCTTTAATGTAGTTTCTTGCCTGCGATCTGCAGGGTCCTTAAGGGCCGCTGTGTCAGGAGACGGTAGCGCCACTTTCTTGGACAAGCGCGTCAGGGCCTTGTCCACAGTGGGGGGTGATTCCCAAATCTCCCTGTCCTGCTTAGGGAAAGGGTATGCCATAAAAATTATTTTGGGGATCTGCGGTCTCTTATCCGGAGTCTCCCAAGCTTTCCCAAAGACCTCATTTAATTCATGAGATGTGGGAAAATTAATAATCTGTTTCTTTTCCTTAAACATGTGTACCTTTGTGTCGGGGACCGAGGGTTCATCCACCATATGCAACACATCCCTTATTGCCACAATAATGCACTGAATGGTTTTAGTCACCCTAGGGTGCAATGTTACTTCGTCATAGTCGACACTGGAATCAGAATCCGTGTCGGTAGTAGAGTCTTGTGTTAAAGGACGCTTTTGAGACCCCGACGGGCCCTGTGAGTCGGTCCAATCTGAGGATTGACCGCCTGATGTCCCCCCTAAACCAGCCTTACCAAGCCTTTTATGTAAAGAATGCCACACTTGCATGCAACGTATGCCACATGTCCATCAAATCTGGAGTCGCAACAACCGACGGGGACACACCACTCATTTGCTCCACCTCCTCCTTGGAGAAGCCTTCCGCCTCAGACATGTCGACACACACGTACAGACACCCCAAACACACAGGGATTAACCTATAAGGGGACAAAACCCCAACCAGGTCCTAAGGAGAGACAGAGAAAGAGTATGCCAGCACACACCAGCGCTTAACAACACTGGAAGAAAATATATATATATATCCAGATAGCGCTTTTTTATATATATTATGTCAATTCCCACTCACTGCGTCGCCAAAGTGCCCCCCTCCTCTTTTTTCCAGCCTGTGAGTTCAGCAGGGGAGAGACCAGGGAGCCAGCGTTTTCTTTCTCATGCAGTTTCTGTGGAGAAAATGGCGCTGGTTAGTGCTGAGGATCAAGCCCCGCCCACCCGACGGCGGGCTTCGGTCCCAGTGATTTTTCAATAAAATGGCGGGGGATCAGCGATTTACTGCCTCCGCAGTCTAATGCCACTGTATTTGTGCCAAAATGTGAGGTTTATTGCTGCCCAGGGCGCCCCCCCTGCGCCCTGCACCCTTCAGTGCTGCTGTGTGTGTGTGTGACTGGGAGCAATGGCGCGCAATGAAGATCTGATGTTTTCTGCCGCCTAAGATGTCTTCTGTCTTCTCTATCTGCTTCTACCTTCGGCGGCGCGGCTCCGGGACGAACCCCAGGTGAGACCTGTGTTCAGACTCCCTCTGGAGCTAATGGTGTCCAGTATCCTTAGAAGCAGTGCCCAACTTGACAAGCCAGCTCTGCTTCTCTCTCCTCGGTCCCACGATGCAGGGAGCCTGTTGCCAACAGGACTCCCTGAAAATAAAAAACCTAACAAAATTCTTTTTCCACAGAAAACTCCGGAGAGCTCTCTGCAGTGCACCCATTCTCCTCTGGGCACAAGATCTAACGGAGGTCTGGAGGAGGGGCATAGAGGGAGGAGCCAGTGCACACCCATAGTCAAAGTTCTTTTTAGGTGCCCTATCTCCTGCGGAGCCCGTCTATACCCCCATGGTCCTTACAGAGTCCCCAGCATCCTCTAGGACGTAAGAGAAAGTGACATTAGGCTTGTTTTGTGCAAAGAAAAACGACTGCTGTGACGCAGCGTCCTCTAGAGGAAGCTTTAACACGTCCCGTATAGCCAGAATGAGGGGTTCAATACCTTGAGCAGAAGTGGAATCCCCACTAATGGGATCTAAGTCCTCCCCATCCTTCTGTATTTCCTCATCTGAATCAGAGTGTAGAGCAGGCAAACCGCACTTCTGTGGTGCTGCATGACAGGGGGGGCTGTGTAACATCTGCCCTAGCAGCTAAGTCTGCAATAGCCTGTTGTAGTAGCTGAGTTTTCTGTACATTAGCAGTGAGCTGGGATGACATATCAGACATCATTGTTTTAAGAGACCCCAGCCAGGAGGGCTCTGGACCCTCTCCCCCAGCCCCTTCACTGATTTGTGAAGATTGGCTGCATTGTTCACAAGAAACAGAATCAGATGATACTGGAGAGAATCTAGTGTGACATACACTGCAGAGCTTGTGGTTTTTCCCATGTTTCACAGTAAGCACAATAACATACACACAGACAGTAATACTTTTCAAGCCTGCCCTTACTGTACGTGTGAGGGGACACAGAGAAAGAAGGACACCATCACACCCCTAGCTGCACGGCCCCAGTAAGGCTGACAGCTAATTATATCACAGTAACAATAATCATTTCTGTCCTGTAGATAGTATACAATAGCGGCTCTTCCCCTTCGCTACACCCTGTACCAGTTTTGCAGCGTGTCTTGTGGGGCACGAAGTACTGTGGCTGAATTAAGCAGAGGAAGGTGCCAAAATGCCTCTGGTCCCTCTCTGAGGTAGCTCCGCCCCCTCCAATGGCGCCGGAGCTACAGTGATTTTTTATACTGGTAATGTCTCCTGTTTACTTAAAAAAACATCACACAAGTGCTAGTACAAGCTATTTGAAGCCAGTCTACATGGGGGGCTGTAGCAGGTCCCCCCCCAGGAGGGTCCCGTGTGCTGCGCCCGCATTCAGCCGCACTTTGAACCAGGTGATCCCCCTAGCGGGGCCCCTGGTTTGTACTCTCCAGAGTCATCACCTTCAGTCATATGTTAGGGGTGTGCGGCATGCTGCGATTGTGACAGCCAAGTCTTTTACACAGCCGCCCCCACCCCCCCCCTCCCTTCTACAATCCCCTGGTACCGTACAGATAGCTGGAGTAGATGTGGAGGGACAGCTCTCCCCTGTCAGCGTCTCTGCATGCAGGAAAGATGGCACTGAACTCTGCTGGGTCCACTCTGAGGAGAAGCTCCGCCCCCTTTCATGGCGCTGCTTCCCGCTCTGATTTGAATTTTATACTGGCCTGAGGTATGTGCTGGCGGTGATCTGGAGTCCCCGACAGGCTTTCCGACCAGTGTAGGGTGTAGGCGCTGGCACAGGGTGCCCCTCACAGCGCTGCACCAAGTACCGCTAAGGCCTAGAGTGCAGTTAGTACTGCGCTCCCTACCCTTCTGCCGCCATCTTCACACCGGCTCCCCGCTTGTCAGGGTGGCCGGTGACTAACTCGCCACCGAAGTCTTCTGGCTCTGTAAGGGGGTTGGCGGCATTCTGCTGGGGTGAGCGATCTCCTGTGGCGGCGAACGTTCGATCCCCTCAGGAGCTCAGTGTCCTGTCAGTGGAGATAGTGTCTCAGACCCCTTAGGGCGGACACTACTCCTTCCCCTTAGTCCCACGAAGCAGGGAAGCTGTTGCCAGCAGCCTCCCTGTGCATAAACTCTATTGAAAAAAAATTTAACTAAAGAAACTCCTATGGAGCTCCCCTACCTGTGACCGCCTCCTCCGGGCACATATTCTAAACGGAGTCTGGTAGGAGAGGCATAGAGGGAGGAGCCAGCCCACACTCTCAAACTCTAAAAGTTCCAATGGCTCCTGGTGGACCAGTCTATGACCCCAGGATCCTCTAGGACGTAAGAGAAACAGTCTATTTATTTGTGTGTGATTTTTGTACAGTTTTTCACAGGCTGGGGCCTTTTACAGTACTCACAACTGGGCTAAGGTCTGGGAGGAGAGTCTTACCTTAAAATCTAACGATGTTTAGTGTTTATTTCTCCAGCAGGGTCCACAGAATTGACCCCAATGACAGACTCTATTCTGTACAATACTGTTTCCAATTGCTATCTCACAATGACAAAAGCGCAGAGGGCACCTTCCAGAAAGTGTGCTTAAAAATGGAACAGGTCTGAAAATATTTTGATAACTAAACATTTGTTTTTGTTTTTTAAATACATGTTGACTTCACTTGTCACTATTCTACTGTGAACGTATGGCAAATAAGAATGATGCCATCTCTCCTATGATACATGTGGAGATATTAATTCTACCTGATGTCATCATCTGTCACCATAAATGCCTTGCAGAGGGGCTGCGAAGTGTTGAGCCAGACTCCTGGATTCTTCTCCACTGCTGCAGACAACTGTCCAGTGATCGGCATGGTGCTTGTGTGCAGAGCACTAGCAATGGCAGAGAGAAGAGTTTCGTCTGTGCACCCAGGACCTACACCTAAGAGCACGAAAACAGCAAGTTAAGTAACACAATATTTACAATGAGAAATCACAACTAACATATCAGCCAGGAATAACTAACTATTTTTGGCAGCAAGGTACCAAAAAAAGGTTTGAGAAATGTGCAGCAGCCCAGATCAGATATAGCTACAATGGACATACTCAACATACAGTATCACTCCCAGTTTGCCTACCAACAGCTAGTAACCATACAGAAAACAAATAGGACAATAAGAAATTTGTATCTGACAAAATGTAATCAAGTTTTAAAATTCATTCTCAAATGTGAAAATACTGAAATATAAATAAAGAAATAGTTTGTAAGTGTCTAGCTCTAAAAAGCTATCTAAATATAAAAAGAATACAAACAATGCCGCTGTTCTGTCATCATTTACTTTTTGCATGAAGAAATGGACCATTATCTGGTCTGTAGAAATTAAACATGTGGTTCTGCCAATTATAAATAAAGGTGGATTGTTGCAAACTTGGTTTGTTGGATCTGGCTTGATGCACTTACAACATCTAAGGCCGGCTACAAACTAGAACAATGTGTAGCCTTCCAATCCACAATTGCATGATTCAGGAAGATGATATGATGTAGGGAGGCCAATCCCGGGATTCTGGCTCAAAAATATTGGGATTTGAATCCCGGGATTGGCGCTTCAGTTCCCCGCCAGCTTCTCTCCCCAGGCACCGCTGAGCACCTGGTTCAGACGCTGCCTTCTGAAGCCAGCAGACTCATTTCCTTCCCCCACCGCAGTCTCTCTCCACTAGCAGCGCTGAGCACCCGGCTCAGATGCTGCCTAACAGTGCAGCATCCCCTCCTTCCTCCTCCGGCAGTCTCCCCACTAGCAGCGCTGAGCACCTGGCTCAGACGCTGCCTCACAGTGCGGTATCCCCTCCTTCCTCCACCGGCAGTCTCCCCACTAGCAGCGCTGAGCACCTGGCTCAGACGCTGCCTCACAGTGCAGCATCCCCTCCTTCCTCCACCGACAGTCTCCCCACTAGCAGCGCTGAGCACCTGGCTCAGACGCTGCCTAACAGTGCGCATCCCCTCCTTCCTCCACCGGCAGTCTCCCCACTAGCAGCGCTGAGCACCCGGCTCAGACGCTGCCTCACAGTGCAGCATCCCCTCCTTCCTCCACCGGCAGTCTCCCCACTAGCAGCGCTGAGCACCCGGCTCAGACGCTGCCTCACAGTGCAGCATCCCCTCCTTCCTCCACCGGCAGTCTCCCCACTAGCAGCGCTGAGCACCCGGCTCAGACGCTGCCTCACAGTGCAGCATCCCCTCCTTCCTCCACCGTCAGTCTCCCCACTAGCAGCGCTGAGCACCCGGCTCAGACGCTGCTTTCTGAAGCCGGGCAGCCTCACCTCCTGCCCCAGTAGCCTCTCTCCCTGGGCAGCGCTGAGCCGTGCAGTAGGGGACTCTCACTGCCTGACGCTACCTCTGGACCTTGGTGACCCCTCCACTCATTAGGGAGTAGGTTATTTATTTTTTTAACTTTAAACCCCCCTGACCACTCCCCCAAATACAGAAATTGGGTTCCGGTATGAATGGTTGACAGTCATTAGGTCGACCACTATTGGTCGACATTGGCATGGTCAACATGGACAAATGGTCGATACATGAAAAGGTCGACACACTGCGCTCGGAACAGATTACCATTCCCAATCGTAGTCCACGTGGATCGTAAAGTATGGAAAAGTTCCACAAAATAAAAAAAAGTGAAAAAACGTATGTCGACCTTTTCATGTGTCGACCATGTCAATGTCGACCAATAGTGGTCAACCTAATGACTGTCGACCATACCATGGTTGACCATCCAAACGGATACACAGAAATTGAAGGTTGTCAGGTCAATTCCGGGATTGAGATTTTTTTCAATCCTGATGCCCAGGATTGAAAAATGTCCCGGGATTGGCCTCCCTAGCACGATGCCATGCTGCATTCAGAAGCACGGCATCTTACACGATATAGTCTCGAAGATATAGCATGTGATCAGGCATACACATCGAACAATTTGGCCAGAAACGATATACAAGTCCAAGATAATTCTAGTCTGTACCCACCCTAACTTTTCTTACAACATAACATTTTATGTATACTGTGTTTTATTTATACTGACACTAACAGCACATAAAACATTAATGAATATGCTAACAAGACAAAAGAAAAGCAATGGTATATGTACTGTGTTATGTATATACTTCATACAGAAGAAACAATGCAAACATGTGTGCACACAATGCATACCAACCTCAAGAAACCTACACCGGTACAGTAAGGAAATGCTTGCCCATGTTCAAGCACTTCACTGACACACTACAGAGAGGCATTTTGCTCTCCTTACACTACTCTCAGCCTACGGCAGTTCACCTGTCCTGCACATTACATTATTTATGGGCCTAAAACACTATTCAAGTCTTTAGCCAGATTCAGGAATCAGCAATCAATGCACATCTCTGGAAACACTAAGCTTCCACATAATAGGAGTTGTGGCCACTCTTCCATAACTTTGGCTTCATTACATCCTCAGTTATATCTGGATCAGCCAAACGGCACGGTAATTCAATTACCCTGGAAAAATAAAAGAAGGGGAGACCACTTTCAAAGCCATAAATTTGGACCTAAAAGGTCACTTAAGTACAATTTGTTTCTTCAATAAGTCATTTGGAATTTCTCACTTCTAATGGGGGGTACTCACGGGAGAGATGTGTGCTGAGCGATCTTAACACAGACCGCTCAGCACACATCTCTCACCCCGCTCAGCACAGCGCGATGTGCTGAGCGAGGGGGAAAGCAGACGGGGGGCCGCTCACTTCACACAACGGTGAAGTGAGCGACCCGCTAGATTGAGCCTGCATGCAGCTCAATCTAGCATCGGCGATAGCGATGCGCGGGGACGCTCATCGCTATCGCTGGAGGGCATACACACGGCAGATCCGTGCTTAAAATCTAAGCAATCTAGCAAGATTGCTTAGATTTTAAGCACGGATCTCTCCGTGTGTACCCCCCTTAAAGGTTTACCATTGTCTATAACCCTGCTGACACCAGCAATAATCATGAGGAAGCTTCAAAAATAAGAATTTACTTACCGATAATTCTATTTCTCATAGTCCGTAGTGGATGCTGGGGACTCCGAAAGGACCATGGGGAATAGCGGCTCCGCAGGAGACTGGGCACAAAAGTAAAAAGCTTTAGGACTGGGGCGTGGCCAGGACAGGCATGGAGTAGCACTCACATTGTGCAGCTCTCCAGCCACTTCATCCTGTTAATATATCCTGTACCCCCCTCTGGGTCCAATATTGCAGCCACCGTTTTATGAGCGCCCCCTGCCCCCCCTGGAACGGGTTTGTACCTGCTGTCGCTGTCCCTGGAGGTCCGGGAGCTCTGGACACCAGTGGGGCCTGATCTGATCCGGGAGCTGCTGCCTCGTGCAGGGACCGGAAGCTCTGCTCCTGTCCCGCTCACCGCTCGCTGCGGCCGTCCGGAGCGCCGGGGGATCGAGGGTGCCGTGCTCTCCTCTGCTGCCCCGTTGGTCTTCAGTGAGGTCCGGGGGAAGCCGCGTGTGGAGCTCCATGTGCCGTCTCCTCTGCTACGGAGACGCGCTGACCGCGATACCGGAAGTGCGGCTCCGCTGTCCGCCGCCGCCTGCACCAGCCAGCCGGGACATACTTGTGGGGCCTACAGATATATGTGAGTCGCCCCTACACCTGAGGGTGAAGTCTGGAGGGGTGTGGGGTCACCCTGAATTTTTGTGGTGCAACTGCCCTGGCGGCCATTTTCTGGACTCCCTCTGCCATACTGAGACCCAGGTGCTGGGGAAGCTCTTCAGCACTGTGTGGGAGATTGACCCTTGGAGCCTGCACTGCACTGGATGAGTGGATACTGGGATGCATATGACCCTCTCCCCCCTCCTGCTTTAATCCTCGGGCTCGCTGACGGGGTAGTGCTGGGGAATTGATTTTATACGTCCTGCGGCTCTGGTTGGGAGTGATAGTCCCTGCAACCCTGCTGGAGTGTGTGGTCACTTTGCATTATATCCAGAGACTGTGGCCCTGCTGGCTATTTATATATATCTATAATTTGTCTGACGCCCGTTTGCCGGTTGGGGTGGGCACCCCCCCTCTTTGCCTATATTTGCTTTGATATTCCCTGCGGACCGGAAGGACCATCACCGTGCTGTCCAAAATGGTGAAGGGTCGCCAGACCGGCGCGGCGGCGGGAGCGATGGATAAGTTTGTTCGTGACCAGGTCCCCCAGCAACGGAGAGGGGAGACTACAAGATCCGAGGCATCGCCCCCATCTCCTGCTTACAGCTCCGTCTCCTCTGACCCTCCGGATGCTGCACTGCAGAGAGTTTTGGACGCGGTGACGGCCAGTGAGGTGCGTCTGGCTGATAAAATCGGGCAAGTGCAGTCCGACCTCTCCATTATTCATCAGGACCTTCAGCGGGTGAGAGAGAGAGTGGGAGAAGCGGAGACCCGGATTTCCAATGTTGAAGATTCCGTCGGCCCGCTGGGTCGCCGCACTGATGTTTTGGAATCTCAGATGAATGATGTGCGCAAAAAGCTTACGGATGTGGAGGGGCGTCTACGGCGCAATAACGTCCGCTTCATTGGCCTGCCTGAGAAAGAAGAAGGCTCCGCTCCCGAAGAGTTTCTCATAAAATGGCTCCGTGATTCCTTCGGATCTGAGGAATTCTCGCCTTATTTCACTGTTGAACGGGCCCATAGAGTCCCAATGCGCCCGCTGCCACCGGGGGCTCCACCCCGTACCTTTATTGCTAAGTTCCTCCATTTCCGTGACCGGGACACAATTCTGAGGCTGGCTCGTACTAAGGGCCCTTTGAAATGGAATGGATCGCCTATATCGGTATTTCCGGATTTTGCGGTGGATGTACAAAAAGATAGGGCTCAGTTTATACCTGTCAAGAGGAGGCTCCGTGAACTTGACCTGCCGTATGCCATGCTCTTCCCATCCAGACTGCGGGTAGTGGCGGATGGGGAAACAAAGTTTTTCACGACTCCTCGTGAGGCCATGGTGTGGCTGGACAGACGATTCCCGGCGAGACGTGCCCTTGCGGATTCGTGAATATCCGGCTGATCCTGGAGGCTGATCCTCTCCTGTTCTTCCTTTTTAGTTACTCATTTTTGTCTGTTTTAGATACATGTGCTAGTTATTGCGAGGCGATAGGATGCGGGACTGTTTGATTGCTGTCACTGCTCCCTTTAGCCCCCGCTACATTGTTCTCGCAGTTCAGACAGGATTTATAATTACTCTTTAGTCAGCCATGATATCCCTGGTATGCTTTTGTTTATGACTATGTCTGGGTTTTTGTTCTTTTTTTCTTTGTTCTACTTTTGGTCTCTGTGTGGGGGGCGGGATTGTTATATATTTGTCCTGATATGGGTGGTTTCCTGATATCCGAGTAGGTTTTATTTTGGGTATTAGATGGACCTAGGGGGCGGGTCTTTATGATCTCCCCTCATTTATTTTGGTTTTCGAGGGGGGAATGGTTGGTGGCTGGGAGCTACCTCCTAATTTTTTTTTCCTATTTGTTCTCTATTCCCGAGAGTCATTACATTCTTGGCCCCGATTAAGGAGTGTTTGCACTGGTCGATGGTGCGACAAAGTTTGGTTTATTTTTAGGTATGTACACTCAGTTTTGGGATCCAAGTATGCTACATGTTGGGGGTGGTATACAGGGAGGGGGGTGGGGGAGGACGTTAGGTTATATTTACTTTTTGGGGGGAACTGTATGTTGTGAAAGTACATGGTTTGTTACTGTGCAGTTTAAGCAATGGTGTCTGGTTACTGAATTTGTACGTGGCGGGGCTGGCTGGCCGCGGGGTGATGCATCTATTATACTTGTGTTGTACTATGACGGGGCTTAAGGTGCTATCGTGGAATGTGAGAGGGCTCAATGATAAAGTTAAGAGGTCTCTCGTACTCCGACAGATCAAACATTATGCCGCTGATATTGTCTGCCTTATGGAAACACACTTGGTGGGGAGTAAGATTCTCTCATTGAAGAGACCCTGGGTGGGATGGGCATACCACTCCATGCACACGTCTGCCTCACGTGGGGTTTCGGTCCTTATTAGGCGGACCGTCCCCTTTGTAATGGAATCTATACAAACGGATCCTTGGGGGAGATATGTGTTTTTGAAATGTAGATTATTGTATGTCCCTGTCCTCCTGCTAGCTGTTTATGTGCCCCCTCCATACTCTCCCGCTTTTCTTAAGAAGGTTGCTGGGTTCATGGCCTCATCCCCCGGGATATCTGTTATTTGCCTTGGGGACTTCAATAATGTGCTAGATGTGGTAAAGGATAGGCTGTCTATGTCTCCGCCTGCTGCATGTCCTGGGAGATCTGTTTTTGCAAATGTGGTGTCGGGGTTGGGCCTGGTCGATCCGTGGAGACTGAGACACCCTTCTCTTAAACAATACTCGTGTTTCTCACACTCTTCGTTCTCTAGGATTGACCTGGCCCTCCTCTCGAGTGACATGGTTCCCCGCGTCGGTAATATTAGATATGAGACTAGGGGTATATCAGACCATTCCCCTTTAACCTTTAATTTAGACTAACTGCGATAGGGGCCAAGCTGTGTGGAAATTTAACCCATTTTGGCTTGTTCACATGGGGGACGGCTCTGATCTGGTGGCCGCATGGCGGGAGTTCTTTGAGCTGAATAGTGCCAACCAGGCTCTCTCTAATTTATGGGACACATTTAAGGCCTTTTTACGGGGGAGTTTGATTAAACGGGTATCTGATTTGAAATCCTTCTATAAGCGAAGAGAGGCTGAGTTGGAGGTCCGGAGTGTCGCTGCAGAGCTGCAATACTTGCAAGACTCTTTGAACAGTTCCAAGTTGGCCTGGCTGTCGGCTCAGAGGGAATGGAGAGATTACCTGATGGAAAAGACTCAGCATAGACTCCTTTTCTCATCCCATACCTTTTACGCTACTGGGGACAGGCCGGGGACATACCTGGCCTCTTTGGCTCGGGGGGACAGACCTACTAGTGTAGTGGTAGAGATTGTGAGCGCTGACGGTGTTCACCTGACCCAGACTCCAGAAATGACGGCTGAATTTGTATCCTTCTATAGCCGCTTGTATGAATCTAAATTGGATTGTACCTCATCGCAATTGAACGATTATTTAGACGGTGTCTGCTTCCCCACCCTATCCAGTGAGGCTTGTGACCTTTTGGAGGCGCCTATCTCCCCCGATGAAGTTAGGGCAGCGATTGAGGCCTCCCCTAGTGGTAAAGCCCCGGGATTGGATGGCATACCCTCTGAGGTCTATAGGCATAACTTGGATTTTTTTGTCCCGCGCCTACTTGAGTTATATGGCCAGATTTTTACACAGGAGTCTCTCCCCCCGTCTATGGCGGAGGCAGTGATTGTGGTTCTCCCTAAGCCTGACAAGGATCTTAGGAAAGTGGAGTCCTACCGTCCTATATCCCTCTTACCCACTGATATTAAAATTTTGGCTAAGGTGCTGGCTGGCAGATTAAATACAGTTATTTCTCACATTATACACCCGGATCAGACGGGATTTATGCCCAATAAATCGACCTCCATTAATCTCAGACGTCTGTTCACTCACCTACAAATCCCCCGTGAGGACCCTTCCTCCTCCATAGTTGTTTCGTTGGATGCCGCTAAGGCTTTTGACTCTGTGGAGTGGGAGTATTTATGGGAAGTTATGCGCAGATTTGGTATTGGCCCGAATTTTATTAAATATGTTCGGCTGATGTATTCCTCTCCCTCGGCAAGGGTGGCGGTTAATGGTTTCGTATCTCACTCCTCCTTATCTAGAGGCACGCGACAGGGTTGTCCCCTGTCCCCTACCCTGTTTGCTATGGCCATCGAACCCCTTGCGTGTCTTCTGAGGGCAGATGCGGGAATCTATGGACTTAAAGTGGGTGCTCGGGAGGACAGGGTGGCCCTATATGCCGATGACGTTCTGATGTTTGTGGATCGCTATGCTGAGTCTATGCCTAGGATCTTGGAAATTATTGTTGGGTTCGGGCGATACTCTGGTCTCCTGATTAATTGGGAGAAATCCTTTATTATCCCACTTAGGGGCGAAGTCCCTGTCACCCCGTTGGTGGCTCTTCCATTGAGGTGGGTGGAATCCTTCAAATATTTGGGTGTCTAATGACCCTCAAAAATTCTCTTCTCTTAATATTACCCCTCAAATAATGTATCTTCGCGGCCGGGTGCAGACGTGGGGTAAGTTGCCTTTAACGGTCACGGGAAGGGTTAATATGGTTAAAATGGTCTTCCAGCCCAAACTTCTTTATGTTTTGCAGCAATCTCCTGTTTATATTCCACAGAAGATTTTTAAACAAATAGATGGGTTGCTTTCCTCCCTGGTGTGGGCCAGTAAACGAGCACGTTTAAAACTAGATACCATGACCAGATCACGAGAAATGGGGGGTCTGGCCCTCCCCAACTTCCGTTTCTACTATTACGCGGCGCAACTGACGCATATCTGGGAGTGGGTTAATGACCTTGATGCCCTGGCTCTGCACTCGCTGATGCTGCACCATGACTACCCGGGGGGCTCCCCACTACAGCTACTTCTTTGTGGTAGCGTTAAAATGTCCACATTACCACTTATTAAGCAATCCCTTCTAATATGGAAAATGGTGCACTCTGTGATGCGGGGCCATGGTGTTGATCCTGATACCCCACTGGATAACATATACGGGTTACCGGAACTGTGTCATCTTCAGGTCCGAGAAGTTTGGGGAAAATGGGGAGTATCATCTTTGGGCCATTTATATAGTGATGGGATTCTTAATTCATTCCAACAACTTCAGGGCGCACACAACATTCCCTCAAGGTTCTTCTTTCGATTCCTACAGTTGAGACACGCGTTGGCAGCCCAGTTCCCAAATGGCCCTCCAGTCCTGGCTGACTCCCCGGTTAAATTAATGTTGCAGACGCTGGACTCAGGACATTTAGTCTCTAGGATATATGGTCGTATTCTGCAAATGCATCACAATGACCCTCTTACGGTTCTTCGGGGTAGATGGGAGTCAGATGTGGGTATGCTATCGGACGATGCATGGAATACTGCTATGGGAGCCCATCGGATCTCCACTTCCTCTGTTAGATACCAGCAAATACAATTATACATTCTGCACAGGGTGTATATGACCCCGGTGAGGATAGCGCACATTGGGGGTTCCCACAGCTCGCAATGCCCTAGGTGTGGAGCCGTGGATGCAGACTTCTGGCACTTACTGTGGTTGTGCCCTGGCGTGTCTTTGTTTTGGACGGCTGTTATACGTATCCTGTGTGATACAGGTATTCCCTCCTTCGTATGTACTCCTGCGCTCTGTACACTGCTGATTGTGGATGAGGAAGCTTTAGATCCGCCTAGTAGGCGATATGTTATTAATTTATGCGCCTTAGCTAGGGTTTGTATTGCCCGGCTATGGCTGGCTAGTGAGGCCCCGGCATCTGGGGCGTGGATATCCCTGGTCAACGAAACAATTGCGCATGAAAAATTTGTGTTTCTGGCAAGAAAGGTGGAGAGGAAATGGTTTACAATATGGGGCAGATGGATGGACTCTAAATATTACAAAGATAGGTAATGACTAGATCTGTATTCCTCCCCGTGTTTCAGTCTGGGATTTTGTGGGAGGTGGGCACCCCCGCGGCCGGTCTTGCCTTGCTATGATATATGTAACATACTGTGCCAATTCTGCTATGCTTATGAATATAATGGAAGTGTTCTGCTTAGGTTATGTTGACCTAGGACACCAGTGCTTTGTGATTATATGTTCTACGAGAAATAATACTTATTGGATGTATTATATGCTGTATACATGTACTGCTGTTTCTACACATGCTGTGTGTGGGTAATTTATGTGTGTTTGTGTGAAGTGTTAACGCAAAATTGAAAAACTTCAATAAAAAACATTGAATTTAAAAAAAAAAAAGCTTTAGGACTACTTGGTGTGCACTGGCTCCTCCCCCTATGACCCTCCTCCAAGCCTCAGTTAGGATACTGTGCCCGGACGAGCGTGCACAATAAGGAAGGATTTTGAATCCCGGGTAAGACTCATACCAGCCACACCAATCACACCGTACAACTTGTGATCTGAACCCAGTTAACAGCATGATAACAGAAGGAGCCTCTGAAAAGATAGCTCACAACAACAACAACCCGATTTTTGTAACAATAACTATGTACAAGTAATGCAGACAATCCGCACTTGGGATGGGCGCCCAGCATCCACTACGGACTATGAGAAATAGAATTATCGGTAAGTAAATTCTTATTTTCTCTAACGTCCTAGTGGATGCTGGGGACTCCGAAAGGACCATGGGGATTATACCAAAGCTCCCAAACGGGCGGGAGAGTGCGGATGACTCTGCAGCACCGAATGAGAGAACTCCAGGTCCTCCTCAGCCAGGGTATCAAATTTGTAGAATTTAGCAAACGTGTTTGCCCCTGACCAAGTAGCTGCTCGGCAAAGTTGTAAAGCCGAGACCCCTCGGGCAGCCGCCCAAGATGAGCCCACTTTCCGTGTGGAATGGGCTTTTACAGATTTTGGCTGTGGCAGGCCTGCCACAGAATGTGCAAGCTGAATTGTACTACAAATCCAACGAGCAATCGTCTGCTTAGAAGCAGGAGCACCCAGCTTGTTGGGTGCATACAGGATAAACAGCGAATCAGATTTTCTGACTCCAGCCGTCCTGGAAACATATTTTCAGGGCCCTGACTACGTCCAGCAACTTGGAATCCTCCAAGTCCCTAGTAGCCGCAGGCACCACAATAGGCTGGTTTAAGTGAAAAGCTGAAACCACCTTAGGGAGAAATTGAGGACGAGTCCTCAATTCTGCCCTGTCCGTATGAAAAATTAGGTAAGGGCTTTTATAGGATAAAGCCGCCAATTCTGAGACACGCCTGGCTGAAGCCAGGGCTAACAGCATTACCACTTTCCATGTGAGATATTTTAAGTCCACAGTGATGAGTGGTTCAAACCAATGTGATTTTAGGAATCCCAAAACTACATTGAGATCCCAGGGTGCCACTGGAGGCACAAAAGGAGGCTGTATATGCAGTACTCCCTTGACAAACGTCTGAACTTCAGGAACAGAAGCCAGTAATTTTTGGAAGAATATAGACAGGGCCGAAATTTGAACCTTAATGGACCCCAATTTGAGGCCCATAGACAGTCCTGTTTGCAGGAAACGACCCAGTTGAAATTCCTCTGTAGGGGCCTTCCTGGCCTCGCACCACGCAACATATTTACGCCAAATACGGTGATAATGTTGTACGGTTACATCCTTCCTGGCTTTGATCAGGGTAGGGATGACTTCATCCGGAATGCCTTTTTCCTTCAGGATCCGGCGTTCAACCGCCATGCCGTCAAACGCAGCCGCGGTAAGTCTTGGAACAGACATGGTCCCTGCTGGAGCAGGTCCTTTCTTAGAGGTAGAGGTCACGGGTCTTCCGTGAGCATCTCTTGAATTTCCGGGTACCAAGTCCTTCTTGGCCAATCCGGAGCCACGAGTATAGTCTTTACTCCTCTCCTTCTTATGATTCTCAGTACTTTTGGTATGAGAGGAAGAGGAGGGAACACATACACTCACTGGTACACCCACGGTGTTACCAGAGCGTCCACAGCTATTGCCTGAGGGTCCCTTGACCTGGCGCAATATCTGTCCAGTTTTTTGTTGAGGCGGGACGCCATCATGTCCACCTTTGGTTTTTCCCAACGGTTCACAATCATGTGGAAGACTTCTGGGTGAAGTCCCCACTCCCCCAGGTGAAGATCGTGTCTGCTGAGGAAGTCTGCTTCCCAGTTGTCCACTCCCGGAATGAACACTGCTGACAGTGCTATCACATAATTCTCCGCCCAGCGAAGAATCCTTGCCACTTCCATCATTGCCCTCCTGCTTCTTGTGCCGCCCTGTCTGTTTACATGGGCTACTGCCGTGATGTTGTCCGACTGGATCAACACCGGCTGACCCTGAAGCAGAGGTCTTGCCTGACTTAGGGCATTGTAAATGGCCCTTAGTTCCAGGATATTTATGTGAAGTGACGTTTCCATGCTTGACCACAAGCCCTGGAAATTTCTTCCCTGTGTGACTGCTCCCCAGCCTCTCAGGCTGGCATCCGTGGTCACCAGGACCCAATCCTGAATGCCGAATCTGCGGCCCTCTAGGAGATGAGCACTCTGTAACCACCACAGGAGAGACACCCTTGTCCTTGGAGACAGGGTTATCCGCTGATGCATTTGAAGATGCGATCCGGACCATTTGTCCAGCAGATCCCACTGAAAAGTTCTTGCGTGGAATCTGCCGAATGGAATCGCTTCGTAAGAAGCCACCATCTTTCCCAGGACCCTTGTGCATTGATGTACTAACACTTGGCCTGGTCTTAGGAGGTTCCTGACTAGGTCGGATAACTCCTTGGCCTTCTCCTCCGGGAGAAACACCTTTTTCTGTACTGTGTCCAGAATCATCCCTAGGAACAGCAGACGTGTCGTCGGAATCAGCTGCGATTTTGGAATATTTAGAATCCATCCGTGCTGTCGTAGTACTACTTGAAATAGTGCTACTCCGACCTCTAACTGTTCTCTGGACCTTGCCCTTATCAGGAGATCGTCCAAGTAAGGGATAATTAAGACGCCTTTTCTTCGAAGAAGAATCATCATTTCGGCCATTACCTTGGTAAAGACCCGGGGTGCCGTGGACAATCCAAACGGCAGCGTCTGAAACTGATAGTGACAGTTCTGTACCACAAACCTGAGGTACCGTTGGTGAGAAGGGCAAATTGGGACATGGAGGTAAGCATCCTTGATGTCCAGAGACACCATATAGTCCCCTTCTTCCAGGTTCGCTATCACTGCTCTGAGTGACTCCATCTTGAACTTGAACCTTTTTATGTAAGTGTTCAAGGATTTCAGATTTAAAATGGGTTTTACCGAGCCGCCCGGCTTCGGTACCACAAACAGCGTGGAATAATACCCCTTTCCCTGTTGTAGGAGGGGTACCTTGATTATCACCTGCTGGGAATACAGCTTGTGAATGGCTTCCAATACCGCCTCCCTGTCGGGGGGAGACGTTGGTAAAGCAGACTTCAGGAACCGGCGAGGGGGAGAAGTCTCGAATTCCAATTTGTACCCCTGAGATACTACCTGCAGGATCCAGGGGTCCACTTGCGAGTGAGCCCACTGCGCGCTGAAATTCTTGAGACGGGCCCCCACCGTGCCTGAGTCCGCTTGTAAGGCCCCAGCGTCATGCTGAGGACTTGGCAGAAGTGGGGGAGGGCTTCTGTTCGTGGGAAGAGGCTGTCTGCTGCAGTCTTTTTCCCCTTCCTCTGCCCCGGGGCAGATATGAGTGGCCTTTTGCCCGATTGCCCTTATGGGGACGAAAGGACTGAGCCTGAAAAGACGGTATCTTTTTCTGCTGCGAGGTGACTTGGGGTAAAAAGGTGGATTTTCCAGCCGTTGCCGTGGCCACCAGGTCCGATAGACCGACCCCAAATAACTCCTCCCCTTTATACGGCAATACTTCCATATGCCGTTTGGAATCCGCATCCCCTGACCACTGTCGCGTCCATAATCCTCTTCTGGCAGAAATGGACATCGCACTTACTCTTGATGCCAGAGTGCAAATATCCCTCTGTGCATCTCGCATATATAGAAATGCATCCTTTAAATGCTCTATAGTCAATAATATATTGTCCCTGTCCAGGGTATCAATATTTTCAGTCAGGGAATCCGACCAAGCCACCCCAGCACTGCACATCCAGGCTGAGGCGATTGCTGGTCGCAGTATAATACCAGTATGTGTGTATATACTTTTAAGGATATTTTCCAGCTTTCTATCAGCTGGTTCCTTGAGGGCGGCCGTATCAGGGGACGGTAACGCCACTTGTTTTGATAAGCGTGTGAGCGCCTTATCTACGCTAGGGGGTGTTTCCCAACGCGCCCTAACCTCTGGCGGGAAAGGGTATAATGCCAATAACTTTTTAGAAATTAGCAGTTTTTTATCGGGGGAAACCCACGCTTCATCACACACCTCATTTAATTCATCTGATTCAGGAAAAACTACGGGTAGTTTTTTCACACCCCACATAATACCCTTTTTTGTGGTACTTGTAGTATCAGAAATGTTCAAAACCTCCTTCATTGCCGTGATCATGTAACGTGTGGCCCTACTGGAAAATACGTTTGTTTTCTCACCGTCGACACTGGAGTCCGTGTCCGTGTCTGTATCGACCTGAGGTAACGGGCGCTTTAGAGCCCCTGACTGTGTTTGAGACGCCTGTACAGGTATTAACTGATTTGCTGGCTGTCTCATGTCGTCAACAGTCTTTTGTAAAGTGCTGACACTATCACGTAATTCTTTCCATAAGACCATCCAGTCAGGTGTCGACTCCCTAGGTGGTGACATCACTAACACAGGCAATTGCTCCGCCTCCACACCATTTTCCTCCTCATACATGTCGACACAACGTACCGACACACAGCACACACACAGGGAATGCTCCGATAGAGGACAGGACCCCACTAGCCCTTTGGGGAGACAGAGGGAGAGTTTGCCAGCACACACCAGAGCGCTATATATATATATATATATATATATATATATATATATATATATATATATATATATATATATATATATATATATATATATACAGGGATAACCTTATATAAGTGTTTTTCCCTAATATAGCTGCTGTATATATTTATATGCCAATTTAGTGCCCCCCCTCTCTTGTTTTACCCTGTTTCTGTAGTGCAGGACTGCAGGGGAGAGCCTTCCTCCAACGGAGCTGTGAGGAAAAAATGGCGCCAGTGTGCTGAGGAGATAGGCTCCGCCCCTTTTTCGGCGGCCTTTCTCCCGCTTTTTTATGTAAAAATAGGCAGGGGTTAAATACATCCATATAGCCCAGGAGCTATATGTGATGTATTTTTTGCCAAAAAGGTGTCTTTATTGCGTCTCAGGGCGCCCCCCACCAGCGCCCTGCACCATCAGTGACCGGAGTGTGAAGTGTGCTGAGAGCAATGGCGCACAGCTGCGGTGCTGTGCGCTACCTTAGTGAAGACAGGACGTCTTCTGCCGCCGATTTTCCGGACCTCTTCAGTCTTCTGGCTCTGTAAGGGGGACGGCGGCGCGGCTCCGGGACCCATCCATGGCTGGGCCTGTGATCGTCCCTCTGGAGCTAATGTCCAGTAGCCTAAGAAGCCCAATCCACTCTGCACGCAGGTGAGTTCGCTTCTTCTCCCCTTAGTCCCTCGATGCAGTGAGCCTGTTGCCAGCAGGTCTCACTGAAAATAAAAAAACCTATTTAAACTTTTACTCTAAGCAGCTCAGGAGAGCCACCTAGATTGCACCCTTCTCATTCGGGCACAAAATCTTAACTGAGGCTTGGAGGAGGGTCATAGGGGGAGGAGCCAGTGCACACCAGGTAGTCCTAAAGCTTTTTACTTTTGTGCCCAGTCTCCTGCGGAGCCGCTATTCCCCATGGTCCTTTCGGAGTCCCCAGCATCCACTAGGACGTTAGAGAAATAATTCCTAATTATTTTTAAAGACTTTATTCCTTGAATAAAGGACTTTGTTTTGTTCTTAATTTGTTTTCAAAATGCTTTATTTTATTTTTGCACTTAATTTTTTCTAGTGTACGCATGTGTAATCTCATATGGAAAGGGCTGATTGAAAGTGGAAAGTTCTGAGGGCACGAGCACAGTACTAAGGGAATTCATTGCCTGTGCTTGCTCTATGTTCCAGGGGTCAAAACCAGGGGGAGGGTAGAGGAAATAGGGAGCACTTTCACCTGTATTGGGCCCACAATTTCTGACACCATCCCTGCACATATGTTTGAAAAGTCGGTTGGGTGTCTAATTTCCTGTCTATTAGATAAACAGACTGACTTTTCGACTTTCGGTTCCGGGTGCATGGAGTGAGGATCGTGCTCTCTCAGCTCCGCTCCTAGCCCGGCTCACTACCACCCTTTTCACGGCTTTCATAGCCTCCACGAGCCAGCCCTGGTTACCGGCGCTACCCTCCTGACTATCAGCATGGACAAATTTGTCTCCTCCTCGCAGCCGCAGCGGTCGTCTCAGCAGACGCTGCGGCAAGTGAAATGTGGTGCCGATACCAACATGGCGCCGGACCTAGACGCACACGCTGTATCCCCGGCCAGCAAGAAGTCTGCAGCGGAACTGGGAACAGGCGCAGCCCCACAGCCTCCTAAGGCCTCCGAAGCTCCGCTCACCTATAATGATCTGGTGGACGCCATCACATCCACGGTGGGCCCTCTTCTTACAAAAGCGGTGAGTGACATCACGGCCCAGGTGCAGCAGCTGACCACGAGGGTGTCAGGCAATGAGAGCAGAATAGCCTCCATAGCCCATAATTTAGCTGATTTGCAATGCGAGGTTAAGCGTCTGGAAAAAGATAATTATGCTCTCATTAACCGCATGGAGGATATTGAAAATCGTTCGCGACGGAACAATGTGCGTTTGGTCGGGCTGCCCGAATCCCTTAAAGGCCCGGAGCTAGAGACTTTTGTTAAAACCACACTGCCACAGCTCCTGGGCATATAGCAAGCTTGTAGTGATATGGTTATTGAAAGGGTACACCGGGTAGGCCCCCCTCCACGTCCCCATGACTCTCGCCCACGGGTTATATTATTTAAATGCTTAAGCTATACCCATAAGCTTGAAATCTGGAAAGCCTCCAGGAAAATACCTGTCATCAATTGGGAAGGGAAGAAGTTGCGGATCTTTCAAGACTTTTCAGCAGAATTATCAAAAGCAAGGAAAGCCTTTTCTCCCATATGTTCTCAGCTCGTTGCCAACAAGCAAAAATTTGCCCTGATTTACCCAGCGAAGCTCTGTATATTCTATAAAGATAGACACTATGACTTTCTCACTCCAGCTGACGCTGCTGATTTTTTGCAGGACACTAATCAGGATCTTACGTCTGACATAACAGATCCATCCCCACAGCAAGATGCACGCTAAGGACATTAATGACTTTAGCATATTTCCATTTGGTACCTCACTAGGTCTGAAGTTTGAGCTTATTTGGACTGGTTCATGCCCATATCCATGTCATTGTGGCCCGGGCCGGGAAGGAGCCTGCTCCGGGTGTTAAGTTAGGAGTTTCTCCGAATTTCCATTACTGTTTTTGTTCTTTTTGTCTGTATGTCCAGAAGTTTAGTGCTAAGACACGTACTATGTTTAACGCGCGGTGCGCATTTTCTCATTTGGTACTCTATCTACAGATTCTAATGTCTTCTCTGTCTCTGTGTCCCCATCCCTTCATGCATCTCTCCCCCCCTTTACCCCACTCATATGGTCCACTGAATGCAACGTATGTGTTTCAATATCCACTTGCTAGATCTGGCCCAGCTTTAATACCACTTCACCTTTCTTCGCTATGTCTACTCTACGCATAGGTTCCCTGAACGTAGGGGGTTTTAATTCCCCTGCGAAGCGGAGAATGATTCTGGTTTACCTTAATGCATTGAAATTGAATGTAGTTTTTTTACAGGAGGCACATCTAATTCCTTCTGAAATGGTAAAGCTACAGATGTTAGGGTGGAAATTACTTGACTTCTCATCGTATAACTCAAAGGCTAGAGGTGTTGCTCTCCTTATAAAAAGTAATATCTCATTCCCATATCACATCTCAAAATGATTCGGAAGGTAGATACACAATTACCAGGTTAGCACTTAATTCTAAGGTGTGCACCTTTTGCAATGTATATGCTTCTCCTATCTATTCCAAAGAAATTTTCCACACTCTGATTGCTAAACGGACGCCATTTATGGGTGAACCTATGGTGGTCTGTGGGGACTTTAATTTAATCTCAGACACTTCCCTAGATAAAACGTCACCCCCTAAACCTCAGGCTGCTCCAAAAAAATTACCCAGGCTTGGAGTACCGCAATTGGCCACACAACTATCCTTAATAGACGCATGGAGATCCACTAACCCCACGTCTAGAGAATATACATGCCTCTCAGCGGCATACCAAACGTTCTCAAGAATTGACTATATTTTAATCTCGCAATCCTTGTTCACAAGAATGTCCTCAGCTGTAATTGAACCCATATCTGTCTCAGATCATGCCCTTCTTAGATTAGACATCACATTGTCTGACGAACAATCCTCCCACTCCACTTGGCGTTTTCCAACCCACCTTCTCTCTTCTAAGGATTTTAAATCAATGTTAGTGGACAGCTGGAGAGATTTTTGCAGTGAATAGTGAATGCGCAGCTACTAACCCCCCACTTTATTGGCAGACAGCTAAAACAGTTCTCAGAGGCAACATAGTGTCCTATGTATCTAGGTTGAACAAGGCATATGCAGCTACCTACCTATCCTTGCAATCCTCCCTTACCACCACCTACTCAGCATTCCAACGTGTCCCATCCTTAACGAACAAACAAATATATACAGGCAAAAAAACTCACTTGAGTTACTCCACAAAAGGGGAAATAAATATCTCTGTCGAATTAATTACCGATACCATCGTTTTGGGAATAAGACAGGTAGTCTCCTTACTAATATTTTGAATGGCTCTAGGTCATCTGTAGCGGTGCACCCTCTCAGGAGAAGGGATGGGACCCTCACCTCTTCTAACAAACAAATAGTTGATGTGATGTCTCAATTCTATACTGACCTCTACTCTGCCTCTTCTTCTTCTCTATCCCCTCCATCTGTATCTCTCGAAAATCAGGATTTTCCATGGTCCACCTTACCTTTCCCCACCATCTCTGAGGAGATGAGTGCAGCATTGATTGCACCGGTTACTCCCAAGGAGGTCTCTCAAATTATATCATCCCTTAAGGCCACCAAGGCCCCTGGGCCAGATGGATTTGGAGGCAGCTTTTATAAGGCACTTCATTCAGAAATTTTGTCCACACTTGTAGACTCATTTAACCATATACTAATGTCCGAATCTATCCCACTGTATTTTAACAATGCATATATCAAATTACTACCTAAACCCGGCCGAGATTTATCTCTACCAGGTTCATATAGGCCAATCTCACTACTTAATTCCGACTACAAAATATTAACCAAATTCCTAGCCAATAGATTAAAAAATGTCCTCCCATCCATTATACATTCTGACCAGACTGGATTTATCCAGGGTCGGCACTCTGTTCTCAATGTTCGGAAGGTGATAGCAGCGATTCAAATCTTACAAAATTCCACTGGAGACTCCCCCTCTGGCGTGGTGGTATCAATGGACGCGGAGAAAGCCTTCGATCTGGTACTGTGGCCCCATTTATTTGACTCCTTACCTCGATCTGGCTTTCCCTCCGTGTTTATTTCATATATCAAACTTTTATATAACAACTCAACCTCCCAAATCCTGTGTAATGGACAAATTTCTACGTGCTTTCCCATTAATAAAGGTACCAGGCAAGGCTGCCCTCTCTCCCCTCTATTATTTGCTATCGCCATTGAACCCCTTGCCATAGCACTTCGCTACTCTCCTGAATTTAAAGGTATTCGGATCTCCTCTCAGGAAATCAAGATTTCACTTTTCGCAAACTATATGCTGCTGTATGTTTCTGACCCCCTGCGCTCCCTTCCGCACATTCTGGATATGATTTCTGATTTTGGAAAATTTTCTGGATACAAAATTAATGTGGACAAGTCTGAGATTTTACCCATTGGCACTTACTCTGTAGATCTTCAGTCTTCCGATGTATTTTCAAAATTTCGGATTTCATCATGTATCAAATACTTGGGCATTCATATCCCCAATAAGGTAGATAAATTATATACTCTAAATTTCACTCCCTTGATTTGTAAGGTTACATCCCTCCTGCATACGTGGACTTCCCTATCTCTCTCCCTTTTGGGCAGAGCCGCTGCAGTTAAATCAATAATTTTCCCAAAACTTTTTTACGCTATTCAAATGCTGCCCATTGCCCTGTCCAACAGAGTAAAATCCTCTATATCCTCCTTCCTATGGAAAGGGAAAAGGCCTCGTCTGGCCTATAATAAATTGACCCTACCAAAAGACCACGGAGGTCTGGGCTTACCCGACTTTAAAGCATACACCTTAGCTGTATTCTTTAGGTATGCCAGTGATTGGCTACTGTCGCAGTCTACTTACACTGACAACTCACTAGGTCTGGCTGTCTTTCACCCCTACTCTCCGGCTGCCCTGCTGCATCTTAAAGCATCTGAAATTCCTAAAGTTAAATACACAAAAACTCTATTCAAAGATACACACTTCTGCTGGATCAGTCTGCATAAAAAATTTGGAGAGAACTTTAAATACTCCCCTTATCTCACCATTTGGGGTAATCCGGGTTTTTCCCCTTCAATTTATAACCCCACCTATCAGGAGTGGAAGAAAAAAGGCATTCTTCTTGTGAACAAGGTTTTCGACCCTGGGGGCACTCTGCCCTTCCCTTCATTTCATGATTTCCAACAATCCTTTACACTTCCCAACAGTCATTTCTATTTTTACTTGCAACTCAGGCATTCTATACAATCTCTCCCTCTACCTTCTATACCCTCCAAGTCCATGAATATTCTCCTTAAGACTTTACAAGCTAATATGCATAGAGCATACAAGGTTAAACATTTATATATTCCCTTAACGGATGGTAGTCTCACGACAACTCTGCACTCCGATAATGTTCTATCCTCTTGGAGACTAGATATCTCACCGTTTCCGGATAATTCAGACCAAGTCCTTGATACATACACTAAATCCTACAAAATCCGCAGATCCGCATATTTGCAAGAAGTACATTTCCGTTTTTTACACAGAGCATATATAACACCGGCACAACGAAAATATATGTCATCCTCTGAAACAGGGTGCTGTATTAAATGCGGGATGGAAAATGCTAAGTTTCTCCCCGGTTTCTGGGGTTGTTCAAAAAATAGGATTTTGGTACTTACCAGGTAAATCCTTTTCTTTGAATCCATAGGGGGCACTGGAGTACTCTAGGGATATGGACGGTTCCACAGGAACTGAATAAGTTAAAAATTGAGACTACTTCTCCCCTCCATATCCCAGAGTACCTCAGTGTTTTTTTACTGAGCCGAACAGGAGCTATAGAGGTTAATGGAGAATTACATATAACAAACGGACAACAATAAAGTTGACACAACGTTACTGACAACAATCAGTTGACACCAACCCAATAAACTTGCTAATTTGAACCAGTTGGTGAGAGTGTTACCATAAGATCCCCTGAACTTACCACAAGCCAGGAAAACTGCTCTGGGTGGGCGTCCAGTGCCCCCTATGGATTCAAAGAAAAGGATTTACCTGGTAAGTACCAAAATCCTATTTTCTTTTTCATCCACTAGGGGTCACTGGAGTACTCTAGGGACGTACCAAAGTTTCCCCCCTGGGCGGGAGAGCTGTTTGGCACCTGTAACACTAGACGGCCAAAGCTAGATGCTGATGCCGCAAAAGTATCAAACTTGTAAAAGCGCACAAACATGTGCACTGAAGACCATGTAGCCGCCCTGCAAAAGCTGTGTCGTAGAACTCCACGACCAGCTGCCCATGACATTCCCGGAGAACATGTGGAATGAGCGGTTACTGATGTAGGCGGCTGTAACCTAGCATGAAGGTAAGCCTGACGTATGGTCAGTTTTATCCATCTGGATAAGGTCTGCTTAGAAGGTGGCCAACCCATCTTGGCCGCATCATAGAGGATAACAACGTATCCGTCTTAGGAACTGTAGACGTTCGGAATACATATGCGCGTACCCCAACCAAAATTCCAGAATCTCCTGTTAACACAGGAACTACTATTGGATGATTGATGTGAAAAGAGGACCCTACTTTTGGTAGGAAAGCGGGAGTCGTCCAAAGTTCCGCTCTGTCATTATGAAACACTAAATACGGTGGCTTGCATGACAAGGCACCCAAATCTGAAACCCGCCCTGCCGAAGCGAAGGCTAGGAGAGAAATTGTTTCCCAAGTGAGAAACTTAATATCCACTTGTTGTAAGGGTTCGAAATAAAAAGACTATAAGCAATCTAAAACCAGATTCAAGTCCCATGGCGCAGTAAGTGTAGTGAAATGAAGGCTGTACTTTGAGTACACCCTGCATAAAAGGTGTGTACCGACGGCAATAGAGCCAATCTTCTTTGAAAATAAATTGACAACGCAGATATCTGCACCTTTAGTGTGGATAAACGCCGACCTCCATCTAACCCCATCTGTAGACATAACAAAAAAGACAGGATAACTTGAAGATGATGTCGGAAACTTCCGAACTTCACACCAACCTATATAGGCACGCCAAACTCTGTAATAATGAGCTGCCGTAACTGGCTTACTAGCATGTAACATGGTTGGTATAACCTATTCTGGAATGCCCTCTCTTTTTAAGAGGGCTGTCTCAACAGCCACTCAGTCAACGCAGCCACGCTAAATCGGAGAAAGAACGGACCCTGATGTAACAGGTCCGGACGCAGTGGGAGCGGCCAAGGAACGTCCGCAAGTAGACCGCGAAGATCCGAAACCAAGCTCTCCAAGGCCAATGAGGCGCCACTAGTATGACTGTGGCGGACTCTTTTGATCCGTTTTAGCAACAGAGGGAGCAGCGGAAAACGGTGGAACAGATACACGAGACTGTATGGCCACGTGATTGTGAGAGCATCCACCGCCACTGCCTTTGGATCTCTCGTTCTGGACACGTACTGGGGCGTTTGATAATTGTGGCGAGATGCCATCAGGTCCACTTGCGGGTAACCCCACCTCTGGACCAACATGCGAAACACTTCTGGATTTAATGCACATCCTGGATTAAAATCCCGACAGCTGAGATAATCCGCCTCCCAGTTGTCCACTCCCGGAATGAATACTGCCGACAAAATCACCTCGGCCCAATTGAGGATTCGAGCTACTTCCCGCATGGCCATGCGGCTTTTCATTCCTCCTTGTTTGTTGATGTATGCGACCGCCGTCGCGTTGTCTGACTGCACCTGAACCTGCAGCATGTGCACTGCTTGTTGTAGCGCATTGTAAATTGCCCGGAGTTCCAGGACATTTATAGACAGCAATCTTTCGTGATCCGCCCAGAGACCCTGGAGCTGAAAATTTTGAACTACAGCTCCCCAACCTCTGAGACTCGCGTCCGCCGTGAGAATTATCCAATTCCAGGTGCCGAACAGTTTCCCTGCGGTTAGATTCTGTACTTTGAGCCACCAGAGTAGACACTCTGGCCTTTGGAGACAACCTCACCCAGTGGTGAATCTGCAGAAGCGAGCCCGACCATTGTGCGAGCACATCCAGTTAAAAAGGACGTGAGTGAAGTCTTCCGAACTGAAGCGCTTCGAAAACCGGCACCATTGTGTCTAATAGGCGAATGCACAAATGAACAGAGACTGTGCGTGGCTTAAGCACTAATTGTACCAGAAGACGAATGACCTGTACTTCTGTTCGGGTAGGTAAATTCCTTGATTTACCGTATCGAGAATCATACCTAGGAATAGAAGTCGATGAGACGGAATCATGCAGGAATTCGCGTAGACAATGGTAGGAAAACAGATCCCCCCCCCCCCCTGGTCTGTGATCTATTCTCGTCTGGAACGTAGCCAACGTGGACGTTGTGTGCCACTAGCGAAGCTGAAACGCAAGAACTGCCAACGTCACAGAAGCTGTAGGCAGCAAGAAGTGTAAGGTGGTCTTTATTTAGGGCAAACCTGAACTGGAGTGCCCTGCCACTACAGCCTTGTTACCTCAAACCCTTACCAAAGCAGGGCGAAGCAACAGCTGTGTAGGGTACACTCCGATAGGTAGTTAAACGCCCAATAATTGCAATTGTCTCATTGGAAATTGTTCAGCCTTCGCTGAGAACCTAACGTACTGGCCTGGTGCTATGAGGGCTGGCGGTGAATCGACCGCAACAATTTAGCTGAAAACAGTAAAAAAATAATTTTTTTTCTTCCCCCCTCTCAGGCAGTACATGCGCCCGCATTCCCCCCAAAGAGGACCGGTAAGGGTCTGTCTGTGCAGTCGTATTTGTCCGACACACTGTGTGACCGACTCTGCAGCGAAGCTGCTTGTTTGATTATGCATTAGACTTAGTGATCATGTACCCCGACCAGTAAGTACACCACGGAAGTAATCTGTGTATAAACCTGCATTACCGTGCATGTGGTTACCAGCAATAGTGAATCTTCCTGTAGAGACATGCTGTCAAAAACAATTAATAAATTAAATTCCTAACAACCCCCCGTCCCCAGAGGCTGAGTGTTGTAGGGCAGCAACCTCCTGCAAAGAACCAGGAAGTAATGTTAAAAATGGTGTCCTACTATGTTTTCTTTTTTTATATATATTACACCTGTTAAACCAGGATCTGAACCAGTGTCCATGTAATCACAAAGTTCACTGTGGGCGGGAAGCCTAACCACTTGGCTACAGAGCCACCTGTAAAAATAATAAGCAAAGCTGCTGTTTAAACATCAACTCTGGTGATGAAATGGTTGCTGTAGTGACTTGCAATCCAGATGGGACCTGAACCCACAATCCCTGGTTTAGGAGGGCAGTGTCCTATCCATTAGGCCACTGGGGATCTGGGGAGGTGAGGCCTGAACTCACAATGTTTGCAGTGCTCAACAGATACTGTTTAATAAGCACTGTGTGCCGACCAACTGCGTCACTGTAGTTTTGCTTATTGCAAAATAGATTTTTAATGTCAGTATATATATATATATATATATATATATATATATATATATATATATATATACACATACATATACACATACATATATACACATACATACATACACACACACACACACACACATCGTATATTCACACATACTCAGACCTTATAAATATATATATATATATATATATATATATATATATATATTTCATATATGCATACATACACACATATTATATACCCATATACATATATCCTGATTCAGAGGTATAATAATTCTTAGAAGTCTGAAACTAAATGTGACCACTCACAGGCTTAAAAAACCTGAGATGTTTGATGCTTAACCGCAGCTTAGTTAATGGGTCCCGTATCCAGTGTGGTGTGGCTGTAGATTTAAAAATACCTACAGCACCTTGTATTCCCAGGTGGCTAACCAGGCCCAACACTGCTCAGCTTCCAAGATCAGACGAGATCGGGCGTATCCAATTGTGGTGTGGCTAAGTGAATTAAGCAAAGCTGCTGCAGGTGAGCCTGAACCACAATGCTTGCAGTGCTCCACAGATACTTTTTTATAATCACCATGTGCTGACCAATTGTATAACACATCTTACTTTACAACAGTGAACAAAGCCAGTATTTGGCTGAACACAGCCATGATTAAGATTTGCAGTCTTTGGGATAATATCATTATAAACAGTTATGATAAGAATAATAGTCTTTGCTGGTATCTTACTCATTATACCGACAGACAATACAAAATACAACTTGCGCGACTCAGTAAATAGCACTAAGGTGTCTTTACAAATATATATCTGGCCAAGTGCAGTACACGTCAGCAATATGCCTGGTTCCAAATTCCCCTTAACACCCCTGCGCCTTCAATGGAGGAGAGATGTAACACAGGAAATTCTGGAAAAACAACAGGAAAAATGGTTAAATATGCCGACTTATAATTATGTAAGCAGACTTAATAAACATACTATGTTGCATTCAAACCTGCACATATATGAGCAACATGTATCCTGTTTAACAAAGACTTAATAGCCTATTGTAATACATATGCAGCGCTGCTGTATTCTAGTAAACATACTTTCTTTTATCAAAAAGAGTTGAATCATGAGATTTTATCCAGTGACCCTGACATTTCTGTGTGCAGGGAACATCACTGTGACATCAAAGTTACTCACTAGGCTATGAAGCCTGCCTTTTACAAAAACTTTCATTTGTGTGCCCCCCGTGCTCCGTGTATCGTTCTCTATACACGGAGCCGGGCTATGGTGGAGAGGGAGCCGGAAGCGGCATCGAGGGCCGGGGAGCGCGCTGCATAGAGCCGTGGAGCGGCCTATGCATAAATAAACGTGGCCGGCGCGGCTCAGAGCGGCGGGGGACACACCAAAGACAGCGGCGCTGGAAACGGCGGCGGGCGGCTGAAGGCAGCGGCCACACACACACACACACACAGTATCCCACACAGCGAGGCAGCAGCGTGAGCTGACCGCCCCGTTCAACATACCTGGACCCTGTGGTGAGGGCTATGACGGGGCTTCTCTGTAAGTTCCGTCCAGCCTTTACTGCAGGTTTTAGTCCTGCACGTGGTAGTGAGGGAGCTCTTTTTAGAGAGGTCCGACACCCACAGCTGCTTCAGCAGCATCCACTATCCCGGACCCTCGCCTTTCTGGAAGGGGGGAAGGGATGTGGAACATTGAAAAATCAAAAATAAATCCAATAATTGTGGAGAAACTGCACAGGCCTAGTTGCTCGGTGAGCACCGAAAAAACACTGAGGTACTCTGGGATATGGAGGGGAGAAGTAGTCTCAAATTTTAACTTATTCAGTGCCTAGTTCCTGTGGAACCGTCCATATCCCTAGAGTACTCCAGTGACCCCTAGTGGATGAAAAAGAAATTTACAGGTTCTGGAATAAAATCCTTCTGTATTTACAGTCTATTATTGGTATGCGGTTGCTGGCGGATCCAATAGCATGTCTCCTACTTAATTTTAAGACTTGGGTCTTGGACAAAGAAACTGGGAAAATCATACCTTTCCTTGTGACAGTGCTAACTCTAGCTAAGAAACTTATATTAATTCATTGGGTGAAAAAAAAACCGCTCCCACTATCCATGAACTCAAAAATAAACTACAACTACTTTATTTTGATATTAGATCCATCCTTCTGAATGAAGACATTTCGATGTCGTCCTTCCATAAAAAATGGGATTTATTTATCTCAACCTTAAACACACATTCTCGAAGCTTAATTACTCAATACTTAGGTTCTCATGACATGTATAGAGCGGAGGGCATGCTTTTGATCCCGCCGGCAACCATTTCATAAATGTATTTATCAATGATCTAACTACTTCATTGATTAGTAAATGTGCATTATCTTTATGTATTCTGTACCCTGAAATGTATGTGTACCACAATAGGCCTTCATCTTATCAACTGGGGGTCAACTAGCTATATCCGTCTCAATGCAACACTAATGATGTAGATAACACTATACGACTCAATCTTGCCTATTATGATATTTCCCCCCCCCCCCCCCCCCCTTACACACACGACAGACACAATGAGGGGTGGATCTTCCTATTCTTCTCTATCCTCTGATACGTTCTCATTGTATTTGATTGCAAAATTTATACTAAGAGTGTTGCGAACAGTTTCTTTGAATTGTATATCTGATAAATCTCTGAAAAAACTAATAAAAAGATATTTGAAACAAAAAACAAACAAACAAAAAAAACAAAAACAGACTGACTTTTCAACCATTTGAACCTCCCCCATTAAATGAAAGCCTTACCTTGCAACCCCTTAGGCAATTCCATGGTTTTCACCAGCTCCTCTGCAATGTCAAAAGCATTTAAGCCACTCAGCTTCTTTTCCCAAAAAAGCTGCAGTTGAAAGAAGAAATTAGCATGGGGTTACTCCTGGGAATTTGTATGGCTGACACAAGAATAGTTAGTAGCATCCCTCAACAACTTCAGGGGCTAATCACACACACACACACACACACACACACACACACACACACACACACACACACACATATATATATATATACATATATATATATATATATATATACATACATATATATATACATACATACATATATATACATATATATATACACACATACATATATATATATATATATACATATATATATATATATATATATATATACATATATATATATATATATATATACATACATATATATATACATACACATACATACATACATACATATATATATATATATATATATATAAAAAAATAATCTATATTTATATATTAATAGCAGAAGGACGACTTTATAATTGACATTTCTATGATGCTGTTGTTTGAGCAGGGCCCATTACAGTATAAACCAAATTAAAGGGGTTTGTAGATTTGCAGAAAAATATTGTTGTAATTGGTTGCTTTGTTTTGCAGTTATCTGGCAAAATATCTAGTGATGCATTGTAAATAGCAAGCATTCTGCTCTAGAAAACGTGACAATTGGTGAACTCTCCTTGTGCACCTGCTGGGTGACCTGGAAACGGACAGTTATTTGCATCCTCAAAAGAAGAGATTGCTTTCTTCCAATGAATGCTGATGTTCTCAATCCAACCAAAGTTCAGTTTCCCAAATGTGTATTAGAGTTCTCCAATATTTCTTATACAGGTATAAGCCAGTAGCATCCAATGTGGTCAGTTAAGGGCTCCCGTAAATCCAAAGAGAAGCTGACAGGGCTCGCATAGCCCAGTACGTTTAATTTTGAGCTCAGCGCCGCCTCATCTATAACCCCGCCTCCGTGCACAGGAGCTCAGTTTTGTTAACCAGTCCAATGCAGTAGCAGGTAAAAGATAACAACCGTTAGTAGCCACATACACCACATTCTCACGACAGGAGAAGGTATCAGCGGCTAATGCCATACAAACCCAAAGAAGCTAAGTGCGCCAGGGTGGGCGCCCTGTGGAACACAGTGTACCTTGTAGAAAGATTTAAGTTCTTACCATAAATCTCCTTTTCTGCAGCGGGGTACACTGGGTTCAACAGGGATAACATCGGGGATGTTCTAAAGCAGTTCCTCATGGGAGGGGACGCACTGTAGCGGGCACAAGGACCCGGCGTCCAAAGGAAGCATTCTGGGAGGCGGAAGTATCGAAGGCATAGAACCTTATAAACGTGTACACTGAGGACCAAGTAACCGCCTTGCACAATTGCTGCACCACGGCGGGCCGCCCAAGATGGTCCAACAGACAGAGTAGAATGGACTTTGATGGTAGCAGGAGCTGTATATAAGTTTGTGCAATCACCATTCTAATCCATCTGGCCAGGGTCTGCTTATTCGCATGCCAGCCACGTTTGTGAAAACCAAAAAGTACAAAAAGAGAATCAGACTTCCTAACGGAGGCTGTCCTCTTCACATACCACATCCAAAGACCGCTCTTTGGAGGACAAGTCAGGAGAGATAAAGGCAGGAACCACAATCTCTTGGTTAAAGTGGAAAGAAGACACCACCTTTAGGTAGATAACCAGGGCGCGTCCTAAGAACCGCCCGGTCACGGTGAAAAATCAGAAAGGGTGATCGAAAGGATAAGGCACCCAAGTCTGAAACCCGTCTAGCAGAGGCAATAGCCAGCAGAAACGAGACCTGAATAGTAAGCCACTTAAGGTCCACAGATTCAAGAGGTTCAAACGGAGACTTTTGCAAGGCCTCCACAACCACCGACAAATCCCAAGGAGCCACAGGCGGGACATAGGGAGGTTGAATCCGTAAAACACCCTGAGTGAATGTATGAACATCACGCAGAGTCGCAATGTTTCTCTGAAACCATACCTACAAGGCCGAAATATGAACCTTGAGGGAGGCCAGACGAAGGCCTAAGTCCAGGCACTGTTGCAGGAAAGCCAACAGCTTGGCCGTACTAAACTTGTAAGCGTCATGATTGTTAGATGCGCACCAAGCAAAGTAAGAATTCCAGACCCTACGATAAATCCGAGCCGAAGCCGGTTTACGGGCTTTCAACATAGTTTGAAAGACTGCCTCAGAAAATCCTTTGGCCCTCTATATTGAAGCTTCAAGAGCCACGCTGTCAAAGCCAGCCGGGCCAAATCCTGGTATACAAAAGGGCCCTGAACGAGGAGGTCTGGACGCTGCGGAAGCAGAAGAGACCGCTCTAACGAGAGACCCTGTAGGTCTGAGAACCAATGCCGTCTGGGCCACGCTGGAGCGATCAGAAGTAGGATTCCTCCTTCTTGCTTGAACTTCCTTATTACTCTGGGCAGGAGTGACACCGGAGGGAACACGTACAGCATCTGAAAGTTCCACGGAATTGCCAGTGTGTCCACGAATGCCGCTTGAGGAACCCTTGCCCTGAAGACCGGAACTTTGTGATTGTGTCAAGACGCCATCAGGTCTACGTCTGATAGGCCTCACTTGTCCACTAGTAGCTGAAATACTTCTAGATAGAGGCTCCACTCTCCGGCGTGAACATCCTGACGACTGAGGAAGTCCGCTTCCCAGTTGAGGACCCCCAGAATGAACACTGCTGATATGGCTGGCAGATGGCGTTCCGCCCACTGAAGAATCCTTGACACTTCCCTCATTGCCATGCGGCTTAGTGTGCCGCCTTGATGATTTATGTATGCCACCGTGGTGGCGTTGTCAGACTGTACTTGAACAGGCCTGTTCTGCATCAGATGCTGGGCCAGGTTCAGAGCATTGAACACCGCCCGCAATTCCAGAATGTTTATCGGTAGGAGAGACTACTCCCTGGTCCACCGACCCTGAAGAGAATGTTGCTCCAAAACCACGTCTTAACCCCAAATACTGGCACCCGTTGTCAGGAGTAACCAGTTGGAGATCCAGAAGGGATGACCCCTGCTCAATCATTGGTCCTGTAGCCACCAGCTCAGTGACAGGCAAACCTCAGAATGACAAGGCGATCATTTGAGACCTGATCCGGTGAGGCAGGCCATCCCACTTGGAAAGGATTAACCACTGCAGAGGAAGAGAATGAAATTGAGCGTACTCCACCATGTTGAAAGCTGACACCATGAGGCTTAGTACTTGCATCGCCGAGTGTATCTACACTCGCGGGTGAGAAAGGAAGCATCGAATCCTGTCCTGAAGGTTCAGGACTTTCTCCTGTGACAAGAACAACCGCTGGTTGTGAGTGTCCAACAATGCACCCAAGGGCACCATGCTCTGAGCAGGGACCAGGGAAGATTTCTTCCAGTTGATGAGCCACCCGTGAGTGTGCAGAAACTGGACCGTCAGATCCAGATGACAGAGAACTTCTGGTGAATTCACCAGGATCAGCAAGTCGTCTAGATACGGTAGGATCTTGACGCAGGGCCGTCATCACCGCTATGACCTTGGTCAATCCAAAAGGTAAGGCCCGAAATTGATAATGGAGGTTGCCAATAGCAAACCGTAGGTATTGCTGATGCGACATCGCAATAGGAATATGGAGGTAAGCATCCTGTATGTCCAGGGAGACCAAAACCAGAATAGAGCGAAGAGTTTCCATACGAAACTTGGAGACCCTCACAAACTTGTTAAAGGAATTAAGGTTGAGAATAGGCCGGGAGGAACCATTCGGTTTCAGGACTAGGAACAGCGGTGAATAGTACCCCCTGCCTCTCTGAGCCAGAGGCACAGTCACTACTACTCCTGTGTCCAGGAGGGACTGTACCACCAAATGAAGAGTTTTTGCCTTCACCTGATCCAAAGGGACGTTTGTCAGGCAAAAATTATGAGGGGGACGATTCTTGAAGGATATTGCGTATCCGTGAGTGACGACTTCCCTTACCCAGGCGTCTGATGTGGTATTCAACCATGCCTGGGTAAACCGTAGAAGTCGGCCTCTCACCCTGGGATCCCCCCAGGGGGAGGCCCGCCCAGTCATGCAGCAGGCTTGTCTGATTTGGAAACAGGCTGACGGGCAGCCCAGGCACGTTTAGGTTTGGGCTTAGTGGTTTTGGAAGTGCGAGCCTGTTTTGGATACGCCTGACCCTTTGCTTTACCTGGAGGTCGAAAGGAAGGAAAGGAAGTACTCTTAACCTTCGGAGCAGAAGGAGCAGTACTAGGTAGACATGCTGTCTTAGCGGAAGCTAAAATCAGCAATAATCTTGTTGAGATCTTCACCAAAAAGGATGTTCTCCTTGAAGGGGAGCACCTCCAGGGTTTTCTTTGAGTCCAGATCCACAGACCAAGACCGCAGCCAGAGAATCCGGCGAGCCAGAATGTACGTAGTAGAGGCCTTGGCCGCCAGAACACCGGTATCAGAAGCCACCTCCTTAACGTAAAGAGGCTGTGACAATATACGAAAGACATTGTCTAGCATTATCAGAGAAATTGGATGGCAGCTCTGCTTCCACCTCCATAGCTTCTGCAGCCCACGTAGCCGCCATAATGGGCCGATGCACAGCTCCCACAAGGGTATAAATAGCTTTCAAGCAACCCTCCACACACTTATCCGTCGGTTCCTTCAGAGAGGTGACGGTAGTGACAGGCAGAGCAGAGGACACCACCAGCCGAGCGACTTGCGAGTCCACCGGTGGCAGAGTTTCCCAATTTTTGCTTAACTTCACAGCAAGGGGGTAGCGAGCTAGCATCTTTTTGTGAGGTGTGAATTTTTTCCCAGGATTCCTGACGTATATCAACTAAGTGGTCAGAATGAGGCAAAATTAATTTGGTAACCTTCTGACGTTTATATCTATCAGGTTTCTTAGAGGCAACGACAGGTTCTGGGTCATCATCAATTTGAAGAATCAGCCTGATAGCCTCTAATAGGTCAGGAACATCCACCTGTGAAACAGACTCCCCATCAGAAGCATCTGGATCAGTGTCTGAGGGGTCAGTATACACGCCATCCTCATCGGACGAAGCATCTGAAACATTAGTGGATTGCGAGGAAGTAATTACCCGCTTAGAGGACCCCTTGGTCTTAGGCGGGCGAGGGTTATGTTTCGGTTTAGTCAATGAGCGATTCAATTGCTGTAACCGAGTGGACAGGAGATCTGCCCATGGCGGGTTACCCACAGGGACGATACGTGGCTGTAAAGGCACATGAGGTCACATAGGGGGCGTAAGTCTAGTTACCAGCGTAGTCGGTAAATTAGAGAAAGTAGCCCAAGGCGGGTCGTGATGTGCCCCCGTTGCTACAGACTGACTGGGGGGTAAGGAACCCTCTAATGCATCTGTGACATCACCACCGTGTATTGCGGGATCAGTCACAGAACCATCGCTCCCTGTAGCGGACATGATATGAAAGCATAAACCACGGACGACAGTACAATATCAGCAGATATAATACCCAACCAAGGACCCCCTGTGCAGTGTGACAGCACAAACAGAGGATTCAGGAGGTATATGGTATGTGAAAATCACAGAGAAAAATACAAAAGTAGTATATCCTGTGAAATACCTATATCAGATAGTAAACCTGACGCACTTAGCCCCCTCAGGGTACAGAATATAGGGATAGCAGTATGAGTGAGCTACACGAAGTAGATATCACACAGCAGCTATATGTACACACAGTCACATGTACAATGCACAAATTATGACAATAAAACTGCACTGGACTAGCAATACTATGTAGTACTAAGTAAAGCTATATAGACTTATAGATATATCAATGCACAGTCAAGACTGGATGTATATCACAGGGTACTTGTACTAAATAGTTTCTTAACTAACTGTTAGACATGTAAAATATTTAAGTGTTCTGTAAAATGCACAGCGCTGATGAAGACGGCTTTACAGAGGAGACTTTGCCCATGCATTCCCAGAATCAGCATGTGTAATGGCGCCCAAACGCTAACAGGGAGTGAGGGAGACCGAGAGATGCAGCTCCAGGGCGGGACATTTACTCTAAATGGCGCCTTGGGGCTGGGGGAGGGGCTATAGGTCAGAGCCTTCTCCCCTAGCTGGACTTCACCAACAGGTACTGTGGGCCTTAGAAAATAAGATTTTACTTACCGATAAATCTATTTCTCGGAGTCCGTAGTGGATGCTGGGGTTCCTGAAAGGACCATGGGGGAATAGCGGCTCCGCAGGAGACAGGGCACAAAAAGTAAAGCTTTTCCGATCAGGTGGTGTGCACTGGCTCCTCCCCCTATGACCCTCCTCCAGACTCCAGTTAGGTACTGTGCCCGGACGAGCGTACACAATAAGGGAGGATTTTGAATCCCGGGTAAGACTCATACCAGCCACACCAATCACACCGTACAACTTGTGATCTAAACCCAGTTAACAGTATGATAACAGCGGAGCCTCTGAAAGATGGCTTCCTTTAACAATAACCCGAATTAGTTAACAATAACTATGTACAACTTATGCAGATAATCCGCACTTGGGATGGGCGCCCAGCATCCACTACGGACTCCGAGAAATAGATTTATCGGTAAGTAAAATCTTATTTTCTCTATCGTCCTAGTGGATGCTGGGGTTCCTGAAAGGACCATGGGGATTATACCAAAGCTCCCAAACGGGCGGGAGAGTGCGGATGACTCTGCAGCACCGAATGAGAGAACTCCAGGTCCTCCTTAGCCAGAGTATCAAATTTGTAAAATTTTACAAACGTGTTCTCCCCTGACCACGTAGCTGCTCGGCAAAGTTGTAATGCCGAGACCCCTCGGGCAGCCGCCCAAGATGAGCCCACCTTCCTTGTGGAGTGGGCCTTTACAGATTTAGGCTGTGGCAAGCCTGCCACAGAATGTGCAAGTTGGATTGTGCTACAGATCCAACGAGCAATCGTCTGCTTAGACGCAGGAGCACCCATCTTGTTGGGTGCATACAATATAAACAACGAGTCAGATTTTCTGACTCCAGCTGTCCTTGCAATATATATTTTTAATGCTCTGACAACGTCCAGTAACTTGGAGTCCTCCAAGTCACTTGTAGCCGCAGGCACTACAATAGGCTGGTTCAGATGAAATGCTGACACCACCTTAGGGAGAAAATGCGGACGAGTCCGCAGTTCTGCCCTGTCCGAATGGAAAATCAGATATGGGCTTTTGTAAGATAAAGCTGCCAATTCTGACACTCTCCTGGCAGAAGCCAGGGCTAGAAGCATGGTCACTTTCCATGTGAGATATTTCAAATCCACATTTTTTAGTGGTTCAAACCAATGAGATTTTAGGAAGTCCAAAACCACATTTAGATCCCACGGTGCCACTGGAGGCACCACAGGAGGCTGTATATGCAGCACTCCCTTAACAAAGGTCTGGACTTCAGGGACTGAAGCCAATTCTTTTTGAAAGAAAATCGACAGGGCCGAAATTTGAACCTTAATAGATCCCAATTTGAGACCCATTGACAATCCTGATTGCAGGAAATGTAGGAATCGACCCAGTTGAAATTCCTCCGTCGGAGCACTCCGATCTTCGCACCACGCAACATATTTTCGCCAAATTCGGTGATAATGTTGCACGGTTACTTCCTTCCTTGCTTTAATCAAAGTAGGAATGACTTCTTCCGGCATGCCTCTTTCCTTTAGGATCCGGCGTTCAACCGCCATGCCGTCAAACGCAGCCGCGGTAAGTCTTGAAACAGACAGGGACCCTGCTGAAGCAAGTCCCTCCTTAGAGGTAGAGGCCACGGATCTTCCGTGATCATCTCTTGAAGTTCCGGGTACCAAGTCCTCCTTGGCCAATCCGGAACCACTAGTATCGTTCTTACGCCTCTTTGCCGTATAATTCTCAATACTTTTGGTATGAGAGGCAGAGGAGGAAACACATACACCGACTGGTACACCCAAGGCGTTACCAGCGCGTCCACAGCTATTGCCTGCGGATCTCTTGACCTGGCGCAATACCTGTCCAGTTTTTTGTTGAGGCGAGACGCCATCATGTCCACCATTGGTCTTTCCCAACGGGTTACCAGCATGTGGAAGACTTCTGGATGAAGTCCCCACTCTCCCGGGTGAAGATCGTGTCTGCTGAGGAAGTCTGCTTCCCAGTTGTCCACTCCCGGGATGAACACTGCTGACAGTGCTATCACATGATTCTCTGCCCAGCGAAGAATCCTTGCAGCTTCTGCCATTGCCCTCCTGCTTCTTGTGCCGCCCTGTCTGTTCACATGGGCGACTGCCGTGATGTTGTCCGACTGGATCAATACCGGTTTTCCCTGAAGCAGAGGTTCTGCCTGGTTTAGAGCATTGTATATTGCTCTTAGTTCCAGAATGTTTATGTGAAGAGACGTTTCCAGGCTCGTCCATACTCCCTGGAAGTTTCTTCCTTGTGTGACTGCTCCCCAGCCTCTCAGGCTGGCGTCCGTGGTCACCAGGATCCAATCCTGTATGCCGAATCTGCGGCCCTCCAATAGATGAGCACTCTGCAACCACCACAGAAGAGACACCCTTGTCCTTGGAGACAGGGTTATCCATAGGTGCATCTGAAGATGCGACCCTGACCATTTGTCCAACAGATCCCTTTGGAAAATTCTTGCGTGGAATCTGCCGAATGGAATCGCTTCGTAAGAAGCCACCATTTTTCCCAGGACTCTTGTGCATTGATGTACAGACACCTTTCCTGGTTTTAGGAGGTTCCTGACAAGCTCGGATAACTCCTTGGCTTTTTCCTCCGGGAGAAAAACCTTTTTCTGAACCGTGTCCAGAATCATCCCTAGGAACAGCAGACGAGTTGTCGGCATTAACTGGGATTTTGGAATATTCAGAATCCACCCGTGCTGTTTTAGCACTTCTTGAGACAGTGCTAATCCCATCTCTAGCTGTTCTCTGGACCTCGCCCTTATTAGGAGATCGTCCAAGTATGGGATAATTAATACGCCTTTTCTTCGAAGAAGAATCATCATCTCGGCCATTACCTTTGTAAAGATCCGAGGTGCCGTGGACAATCCGAACGGCAGCGTCTGAAACTGATAGTGACAGTTTTGTACAACGAACCTGAGGTACCCCTGGTGTGAGGGGTAAATTGGAACGTGGAGATACGCATCCTTGATGTCCAAGGATACCATAAAGTCCCCCTCTTCCAGGTTCGCTATCACTGCTCTGAGTGACTCCATTTTGAACTTGAACTTCTTTATGTACAGGTTCAAGGACTTCAGATTTAGAATAGGCCTTACCGAGCCATCCGGCTTCGGTACCACAAAAAGAGTGGAATAATACCCCTTCCCTTGTTGCAGAAGAGGTACCTTGACTATCACCTGCTGAGAGTACAGCTTGTGAATGGCTTCCAACACCGTCTCCCTTTCGGAGGGGGACGTTGGTAAAGCAGACCTCAGGAAACGGCGAGGTGGATCTGTCTCTAATTCCAACCTGTATCCCTGAGATATTATCTGCAGGATCCAGGGATCTACTTGCGAGTGAGCCCACTGCGCGCTGTAATTTTTGAGACGACCGCCCACCGTCCCCGAGTCCGCTTGAGAAGCCCCAGCGTCATGCTGAGGCTTTTGTAGAAGCCGGGGAGGGCTTCTGATCCTGGGAAGGAGCTGCGTGTTGCTGTCTCTTCCCTCGACCTTTGCCTCGTGGCAAATATGAATAGCCCTTTGCTCTCTTATTTTTAAAGGAACGAAAGGGCTGCGGTTGAAAAGTCGGTGCCTTTTTCTGTTGGGGAGTGACTTGAGGTAGAAAGGTGGATTTCCCGGCTGTAGCCGTGGCCACCAAATCTGATAGACCGACTCCAAATAACTCCTCCCCCTTATACGGCAAAACTTCCATATGCCGTTTTGAATCCGCATCGCCTGTCCACTGTCGCGTCCATAAAGCTCTTCTGGCCGAAATGGACATAGCACTTACCCGTGATGCCAGTGTGCATATATCCCTCTGTGCATCACGCATATAAAGAAATGCATCCTTTATTTGTTCTAACGACAGTAGAATATTGTCCCTGTCCAGGGTATCAATATTTTCAATCAGGGATTCTGACCAAACTACCCCCGCACTGCCCATCCAGGCAGTTGCTACAGCTGGTCGTAGTATAACACCTGCATGTGTGTATATACTTTTTTGGATATTTTCCATCCTCCTATCTGATGGATCTTTAAGTGCGGCCGTCTCAGGAGAGGGTAACGCCACTTGTTTAGATAAGCGTGTTAGCGCCTTGTCCACCCTAGGAGGTGTTTCCCAGCGCTCCCTAACCTCTGGCGGGAAAGGGTATAATGCCAATAATTTCTTTGAAATTATCAGCTTTTTATCAGGGGCAACCCACGCTTCATTACACACGTCATTTAGTTCTTCTGATTCAGGAAAAACTATAGGTAGTTTTTTCATACCCCACATAATACCCTGTTTAGTGGTACCTGTAGTATCAGCTAAATGTAACGCCTCCTTCATTGCCAAAATCATATAACGTGTGGCCCTACTGGAAAATACGGTTGATTCGTCACCGTCACCACTGGAGTCATCGCCTGTGTCTGGGTCTGTGTCGACCGACTGAGGCAAAGGGCGTTTCACAGCCCCTGACGGTGTTTGAGTCGCCTGGACAGGCACTAATTGATTGTCCGGCCGTCTCATGTCGTCAAACGACTGCTTTAGCGTGTTGACACTATCCCGTAGTTCCATAAATAAAGGCATCCATTCTGGTGTCGACCCCCTAGGAGGTGACATCCCCATATTTGGCAATTGCTCCGCCTCCACACCAATATCGTCCTCATACATGTCGACACACACGTACCGACACACAGCAGACACACAGGGAATGCTCCTAATGAAGACAGGACCCACTAGCCCTTTGGGGAGACAGAGGGAGAGTTTGCCAGCACACACCAAAAGCGCTATATATATATCAGGGATAGCCTTATAATAAGTGCTCCCCTATAGCTGCTTTGTTATATAAAAATATCGCCATAAATTTGCCCCCCCTCTCTGTTTTACCCTGTTTCTGTAGTGCAGTGCAGGGGAGAGACCTGGGAGCCGTCCTGACCAGCGGAGCTGTGAGAGGAAATGGCGCCGTGTGCTGAGGAGATAGGCCCCGCCCCTTTTCCGGCGGGCTCGTCTCCCGCTATTTTGAGAAATCAGGCAGGGGTTAAATATCTCCATATAGCCTCTAGGGCTATATGTGAGGTATTTTTAGCCTTTATAGGTACTCATTTTGCCTCCCAGGGCGCCCCCCTCCCAGCGCCCTGCACCCTCAGTGACTGCCGTGTGAAGTGTGCTGAGAGGAAAATGGCGCACAGCTGCAGTGCTGTGCGCTACCTTTAGAAGACTGCAGGAGTCTTCAGCCGCCGATTCTGGACCTCTTCTGTCTTCAGCATCTGCAAGGGGGCCGGCGGCGCGGCTCCGGTGACCATCCAGTCTGTACCTGTGATCGTCCCTCTGGAGCTTGATGTCCAGTAGCCAAGAAGCCAATCCATCCTGCACGCAGGTGAGTTGACTCCTTCTCCCCTCAGTCCCTCGCTGCAGTGATCCTGTTGCCAGCAGGAATCACTGTAACATAAAAAACCTAGCTAAACTTTCTCTAAGCAGCTCTTTAGGAGAGCCACCTAGATTGCACCCTTCTCGGCCGGGCACAAAAATCTAACTGGAGTCTGGAGGAGGGTCATAGGGGGAGGAGCCAGTGCACACCACCTGATCGGAAAAGCTTTACTTTTTGTGCCCTGTCTCCTGCGGAGCCGCTATTCCCCCATGGTCCTTTCAGGAACCCCAGCATCCACTAGGACGATAGAGAAAAATGGATTGCAAGAGAATCTGACCTGTGGTCTAGTGGGGTCCCTATACCAACACAGTGTCCACGCCAGCCGAGCGGGGCCCATCTCCTAATGGTCGCACTGGATCACGATTTGCAGCGGGTCCCGTCTGGGGGACCCTTCTACCTCCTCCCTAGATGCGGCCACGCGATCCCGGAGAGCTGCGGTGAGTGTGTGTGCCAGATGAACAAGACCGGAGCCCTCCGCTGTAAGTACCCGGAAACCAGGGCGCAGGAGTATACAGCGCCGCCGGGGGAGGTGATGGAGCTGCAGCATGAGATGTCAAAATGTCATCTAGGACTAAGAGTGCCTATGCTGCAGCCCTTGAAGTCTATCTTTTTTAAAAAGCGCTTTTCAGTCTGTTAGTGTCCTGTACTGCAGGCGCCAATTTACAAACTGAGCTCCTGTGCACGGAGGCGGGGTTATAGAGGAGGCAGCACTGACCATCTTCGGAAGTCAAAGCTTTCAGCCTGTTGGTGCCTCGGATCAAGATCCTACTGTACACCCCGATGTTATCCCTGTGGAACCCAGTGTACCCCGCTGCAGAAATTAGGGACCGCAGGAGCGTTAAATCCTAAACTCCTCCACGCTGCTACTCCAGCATGTCAGTACTACTTTAACCATTTGCTTGGCATGGTCGTATTGCTTGCAACCACACCAGGATGTGCGTTATCTGGTTGCAAATAATGTGCACTGGCCAGCCAAAAGATTGTTCCGAGTTTGTTCTTCCAATCGGTGTGCTCAATCTCCAAAAGGTGACCAAAGACCTTGGAGCGCCGACGATATGTCACACCAACCCCATCCAAGGAGACTCGCATCCGTGGTCACAATGACCAGACCGTATACAATGGGGCTTGGTGGCTGATGGCATAGCCCGGGACATTCGTAACGCAGCGGGGACTCAGCAAGCCGGATATGGAATGCTTCTGATCTAATTATGTGACTTTCCTCTGTTTCACTGTATATTTTTATGTGTCACGTCTGCTGATGGGGAAAACTAAGAAAGGAGGGCGATCATCTGCGGCTGAGAAATCCGATGACAAGTCCCTACAACCTAACTTATTTCGCCATCTTCAACCGGACATAGTCAGTGAGTACACTCGTTCATCATCCTCTGTTCCGGGCTCTCCTGCCGACACCGGAGCGATGGCGGGAGCAGACTCTTCGCCATTGGACAAGGGGCCTGAAGCGTCTATGGCTGATGTTCTGACCTATTTGCGTGCACTTCCTACTAAAAAAGATCTGCCTACTAAACGGGACTTCTTGGATCTGGAACAAAAGATACGTGACACGGTCAAGTCGGAGATCTCCATACTTCAGGCAATCTCCCAAATAGCCCATCGAGTTTCAGATATGGAAGACCACGTCGATGAAGTCTCCTCATTTCAATGGAAACTCTGCGATACTGTTGCTCTTCAGGCTCAGGAACTGAAGGAACTATGGCGTCGACAAGACAACCTTGACAACAGAGGCCGGAGAAACAACTTACGGACAACACCATACTGCGCAGCGCATTGCGCCCGAAAGGTCTTTCTTCTGAAGCTCCCAGAGACGTGATATGTCGTCTTCACTATTATCATGTAAAGGAGGAGATACTTCCTAAAGCCCGCAAGTTGGACCGACTGGAATTTGATAATTCTGTCATCCAGAATTTCCCAGATTTGTCATGGTATACACTCCAGCAAAGTAGCTCTCTCAAGCCCCTGACAGAGGCTCTTAAAGAGAAAGGCATACGATTCCGCTGGGGCTTCCCCTAAAGTATACAGGCCACCTTCGAGGGAAGACAGGTTATCTTGCATACGCCAGACGACTTGGACAATTTTTGCTCTGCACAGTCTATACCTAAACCAGCCTTGACGGAGTGGATCCGTTCTTATCGTTTCGACCCTCCGACGCCTCCAGCCTCATGGCCATCTTGGACCCTGGTCAGCAATAGGAAACGGGGATCAACTCGGTCATCTCCGAATCACGAAGCAGTTGGGACCTGATTTATGATATTTTCTTTTTCTTTGATATGGAATTGCTGGTCGCAGTCTGGTACTGATTGGCTCTGTCCGGTCGTTGGATGTCTGGTTGAGCCAATCCTGGAGTTCCACGCAAGGACATTGCTCCTCCAACGCACCAGTGATTCTGCTTTAAAGTTCAATCACTTAATGATATTGCCTTTTTCTGCATGCACCACTTCCCTTCCCCCGATGACCTTCCTGTTTGTAATTGTTGCATTCCACGGCTCTCTACAAGTTCATTTTAATTTGTTCATGTAAAGATATTCGTTCCCGTTGCGTTTACTACAATATGGGGAGACTGTGTTTGATACAATACTACAGTTAGATAATCTTTTCTTGAGTCTCCTTAGTTATGTACTGTTCTATTACCGTCCCTGGGTTGTGTCGTCTCTACTACGCCCCAGTTGGGTCAGGCCGCCTGCCTGTTTTGGCTCTTAGGTGGTGGGTATGACCTCCCTACGACTTAACAGCGATGTAATTGCCACTTTACAGGATGTATTGCTATTGTCATATGGTTATATGTTCTCTGTATTGCTTTTTCTTCTTATGTTCTTCTTTTTCTTGCTCTCTTTACTTTCTTCTCTTGGTTTCTCCGCTTATCACCATTGCGACTCAATTTACCCAATGTGGCTGGACACTGTGCCTTCCCTGCTTCTTCGGTAAGTCTATGTTACCTTTCTTGCTCTTTATAGAACTCAAACCTAGTCTTTTGCATGCCTTCCGACCTTAGGCTATGTTCCTTCAATGTGAAGGGGCTTAACATCCCCGAAAAGAGGTCTACTTTGTTACGGGAGTTGTGGACAGAGCGCATAGACGTTGCTTTCCTTCAGGAGACCCATTTTAAAAGTCAAACCTCCCCTAAGTTAGGAAATTATTATTACCTGCAGGTTTTTTGTAACAATAATTCCGTCAATAAATCTTTAGTGGTAGCGATCCTATTGGCACACCGGGTCCCGATTTCAGAGGTCTCCCACCTAATTCTGGAAGAAGGTCAATGCCAGGTTGTTAAATGCACAATTTATAACCAGGTTTATACTAGTTAATATATATGCTCCTAATCAACGCCAGAGACCGTTCTTTACGAAAATACTGCGACAGATAGAACTCATTAAAGAAGGGCATCTAATTATAGGGGGTGACTTTAACTGGTCCTTGGATGGATTGTTTTTCTCCCTTGACTAGACGGTCGACACGCGATCATCGTCGTGTGTGCCGCCTTCTTCGTGAGTTTCAGTTGATGGACTTATGGAGAACTCAGCATCCGACGGGGAAAGATTACACTTTTTCTTCTCCTCACACTGTATTCATGTCCTGACTACTTCTTAGTTGAACATAGATCTCTACACCTATTTCCCTCAAGCACCATCGGACACATTACATGGTCGGATCACGCTCCGGTGTACAACTCTGTTGCGCTTTCATCCAACTCTCCCACACCATGGTCGTGGAGGTTTAACAGTTCATTGACTCAGGATCCCTGTTTAAAGGCTAAGCTTACCTCCGCCATTTCGGAGTATATTACGACAAATGACACTCCAGATGTTAGTGCAGTCACGATTTGGGAAGCACACAAATGTGTAATTTGGGGTAGATGTATACAGCTCGGCTCTCAACTGAAGGAGCGAATGGCACGAAGGCTGCAGCTCATTGAACGTATAGCGACTTTAGAGGCCTCGCACCAGTCCTCCCTTGATGAAGGGGTTTTTCTGGAACTAACGGAGGCCGTCAAGCCCTGAACACATTCTTATGAGATAAAACAAAATTGGGAATGACTAAATGTCGCCATAAATTTTATTTGTGGGGTAACAAACCAGGCGCTATGCTCGCTAGGGCATTAAGGGCACAAAGGCTGCAGTCTTATGTTCGTTCTATCAAGGAGCCGTGGGGCTGCACTGCATATACATTGCCTCAGATTGCGCACTCATTCCAAAATTATTATGAATCTCTCTATAATCTTCGGAAGGATCAAACTCCTCAAGCCACCTCTGATCTGAAGGTACTGATACAGCGGTATCTAGCGGAGGTTGATTTTCCAAGACTTCCTGCATCAGATCTGGATGCTTTGGATCACCCCTTTACCATAGAGGAGCTGGAAACAGCACTGGCGGCCACACCGGCTGGGAAGAGTCCGGGCCCGGATGGCTTCCCGGTCGGATACTATAAAACCTTTAAACAATCCCTATTACCTCTCTTCTTGAAGGCGTGCAATTCCATCTCTGCCGAGAAAGGCTTTTCTCCGCAGACCCTGGAAGCACATATAACTGTGATCCCAAAAGAGGGTAAGGATCCCACCCAGTGCTCGAGCTACCGACATATTTCTCTCCTGAATTGCGACATTGAACTTTTTGCTAAACTGCTTGCGGGTCGTTTGGGACGCCTTCTCCTGTCGGTGGTTCATGGGGACCAGGTGGGTTTTATACTGGGACGTGAGGCTAAGGATAATACTTCCAAAGTTACAGATCTTATCCACCTTGCTCAAAGCGGGTCCTCCCATATGGTCCTCTTGTCCACTGACACAGAGAAGGCCTTTGACAGAATTGATTGGCAGTTCATGGTTGGTTTGCTTGAGCACATGGGTCTGGGTCCGACCTGTCTTAGTCGTATATTAGCTCTTTATAAGTTACCTTCAGCTAGGGTCCGAGTGAATGGTGCCCTCTCTGCTCCCTTTTTGATACGGAACGAGAGAGGGATGCCCCTTGTCCCTGCTCATATTTGTTCTCTGCATGGAGGCACTCGCGAGAGCAATTCGGGCTAACCCGAATATTCACGGTGTATGGGCCGGAAAACCGGGAGCACAAATTAGCACTGTATGCAGATGACCTTTTAGCTACTCTGACGGACTCTGTGACTTCCCTCCCAGCCCTTATGCAAGAATTCGATAACTTTAACTTGCTTACCAATTTCGAGTACTTGAGGGGATTCGAGATTCATTCCCGTTTCAGTGGCATCCTACTCAGCTAAAGTATCTGGGAGTTCTCTTGACTAAAGACCTTACTGATTTATACCGGGTAAATTTTCTTCCCCTACTGCATAAGGTTACTACGGACCTTCATAAATCGTCTACACTCCAACTTAATTGGCTGGGGAGGATTAACACGGTGAAGATGACAATTCTCCCTAAAGTCTTGTATCTCCTGCAAACATTGCCCACAACAGTGCCTACTTCCCTTTTCACTACTTTGCAGTCACCTGTTGGCCGTTTTATTTGGGGGCAGAGAGGGCACCAACTCTCCCAATTTACACTGACACGTACTCGTAAGGAAGGTGGCCTCCAATTACCTCACTTTATTAGCTATTATTATGCTGTTCACCTGTCTAGAGTCCTTGATATGTCCAAATCCCCCTACATTAAGCAGTGGCAGCTAATAGCTGAATCGTCCATGGGGACTCCTTTACTTATCCTCCCCTGGCTTAAGAAAATTCCACGCATAACACATCCCACCCTAAACCCGACCCTTAAGATATGGAAGAAATTTAGGTACTTCGATTCTTTCAGCCCGAACCCCTCCTTGCCGACTCCTTTATTGTTCAATCCAGACCTACCCGCGAATCCTCTCTCTCTGTCTCCGACATCAGTATGGGCTAAAGCTGGCATTTGTCGGTTAAGTCACCTGGTCGGTTCGACGGGATTCCATCCCTTTGCAGACTTGCAACGATCTTGTAGTCTACCGCCTAATTCTTTCTAGGCTTATCTACAAATTCAGCATTGCTGCAACACCGGCTCGCATGGTGGGATGGAGGACGACGGTTTTCGAATCCTTGTGTCTCTCTGAGAACCTGCCACAACACATCTTTGTTGTACAGACAATGCCTCGCGAGCACTCCCACTCGACCCCTGGCATTCGTAACAGCGTGGCATGAGAACTTGAGTAGAGAGCTGACCTCAGACCAATGGTCTCGCATTTTTCGGTTCACATTTGCCAGTTCGCCTTCACTTCAAGTTTTAGAGACTCAATACAAAGTGGTATCGAGATGGTATAGTTGCCCAGACCGAGTTCACCACATTTCCAAGTGTTCCAGATGTCTGCTGGAGGTGTGGCCGGTCTCACGGCACTCCTTGCCATATTTGGTGGAGGTGCCCGGGACTGGCTTTGTTCTGGCAACAGGTTCACTCTATTACCAGGCGTATCACGGGGCTCCCTATACCAGAGACACCCGAGTTTTGGCTACTTAACTTAATTGACCTTCCTCTATCCCAGTTTAAAAATTCTCTATTGCGATACTTAATGAACGCAGCTAGGGCGACCATTCCGTGCTTCTGGAGATCCCAGACACAGCCTCCCATTGCCAAGTGGTTACAAAGAATCGATTACTATATGGCAATGGAAGACTTGACGTCTTCTTCCGGACAGTCTGCCTCTCGATTTGCAGCCGTCTGGTTTGATTGGCTGGAATTCAAGGGTACGCAGGAATACAAAACCTTTCTGCAACTCCACTCCCCTACGACATCTTAAGGTCGCGATGGTGATAGCGGTTCTTTCCTCCTCCTCTTTTCTCTCTTTCCCTTTCTTGTCTATTCTTTCTGCTTCCTGTGTGTTCTATTTTTTCTTGTTATTACTACTTGAAGATGACACAGTTTATTACCCTAAGTCACGTAGGCTACTGATATCAAACATTACTTGTTTTATTTTTTTTGTATTCTCAGTCTACGTTTAAAATGTCAGCACCTATTAAACTAATTTTTGTATTATATGCAACTCTTTTGTGCTGTGTGTTATCTCTGTCAATAAAACACAATTTGCATTAAAAAAAACAAACAAAATAACCCCACGGGGCCTAAGACCCAAAATATTCCCTACTTTCCAACTAACCACGGAAAGCCTGACAACAGAGTGGGAAAGTGTGCTCATGAAATGTTCACAAGACCTCATGGCCATTTTCTCAAGCACAACCACTTAGTACTTAACATCTGCGAAAAAGAAATAGAAGATCTAGGCAAAAGTCTAGAAGAATGGGAAAAGAATACCCAATTTCAAAACACCTTTGCTAAGATCAAAAAAGATCTTGAACCATACGAACAAAAAAATAATAGAAAGAAAAAAAAATTTGTGAGAGATATGAGGGATTTCAAATCCGGGAATATATTCCGTTGGAACAGAACCTCTACATCAGGCTTTTTCAACCAGTGTGCCGTGGCACACTAGTGTGCCGCGACCAGTTGCAAGGTGTGCCGCGGAGCCAGAGCAGCTTCCTGCACCTTCAGAGTGAACTGTTGACCCGGGATCTTCTTAGAGGATCAGTCGTGCTGCGGCCATGACCTATGCCACAGCCGCCGCGTCTCACCACCCAGCCAGCCCACCCGCCTGCATACACATCTTCCAGTTCCCGCCTGCATACACAACTTTTAATTGCACACCAATATCCACACCTGCCCGACTGATAATATTTGTTATTTTATTTCTCCTGTGGGGAACAATAGGATTTCAATAGGATTTATGAGGGAGAATAGAATTTATGGATTTATGGGGGGAACAATGTGAATAATTCATGTGGGGAGCAATGTGATTGTTTTTTCTGTGTGGATTTTTTTTTTTTTTTTTACTATGAGGGCGAATGTGTGTGTTTTTTTTCTGTTGGGGAACTGATGGTGTGCCTTGGCAATTTTAAAATGTTGTTCTGTGTGCCGCGAGTAAAAAAAGGTTGAAAATTACTGCTCTACATGGAGAGAACGAACTGGTCATCCTGACAGATATACCTCATCTGAGGCAGAATCCTCAGGGGGCGAGGAATTCTCAGATTCCGGAAACCCACAACTACAGAGACGAATCCAATACTTCATCCTATTGTTTAGGTTCTGACAGGAGAGGTGGAAGGACAAGATTCCGACAAAAGAGGAAGACTAGAAGGGGAAGCAAGAAAGCCACGAGAACAAACAGATTGGGAACTATACGGGCCACCGAAATACCCAGTCAGGAACAACAGGAGGAAGTAATGCAAGGAGACAACCTAAAAGTAATCAACTTCTCTGACAAAATCCTCACTAAAGAACACATCACAGTATTAGCAAAAGGACCATCTTTCTCGCCTACACAACCCTGAATCGCTTTATGTGGGAGAAAAATCTGAAACTCTTTGGGAGTAAACAACTTCTGAAAAAATTCTTTCTAAATAAGGAAGATCACTAAACCGACACCAATCGAGAGGCCAGTGAAACAGATTCCCTTACGACAGATGAGATTGAAGCATTAGAAGAACTACAATCCTCAGGTTTAGAGAATGATGACATCCAATCCAGATGCAAGAAAAAAATCCACCTTTTTTCCTCCAGAACATATCTCTGCAAAAATAAAGAGTTTTTCCAAGAATTGGTTGCTAGGAACCTGGATAAGATCTACATTAGATCCAAAAATGGATCCTTTTACAATGACAACTTGAGTAAAGAAGAGGGGAGAAGCTTACGTGAAATACAATCCTGGTCAGATATAGTTTATCAAGCACTCCGACAAAGGAGGCAATATAGTCTTGTGGCCCAAGACCATGTACAACTTTGAGGCGATGCGACAATTAGGAGACACACAATGTTATAAACAAATAACATTCGATCTCACGGATAATTACAGGATCGCTCTGAATAGAATCCTGGATCAGTCATATTCATCTGGCACAATAACCAAAGAAGAAAAAGTATATCTCATCACATCCAAACCTAAAACCCCTACTCTATACCTACTACCTAAGGTCCACAAGAATATCACACTCCCACCAGGATGCCCCATTGTCTCTGGACAAGGTGGCCTGTTAGAGAAACCCAGCACCTTTCTGGATTTACACTTGCGTCAACACGTACTGAATCTTGCATCATACTTGCGCGACACAACGGACATATTACAAAAATAAGATTTTACTTACCGATAAATCTATTTCTCGTAGTCCGTAGTGGATGCTGGGGACTCCGTCAGGACCATGGGGATTAGCGGCTCCGCAGGAGACAGGGCACAAAACTAAAGCTTTAGGATCAGGTGGTGTGTACTGGCTCCTCCCCCTATGACCCTCCTCCAAGCCTCAGTTAGGATACTGTGCCCGGACGAGCGTACACAATAAGGAAGGATATTGAATCCCGGGTAAGACTCATACCAGCTACACCAATCACACCGTATAACTTGTGATCTAAACCCAGTTAACAGTATGACAAACGTAGGAGCCTCTGAACAGACGGCTCACAACAATAACAACCCGATTTTTTTTTTGGTAACAATAACTATGTACAAGTATTGCAGACAATCCGCACTTAGGATGGGCGCCCAGCATCCACTACGAGAAATAGATTTATCGGTAAGTAAAATCTTATTTTCTCTGACGTCCTAAGTGGATGCTGGGGACTCCGTCAGGACCATGGGGATTATTCCAAAGCTCCCAAACGGGCGGGAAAGTGCGGATGACTCTGCAGCACCGAGTGAGAGAACTCCAGGTCCTCCTCAGCCAGGGTGTGCCCCTGACCAAGTAGCAGCTCGGCAAAGTTGTAAAGCCGAGACCCCTCGGGCAGTCGCCCAAGATGAGCCCCCTTCCTTGTGGAATGGGCATTTATATATTTTGGCTGTGGCAGTCCTGCCACAGAATGTGCAAGCTGAATTGTACTACACATTCAACTAGCAATCGTCTGCTTAGAAGCAAGAGCACCCAGTTTTTTGGGTGCATACAGGATAACAGCAAGTCAGTTTTCCTGACTCCAGCCGTCCTGGAAATCTATATTTTCAGGGCCCTGACAACATCTAGCAACTTGGAGTCCTCCAAGTCTCTAGTAGCCGCAGGTACCACAATAAGCTGGTTCAGATGAAACGCTGACACCACCTTAGGGAGAAACTGGGGACGAGTCCGCAGCTCTGCCCTGTCCGAATGGACAATCAGATATGGGCTTTTGTGAGACAAAGCCGCCAATTCTGACACTCGCCTGGCCGAGGCCAGGGCCAACATCATGGTCACTTTCCATGTGAGATATTTCAAATCCACAGATTTGAGCGGTTTAAACCAACGTGATTTGAGGAATCCCAGGACTACGTTGAGATCCCACAGTGCCACTGGAGGCACAAAAGGGGGTTGTATATGCAGTACTCCCTTGTCAAATTTCTGGACTTCAGGAACTGAAGCCAATTCTTTCTGGAAGAAAATCGACAGGGCCGAAATTTGAACCTTAATGGACCCCAATTTGAGGCCCATAGACACTCCTGTTTGCAGGAAATGCAGGAATCGACCGAGTTGAAATTTCTTCGTGGGGCCTTCCTGGCCTCACACCACGCAACATATTTTCGCCACATGTGGTGATAATGTTGTGCGGTCACCTCCTTCCTGGCTTTGACCAGCGTAGGAATGACCTCTTCCGGAATGCCTTTTTTCCCTTAGGATCCGGCGTTCAACCGCCATGCCGTCAAACGCACCCGCGGTAAGTCTTGGAACAGACATGGTACTTGCTGAAGCAAGTCCCTTCTTATCGGCAGAGGCCCTGAGTCCTCTGTGAGCATCTCATGAAGTTCCGGGTACCAAGTCCTTCTTGGCCCATCCGGAGCCACGAGTATAGTTCTTACTCCTCTACGTCTTATAATTCTCAGTACCTTTGGTATGAGAAGCAGAGGAGGGAACACATACACCGACTGGTACACCCATGGTGTTACCAGAACGTCCACAGCTATTTCCTGAGGGTCTCTTGACCTGGCGCAATACCTGTCCAGTTTTTTGTTCAGGCGGGACGCCATCATGTCCACCTTTGGTCTTTCCCAACGGTGCACAATCATGTGGAAACAACTTCTCGATTAAGTCCCCACTCTCCCGGGTGGAGGTCGTGCTGAGGAAGTCTGCTTCCCAGTTGTCCACTCCCGGAATGAAAACTGCTGACAGTGCTATCACATGATTTTCCGCCCAGCGAAGAATCCTTGCAGTTTCTGCCATTGTCCTCCTGCTTCTTGTGCCGCCCTGTCTGTTTACGTGGGCGACTGCCGTGATGTTGTCCCACTGGATCAATACCGGCTGACCTTGAAGCAGAGGTCTTGCTAAGCTTAGAGCATTGTAAATTGCTCTTAGCTCCAGTATATTTATGCGGAGAGAAGTCCCCAGACTTGATCACACTCCCTGGAAATTTTTTCCCTGTGTGACTGCTCCCCAGCCTTTCAAGCTGGAATCCGTGGTCACCAGGACCCAGTCCTGAATGCATAACTGTGGCACTTTAGTAGATGAGCACTCTGCAGCCACCACAGAAGAGACACCCTTGTCCTTGGAGACAGGGTTATCCGCTGATGCATCTGAAGATGCGATCCGGACCATTTGTCCAGCAGATCCCACTGAAAAGTTCTTGCGTGAAATCTGCCGAATGGAATCGCTTCGTAAGAAGCCACCATTTTTCCCAGGACCCTTGTGCAATGATGCACTGACACTTTTCCTGGTTTTTGGAGGTTCCTGACTAGCTCGGATAACTCCCTGGCTTTCTCCTCCGGGAGAAACACCTTTTTCTGGACTGTGTCCAGAATCATCCCTAGGGACAGCAGACGTGTCGTCGGAGACAGCTGCGATTTTGGAGTATTTAGAATCCACCCGTGCTGTCGTAGTACTACTTGAGATAGTGCTACTCAGACCTCCAACTGTTCTCTGGACCTTGCCCTTATCAGGAGATCGTCCAAGTAAGGGATAATTAAGACGCCTTTTCTTTGAAGAAGAATCATCATTTCGGCCATTACCTTGGTAAAGACCCGGGGTGCCGTGGACAATCCAAACGGCAGCGTCTGAAACTGATAGTGACAGTTTTGTACCACGAACCTGAGGTACCCTTTGTGAGAAGGGCAAATTTGGACATGGAGGTAAGCATCCTTGATGTCCAGGGACACCATATAGTCCCCTTCTTCCTGGTTCGCTATCACTGCTCTGAGTGACTCCATTTAGAATAGGTCTCACCGAGCCGTCTGGCTTCAGTACCACAATATAGTGTGGAATAATACCCCTTTACTTGTTGTAGGAGGGGTACTTTGATTATCACCTGCTGGGAATACAGCTTGTGAATTGTTTCCAATACTGCCTCCCTGTCGGAGGTAGACGTTGGTAAAGCAAACTTCAGGAACCTGCGAGGAGGAGACGTCTCGAATTTCCAATCTGTACCCCTGGGATACTACTTGTAGGATCCAGGGGTCCACTTGCGAGTGAGCCCACTGCGTGCTGAAACTCTTGAGACGACCCCCCCACCGCACCTGTTTGTACGGCCCCAGCGTCATGCTGAGGACTTGGCAGAAGCGGTGGAAGGCTTCTGTTCCTGGGAATGGGCTGCCTGCTGCAGTCTTCTTCCCTTACCTCTATCCCTGGGCAGATATTATGGGGACGAAAGGACTGAGGCTGAAAAGACTATGTCTTTTTCTGCTGAGATGTGACTTGGGGTAAAAAAAAAGGTGGATTTTCTAGCTGTTGCCGTGGCCACCAGGTCCGATGGACCGACCCCAAATAACTCCTCCCCTTTATACGGCAATACTTCCATGTGCCGTTTGGAATTTGCATCACCTGACCACTGTCGTGTCCATAAACATCGTCTGGCAGATATGGACATCGCACTTACTCTTGATGCCAGAGTTTCGCATATATAGAAATGCATCTTTTAAAAGCTCTATAGTCAATAAAATACTGTCCCTGTCAAGGGTATCAATATTTCCAGTCAGGGAATCCGACCAAGCCACCCCAGCGCTGCCCATCCAGGCTGAGGCGATCGCTGGTCGCAGTATAACACCAGTATGTGTGTATATACTTTTTAGGATATTTTCCAACCTCCTATCAGTTGGCTCCTTGAGGGCGTCCGTATCTGGAGACGGTAACGCCACTTGTTTTTATAAGCGTGTGAGCGCCTTATCCACCCTAAGGTGTGTTTCCCAACGCGCCATAACTTCTGGCGGGAAAGGGTATACCGCCAATAATTTTCTATCGGGGGAAACCCACGCATCATCACACACTTCATTTAATTTATCTGATTCAGGAAAAACCACATGTAGTTTTTTCACACTCCACATAATACCCTTTTTTGTGGTACTTGTAGTATCAGAAATATGTAACATCTCCTTCATTGCCCTTAACAAGTAACGTGTGGCCCTAAAGGAAAATACGTTTGTTTCTTCACCGTCGACACTGGAGTCAGTGTCCGTGTCTACCGACTGAGGTAAAAGGACGTTTTAACGCCCCTGACGGTGTTTTAGACGCCTGGACAGGTACTAATTGGTTTGCCGGCCGTCTCATGTCGTCAACCGACCTTGCAGCGTGTTGACATTATCACGTAATTCCTTAAATAAGCCATCCATTCCGGTGTCGACTCCCTAGAGAGTGACATCACCATTACCGGCAATTGCTCCGCCTCCTCACCAACATCGTCCTCATACATGTCGACACACAAGTACCGACACACAGCACACACACAGGGAATGCTCTGATAGAGGACAGGACCCCACTAGCCCTTTGGGGAGACAGAGGGAGAGTTTGCCAGCACACACCAAAAACGCTATATTATACAGGGACAACCTTTATATAAGTGTTTTTCCCTTATAGCATTTTAATATATATATTATATATATATATATATATATATATATATATATATACATACATACATACATATCGCCAAATAAGTGCCCCCCCCTCTCTGTTTTAACCCTGTTTCTGTAGTGCAGTGCAGGGGAGAGCCTGGGAGCCTTCCCACCAGCCTTTCTGTGAGGGAAAATGGCGCTGTGTGCTGAGGAGAATAGGCCCCGCCCCCTTTTCGGCTGGCTTCTTCTCCCGTTTTTCTGAGACCTGGCAGGGGTTAAATACATCCATATAGCCTCCAGGGGCTATATGTGATGTATTTTTAGCCAGAATAAGGTATTATACATTGCTGCCCAGGGCGCCCCCAGCAACGCCCTGCACCCTCCGTGACCGTTGGTGTGAAGTGTGTGACAACAATGGCGCACAGCTGCAGTGCTGTGCGCTACCTTCATGAAGACTGAAAAGCCTTCTGCCGCCGGTTTCTGGACCTTCAATCTTCAGCATCTGCAAGGGGGGTCGGCGGCGCGGCTCCGGGACGAACCCCAGGGTGAGACCTGTGTTCCGACTCCCTCTGGAGCTAATGGTGTCCAGTAGCCTAAGAAGTCAATCCATCCTGCACGCAGGTGAGTTGAACTTCTCTCCCCTAAGTCCCTCGATGCAGTGAGCCTGTTGCCAGCAGGACTCACTGAAAATAAGAAACCTAAAAACTTTTTCTAAGCAGCTCCTTAAGAGAGCCACCTAGATTGCACCCTGCTCGGACGGGCACAAAAACCTAACTGAGGCTTGGAGGAGGGTCATAGGGGGAGGAGCCAGTACACACCACCTGATCCTAAAGCTTTAGTTTTGTGCCCTGTCTCCTGCGGAGCCGCTAATCCCCATGGTCCTGACGGAGTCCCCAGCATCCACTTAGGACGTCAGAGAAAACTACATGACGTCAAACTAGATGATGACCACCTTCCGGTGACGCTTGATGTTGAATCATACACCAGCATCAATCACGACATTGGCATACGAGCAGTAAGATATTTTCTGGAGATGTCCGATAACGAATTTCATGACCTATTGATTGAATTCCTGGAGTTTGTTTTGACGCGCAATTATTTCACATTTAACGATCGTTTCTACGTTCAAACCCGAGGCACAGCTATGGGCACAGCCTGCGCCCCAACATACGCCAACCTATACTTGGGTTGGTGGGAAAGAGATAGTGATGTATCATACCATTGAAAAATATACCGAACATGTAGTTGCCTGGTGGCACTACATAGATGATATCATCCTGAAATGGGAAGGCGATAAGAAACTTTTCGTCATTCATTGAGGAACTCAATAACATCAACCTCAAATTGACACATTACATAAGCGCAAATTTGGTGTCATTTTTGGATCTCAACATATACAGAGCACCAGATGGCTATTTACAAACAGAACTATATCGCAAAGAAAAAGCCACAGTCTTCTCCATCAAACCAGCGCACATTTCCCGCCGACTGTAGAGAACATTCCTAAGGGAGAATTCCTGCGCCTCAAGAGGAACTGCTCAGACACAATAACCTTCAAACAAAAAATCATGGAATTAACCAACAGGTTACTGGAACGAGGCTATAGCCATTGCTCTATCAATACTGACACGTCAACAATAGGCGGGTTTTCCTATTTTTTCCTATCCTCTACTGGGAAAGGAAACACTACCAGAACCCTTTTAGGTATTTGGAATTTTTTTATCCGGGTTTTCCCAAGCCTTTTCAAAAATAGCATTTAATTCCTTTGACGCAGGGAAGGTTAGTGAGACTCTCTTATTTTCAGTGAAGTAAGCCTCCTCAACCTGCTCGGGTGTTGTATCAGCAATATTCAACACATACCTAATAGCCTCTATCACCAACTGCGCACCCCTTTTGCAAGAGATGCTGCCCCCCGCAACACATCCCAATCACCGTCTGTAGTATCAGAATCGGTATCATCCTGCATGATCTGTGCAAGAGCACTTTATGTGAATATACAGCGGGGAGTCCTGATGTACCAGAACTGGGCCAGGCTGTCAGAGTTCTGTAAAGCCTGAGTTGCAAATTAATTTTGCGCAACCCTATTTGAAATCTGAGAAATCATAGATTTGATAGAGGATAACCACTCAGGCTCCCTTGCTGGAATCTGTGCTAAACCAGTGCAATCCTGATTGCATGGAATGGGATCATCCTGAGAGGACATATCCTCTGCAGCATATGACACAGAGTCCCTGAACATTGCTTAAAAGAGACCAGACACTCCACACACACACACACGAGGACAGACAGAGTTTCATGGCCAAGAAAGACACAGAGATTGGAGCCAACCCACACACAGCGCTTTAATATTAAGAGAGACCCCCTATCAGCGCTGACTGTGCACCTTAATAGGTTACACAGTCGTTTTGCAGCCTCCCCCACTTCTACAACCCCCTGGTACCGTGAGAGATAGATGGAGTTACTTTGGAGGGACTTGCTCTACTTGGACAGTGCTGTGCAGGCAGGAAAATGGCGCTGAACGCTGCTGGGTCCGCTCTGAGGAGAAGCTCCGCCCCAAAATGGCGCTGTCTACCCGCTCTTCCTAGGATTATACTGGCCTGAGGATTTATGCTGGCTGAGATCCCGGGACCCCGACAGTCTGTGTGACCAGTGTAGGCGCTGGCTCAGAGCGCCTCTCACAGCGCCGCACTATGTACCGCTGAGCCCCTGGAGCGCAGTGTGCCGCCATCTTCACACCAGCTCCCCGCTTGCTAGGGGGGTCGGTGACTCACTTGCCACTAATCTTCAGCTCTGTAAGGGGGTGGCGGCGGCGGCATGCTGCTGGGGTGAGTGATCCCCTGTGGCAGGGAACGATCACCTCAGCAGTTCAGTGTCCTGTCAGCGGAGATAGTGGCTCATATCCCGCAGGGCGGACACTACTCCTCCCCTTAGTCCCACGAAGCAGGGAGGCTGTTGCCAGCTCTGTAGAGCTCCCCTAGCTGTGACTGGCTCCTCCGGGCACATTTTCTAAACTAAGTCTGGTAGGAAGGGCATAGAGGGAGGAGCCACCCCTCAAACTCTTAAAGTGCCAATGGCTCCTGGTGGACCCGTCTACACCCCATGGTACTAATGTGGACCCCAGCATCCTCTAGGACGTAAGAGAAATACTTAAAAATACAGTCCAAAAGGAACGTGTACGCTACACCCCCCAATCACAACTGAAACCGAATGAATTTATTTACAGTTTTGGTAAATAAAGCAGAGATTTCCGCAAGAGTATAATGTTTAGCATGTTTTAATAGAAAACCTGTGGCAGGGCATGCTGGGATGTGTAGTTCCACAGCAGCTGGAGGGCCGCAGGCCCATGTCTTACATGGTCACCCTTTGCATCGGTGTCCAGGTTAAAGTATACAGTAGAACGCAGCGCAGCTTACAAGGATAATACTGCTACTGTAAGCAGATGAACTCAATGTGCAATTTACAGGTTATTTCCTTCCTTATCTGAAATTGAAAGAAATTCAACTGCGAATAGACTAATCTGTCAACGGTATGTTCAAAATGTTACTAAAACTGTTAATGTGACATTAACTTCCAGATAGGATATACTCCACTTGGAAACTATTTAAATAATTTAATACTCCACTCATTATCCTAGATCAGCACTTCCTATCCATTGTCCTCAAAGCACAAAATGGGGGTAATTCAAATGATATCGCTACCCTATCTCCCATCTAAAGTGACGGGAGATCTCAGGAGCAATATTCAATTGATGCCCATTATCACACCTATTCGTTTAGGGGTTGGCTGCGTAAAGCAGCTAAACCAGTTCAAACTAAAAGGGTGCGATCGCGAAAAGTGCCATTTGGGTGCCCAAATTTTTCACACATTTCAGCTCACCAGAGGCTTCGAGCTGAAATGCCTCTCCCTGCAGCTCAGCACGGCAAAACGAAGCAACAATTGAATTACTCCGTTGGACACCATCTACTGGCGGCGACGAGAAACAATTGAACTTCTCCCCTAACAGTCCAGGTTTTAAGTATATCCGAGCTTAAGCACAAAATTGTTACATCAACATAACTCTGGCTAGTTAAGTCACCTGCGCTCAAGTATGGCTATCCTTAAAACAGACAGTTAAGGTGCCTTGAGGACTGTGGTTGGGAAACAATGTCCAGATATTCAGCAACTAATCCTATAGTAAATAAGAATTTACTTACCGATAATTCTATTTCTCGTAGTCCGTAGTGGATGCTGGGAACTCCGTAAGGACCATGGGGAATAGCGGCTCCGCAGGAGACAGGGCACATCCAAAGAAAGCTTTAGGATCACCTGGTGTGCACTGGCTCCTCCCCCTATGACACCCCTCCAAGCCTCAGTTAGGATACTGTGCCCGGACGAGCGTACACAATAAGGAAGGATTTTAAATCCCGGGTAAGACTCATACCAGCCACACCAATCACACTGTACAACTTGTGATCTGAACCCAGTTAACAGCATGATAATAGAGAAGCCTCTCGAAAAGATGGCTCACTACAACAATAACCCGAATTTTTTTTTTTTTTTTTGGTAACAATAATTATGTACCAGTATTGCAGACAATCCGCACTTGGGATGGGCGCCCAGCATCCACTACGGACTACGAGAAATAGAATTATCGGTAAGTAAATTCTTATTTTCTCTGACGTCCTAGTGGATGCTGGGAACTCCGTAAGGACCATGGGGATTATACCAAAGCTCCCAAACGGGCGGGAGAGTGCGGATGACTCTGCAGCCCCCAATGAGAGAACTCCCGGTCCTCCTCAGCCAGGGTATCAAATTTGTAGAATTTTACAAACGTATTTGCTCCTGACCAAGTAACTGCTCGGCAAAGTTGTAAAGCCGAGACCCCTCGGGCAGCTGCCCAAGATGAGCCCACCTTCCTTGTGGAGTGGGCATTTACAGATTTTTGGCTGTGGCAGGCCTGCCACAGAATGTGCAAGCTGAATTGTACTACAAATCCAACGAGCAATAGTCTGCTTAGAAGCAGGAGCACCCAGCTAGTTGGGTGCATAGAGGATAAACAGCGAGTCAGATTTCCCGACTCCAGCCGTCCTGGAAACATATATTTTCCGGGTCCTGACAACGTCTAGCAACTTGGAGTCCTCCAAGTCCCTAGTAGCCGCAGGCACCACAATAGGTTTGGTTCAGGTGAACGCTGAAACCACCTTAGGGAGAAACTGAGGATGAGTCCTCAATTCCGCCCTGTCCGAATGGAAAATCAGATAAGGGCTTTTACAGGATAAAGCCACCAATTCTGACACGCGCCTGGCCCAGGCCAGAGCCAACAGCATGACCACTTTTTCTGTGAGATATTTTAACTCCACAGATTTAAGTGTGTCAAACCAATGTGACTTTTGGAACCCAAAAACCACCTGGAGATCCCAAAAGTGCCACTAAAGGCACAAAAGGAGGCTGTATATGCAGTACCCCTTTAACAAATGTCTGAACTTCAGGGACTGAAGCTAGTTCTTTTTTGGAAGAAAATTGACAGAGCCGAAATTTGAACCTTAATGGACCCCAATTTCAGGCCCATAGATACTCCTGTTTGCAGGAAATGTAGGAATCGACCCAGTTGAATTTCCTCCGTCGAGCCTTACTGGCCTCGCACCACGCAACATATTTTCGCCAAATGCGGTGATAATGTTTTGCGGTTACATCCTTCCTGGCTTTGATCAGGATAGGGATGACTTCATCCGGAATGCCTTTTTCCTTCAGGATCCGGCGTTCAACCGCCATGCCGTCAACGCAGCCGCGGTAAGTCTTGGAACAGACAAGGTCCTTGCTGGAGCAGGTCCCTTCTTAGAGGTAGAGGCTACGGATCTCCTCCGTGAGCATCTCTTGAAGTTCCGGTTACCAATTCCTTCTTGGCCAATCCGGAGCCACTAATATAGTGCTTACTCCTCTCCATCTTATCAATCTCAGTACCTTGGGTATGAGAGGCAGAGGAGGGAACCCATACACTGATTGGTACACCCATGGTGTTACCAGAGCATCTACAGCTATTGCCTGAGGGTCCCTTGACGTGGCGCAATACCTGTCGAGTTTTTCCCAACGGTTTATAATCATGTGGAAGACTTCTGGGTGAAGTCATTACTCTCCCGGGTGGAGGTCGTGCTGAGGAAAACTGCTTCCCAGTTGTCCACTCCCGGAATGAAAACTGCTGACAGTGCTATCACATGGTTTTTCGCCCCGCGAAGAATCCTTGCAGCTTCTGCCATTGCCCTCCTGCTTCTTGTGGCACCCTGTCTGTTTACGTGGGTGACTGCCGTAATGTTGTCCGACTGGATCAACACCGGCTGACCTTGAAGCAGAGGTCTTGCTAAGCTTAGAGCATTGAAAATGGCCCTTAGCTTCAGGACATTTATGTGAAGTGATGTCTCCAAGCTTGACCATAAGCCCTGGATATTCCTTCCCTGTGTGACTGCTCCCCAGCCTCGCAGGCTGGCATCCGTGGCCACCAGGACCCAGTCCCGCATGCCGAATCTGCGGCCCTCTAGAAGATGAGCACTCTGCAACCACCACAGGAGGGATACCCTTGTCCCTGGTGACAGGGTTATCCGCTGAAGCATCTGAAGATGCGACCCGGACCATTTGTCCAGTAGGTTCCACTGGAAAGTCTTGCGTGGAATCTGCCGAATGGGATTGCTTCGTAGGAAGCCACCATTTTTACCCAGAACCCTTGTGCATTGATGCACTGAGACTTGGTTCGGTTTTAGGAGGTTCCTGACTAGCTCGGATAACTCCCTGGCTTTCTCCTCCGGGAGAAACACCTTCTTTCTGGACTGTGTCCAGGATCATCCCTAGGAACAGAAGACAAGTCGTCGGAACCAGCTGCGATTTTGGAATATTGAGAATCCAATCGTGCTGCCGCAACACTACCTGAGGTAGTGCTACACCGATCTCCAACTGTTCCCTGGATCTCACCCTTATCAGGGAATCGTCCAAGTAAAGGATAACTAAAATTCCCTTCCTTCGAAGGAATATCATCATTACGGTCATTACTTCAGTAAAGACCCGGGGTGCCGTGGACCATCCCTACGGCAGCGTCTGAACTGATAGTGACAGTTCTGTACCATAACCTGAGATACCCTTGGTGAGAAGGGTAAATTTTGACATGAAGGTAAGCATCCTTGATGTCCCGAGACATCATGTAGTCCCCTTCTTCCAGGTTTGCAATCACTGCTCTGAGTGACTCAATTTTGAATTTGAACCTCTGTATGTAGGTGTTCAAAGATTTTAGATTTTAAAATCGGTCTCACCGAGCCGTCTGGCTTCGGTACCACAATAGTGTGGAATAATACCCCGTTCCCTGTTGCAGGAGGGGTACCTTAATTATCACCTGCTGGGAATACAGCTTGTGAATGGCTTCCAAAACTGCCTCCCTGTCAGCGGGAGACGTCGGTAAAACAGACTTTTGGAAACGGCGAGGGGAATACGTCTCGAATTCCAATTTGTACCCCTGAAATATTACCTGAAGGATCCAGGGGTCTACTTGCGAGTGAGCCCACTGCGCACTGAAATTCATTGAGAACGGGCCCCCACCGTGCCTGAACTTGTAAAGCCCTAGCGTCATACTGAGAGCTTGGCAGAGGCGGAAAAGGGTTTCTGTTCCTGGGAACTGGCTGATCTCTGCAGCCATTTTCCTCTCCCTCTGTCACGAGCAGAAAAGAGGAACCCTTTTGTCCGCTTGCCAACCAGGACTGCGCCTGATAATACGGCGTCTTATTTTGAGAGGCGACCTGGGGTACATCCCCTTTTTTTTTTTTTTTTTTAAGGCAATACTTCCAAATGCCGTTTGGAATCCGCATCACCTGACCACTTTACTGGTATAATTGGACAACGCACTTATACTTGATGCCAGTCGGCAAATATTCCGCTGTGCATCATGCATATATAGAAATGCATCTTTTAATTGCTCTATAGGCAATAATATACTGTCCTTATCTAGGATATCAAATTTCCAGTCAGGGAATCCGACCACGCCAACCCAGCACTGCACATCCAGGCTGAGGCGATTGCTGGTCGCAGTAGAACACCAGTATGTGTGTAAATACATTTTAGGATACCCTCCTGCTTTCTATCAGCAGGATCCCTAAGGGCGGCCATCTCCAGAGAGGGTAGAGCCCTTGTTCTTACAAGCGTGTGAGCGCCTTATCCCCCCTAGGGGGTGTTTCCCAACGCACCCTAACCTCTGGCGGGAAAAGGTATACTGCCAATAACTTTTTAGAAATTATCAATTGTTATCGGGGGGAAACCCACGCATCATCACACACCTCATTTTATTTCTCAGATTCAGGAAAACTACAGGAAGTTTTTCCTCACCAAACATAATACCCCTTTTTTTGGTGGTATTTATATTATCAGAAGAGTGTAAACTTTTTCCATTGCCTCAATCATGCAATGTGTGGCCCTATTGGAAATCACGGTTGTCTCTTCACCGTCGACACAGGAGTCAGTATCCGTGTCGGCGTCTGTATCTGAGGTAACGGGCGCTTTAGAGCCCCTGTATGAGACGTCTGGACATGCACAAGCTGAGTAGCCGGCTGTCTCATGTCAACCACTGTCTTTTATACAAAGCTGACACTGTCACGCAATTTCAACAGTACATCCACTCAGGTGTCGACCCCCCAGGGGGTGACAACACTATTACAGACACTCTACTCCGTCTCCTCATCATTTTTCTCCTCATACATGTCGACACAAACGTACCGACACACAGCACACACACAGGGAATGCTCTGATAGAGGACAGGACCCCACTAGCCCTTTGGGGAGACAGAGGGAGAGTTTGCCAGCACACACCAGAGCGCTATATATATACACACAGGGATAACCTTATATAAGTGTTTTTCCCTTTATAGCTGCTGTATTGTTTATACTGCGCCTAATTTGTGCCCCCCTCTCTTTTTTAACCCCTTTCTGTAGTGTAGTGACTGCAGGGGAGAGCCAGGGAGCTTCCCTCCAACTGAGCTGTGAGGGAAAATGGCGCCAGTGTGCTGAGGAGATAGGCTCCGCCCCTTTCTCGGCGTCCTTATCATCCGTTTTCTTGTATGTTTTGGCAGGGGTTAAATGCATCCATATAGCCCAGGAGTTATATGTGATGCATTTATTTTAGCCATAAAAGGTTTTCTATCGATTTATTGCGTCTCAGGGCGCTGCCCCCCCAGCGCCCTGCACCCTCAGTGACCGGAGTGTGAAGTGTGCTGAGAGCAATGGCGCACAGCTGCGGTGCTGTGCGCCTACCTTTATCTGAAGACCGGAAAGTCTTCTGCCGCCGATTTTTCCGGACCTCTTCGCTCTTCTGGCTCTGTAAGGGGGCCGGCGGCGCGGCTCCGGTGACCCATCCAGGCTGAACCTGTGATCGTCCCTCTGGAGCTAATGTCCAGTAGCCTAAGAAGCCCAATCCACTCTGCACGCAGGTGAGTTCGCTTCTTCTCCCCTTAGTCCCTCGATGCAGTGAGCCTGTTGCCAGCAGGTCTCACTGAAAATAATAAACCTAAACTAAAACTTTCACAAAGAGCTCAGGAGAGCCCCTAGTGTGCACCCTTCTCGTCGGGCACAGAAAATCTAACTGAGGCTTGGAGGGGGGTCATAGGGGGAGGAGCCAGTGCACACCAGGTGATCCTAAAGCTTTCTTTGGATGTGCCCTGTCTCCTGCGGAGCCGCTATTCCCCATGGTCCTTACGGAGTTCCCAGCATCCACTAGGACGTCAGAGAAAACTTAAAATACAAGGAAACTTATACTTGCGGTTATGGATCAGAGTTGACAGAAAGTCGTCAAGGTCTAGGCAGGCACCAAATGGCCGACATATAGAAGCTCAACATGGAAATGGTCAACACATGCGAAGGTGGACATGAGGTTTTGAGGTGTTTTTTTGTGTCAAAATTTCCCTTTCAACACGTGGAGCCCCCAATTAGTGCCTTGCTTTGCTTGCCATGCCTCGGTGAAGTTACCGTTCTCAGTTGTAGCCCATCTGGATGTTAAAGCACAGAAATTCTAAAAATTAAATTGCAAAAAACTCGTCAACATTTGACCATGCCGCCCATATGCATGTCGACAATCTGGTGTCGACCCATTTTCCAGATAACTCGCTTACAAAGCAACAACGTATACACAAACACTACATACACTTGTTTAAACATTTTATTATACATAAAGTACAATATTAATTCGAAACAAAAACATTTAGACGTTTTTAATCGGGCCCCGTGTGAATGTCTACCATAAAAAAAAAAAAAAAGCAAAAAAAAAAAAAAGCATAGTGCAGATCTTGCATAGTAGCAACCCTGCTTTCTTTTACCTGACGTGGCTGGTCTACTGCTTTCTGAGGGTCACTTTTTACTTTGTTAGTGGGATGGTTTGTCACTTTGGTGACCGGTTGCTTGAAGATTGAAGCAGTTTGTCTGACTGGGAGAGCAGTGTTCAGATCAGGCTTGCCCTGCAAATAGAATGGCAACAATTTACTAACTGGTCTTATAGTAATACAATAACACATCATCTGTCTTCCGAAGTAAATCAATCAATGTAAATAGCAAAAAGTAACTTTGATTTCACAAACATTGCAGTTGATTTAATCTCCCAATTTTACGGCTGTCAAGAGATTAAAAACCAATTGGAAAGTCCATAACCTACTGCTGAATAAACTTTGTCTATCAACAAAATCTACTATAACATTAGAACAGATGTCCACTTACAGATCATATATGGACAGAAAGGTGCAATTCAATTGTTTTTTTTTGGCACTCGGCGGAGCTATTCAATTTTTGTTCCAATCAAGAGCGAGTGCCGTTTCCAGTCACACCGTCCTGAGATGGCAAGCAGAAATGTGCATCAAGTCCAGCTTTTTGCTCATTTTGCCAGTGACCCAACAAGTGTATCCACTTTGGTCTTAGACGCATAATCTATTTGAGCGCAAAAAAGCAATGGGCACACAGTTACTCGCGGCCACCAACACGATCAATAGAATAACGCTGCCCCACCTAAAGTGATGGGAGATCAGGCGGAAAAACAACTGAAATACCCCCAAAGATGGGAAAAAAACGAGTTTTATAGTAAGAACTTACCTTTGTTCAAACTTTTTCTGCGAGGTACACTGGGCTCCACAAGGATAGACATTGGGGTGTAGAGTAGGATCTTGATCCGAAGCACCAACAGGCTCAAAAGCTTTGACCTTCTTCCCAAGATGCATAGCGCCGCCTCCGTGCACAGGAGCTCAGTTTTGTTAACCAGCCCAATGCAGTAGCAAGTAAAAGAGACAACTGCCAGTTGCCACAAACACCACACTCTCCCGACAGGAGAAGTGTCAGCGGCTAATGCCATACTAACCCAAAGAAACTAAGTGCGTCAGGGTGGGCGCCTTGTGGAGCCCAGTGTACCTCGCAGAAAGAGATTTAACAACGGTAAGTTCTTACCATAAAGCTCGTTTTCTGCTGCGGGGTACACTGGACTCCACAAGGATAGACATTGGGGATGTCCTAAAGCAGTTCCTTATGGGAGGGGACGCACTGTAGCGGGCACAAGAACCCGGCGTCCAAAGGAAGCATCCTGGGAAACGGCAGTATCGAAGGCATAGAACCTAATGAAGGTGTTCCCTGAGGACCACGTAGCCGCCATGCACAATTGTTCAAGGGTCGCACCACGGCGCGCCGCCCCAGAAGGTCCAACAGACCGAGTAGAATGGGCCGTAATGTGAGCAGGAGCTGACAGACCAGCCCTCACATAAGCATGTGCCATCACCATTCTAATCCATCTGGCCAAAGTCTGCTTGTGAGCAGGCCAGCCCCATTTGTGAAATCCAAAACAGAATAAAGAGAGAATCAGACTACCTAACAGAAGCAGTTCTCTTCACATAGATACGGAGAGTCCGTACCACATCCAAAGACCACTCTTTGGGAGACAAATCAGGAGATACAAAGGCCGGAACCACAATCTCCTGATTAAGGTGGAATGAAGAAACCACCTTAGGTAAATTACCGGGACGAGTCCTAAGAACCGCCCGGTCACGGTGAAAAATCAGATATGGGGAACTACAAGACAAGGCACCCAGATCAGACACTCTTTTAGCAGAGGCAATAGCAAGCAAGACCACCTTAAAGGAAAGCCACTGAAGGTCAGCTGAACCAAGGGGTTCAAATCGAGGTTCCTGCAACGCCTCCAAAACCACCGACAAGTCCCAAGGAGCCACAGGCGGGACATAGGGAGGTTGGATACGCAACACACCCTGAGTGAAAGAATGAACATCAGGCAAAGTTGCAATTTTTCTCTGAAACCACACCGACAAGGCAGAAATATGAACCTTGAGGGAGGCCAGACGCAGGCCTAACTCTAGACCTTGCTGCAGAAAATCCAAAAGCTTGGCTGTACTAAACTTGGAAGCATCATAATTGTTAGATGCGCACCAAACAAAGTAGGAATGCCAGACCCTAATGTTAAATCCGAGCAGAAGCCGGTTTACGGGCCCGCAACATAGTTTTAATGACCTCTTCAGAAAAAACCCTAGCCCTCAAGACGATAGCTACAAGACCCACGCCGTCAAAGACAGTCGGGCTAGGTCCTAGTAGACACAGGGGCCCTGAACAAGGAGGTCTGGGCATTGTGGAAGTAGAATTGGACGCTCTTACAACAGGCCCTGCAGGTCTGAGAACCAGTGCCGTCTGGCCCACGCCAAAGCTATGAGAAGCAGATTTCCATTTTCTTGCTTGAACTTCCGAATTACCCTGGGCAGGAGTGACACCGGAGGGAACACGTACAGCAGCTGAAATCTCCACGGCACCGCTAGCGCATCCACAAATGCTGCTTGAGGATCCCTTGTCCTTGCTCCAAAGACCGAAACCTTGTGATTGTGTCGAGACGCCATCAGATCCACATCTGGAAGACCCCACTTTTCCACGAGAAGTTGAAACACTTCTGGATGGAGGCCCCACTCGCCGGCATGGACGTCCTGACGATTGAGAAAGTCCGCTTCCCAATACAGGACTCCCGGAATGAATATTGCAGATATGGCCGGTAGATGGCATTCCGCCCAACGTAGAATCCGTGAGACTTCCTTCATTGCCAAACGGCTTTGAGTGCCGCCTTGATGATTTATGTAAGCCACTGCGGTGGCGTTGTCCGACTGTACTTGAACAGGTCGGTTCTGAATTAAATGCTGGGCCAGGTTCAATGCATTGAAGACTGTCCGCAATTCCAGAATGTTGATCGAGAGGAGAGATTCCTCCTTGGTCCACAGACCCTGAAGGGAGTGCTGCTCCAGCACCGCGCCCCAACCTCTTAGACTGGCATCTGTCGTCAACAGGACCCAGTTGGATATCCAGAAGGGACGACCCCTGCACAATTGTTGGTCCCGGAGCCACCAAAGCAGCGACAGACGGACCTCCGGAGTCAATGAGATTATGTGAGATCTGATCCGGTGAGGCAGGCCGTCCCACTTGGCTATTATCAGCCTCTGGAGGGGGCGAGAATGGAATTGAGCATACTCCACCATGTCGAATGCTGATACCATGAGGCCCTGCACCTGCAGTGCCAAATGTATCGACCCTTGCGGACGAGAAAGGAAGCAACGAATCCTGTCCTGAAGCTTCAAAACTTTCTCCTGAGACAAGAACAACCTCTGGTTGTGAGTGTCCCAACAGTGCTCCCAGGTGCACCATGCTCTGAGCAAGGGACCAGGGAGGATTTCTTCCAGTTGATGAGCCACCCGTGGGCTTGTAGAAACCGGACCGTCATATCCAGATGACGTAGGAGAAGATCTGGGGAATTTGCCAGGATTAACAAGTCGTCCAGATACGGCAGTATCCTGACCCCTTGACGGCGGAGTACCACCGTCATCACCGCTATTACTTTGGTGAAGACTCGCGGAGCCGTTGTTAAGCCAAAAGGAAATGCCCGAAACTGGTAATGGATGTTGCCAATAGCAAACCTCAGGTATTGTTGATGTGACACTGCTATAGGAATATGCAGGTAAGCATCCTGTATGTCCAGGGAGACCATGTAGTCCCCAGGTTCCAAGGCCAGAACTATAGAGCGAAGGGTTTCCATACGGAACTTGGAAATCTTCACAAACCTGTTCAATGCCTTGAGGTTGAGAATGGGACGGGAGGACCCATTCGGTTTCGGGACTAGAAACAGCGGAGAATAGAACCCCCAGACCCTCTGAGCAAGAGGCACCTGTACTACGACTCCTGAATCCAGGAGGGTCTGCACCACCGAGTGTAGAGTTTTTGCCTTTGTCTGGTCCAAAGGGACGTCTGTCTGGTAAAATCGATGAGGGGGTCGGTTTTTGAAGGCTATGGCGTAACCTCGAGTGACGACTTCCCGTACCCAGGCATCTGAAGTGGTCTTCAACCATTCCTGGGTATACCCTAGAAGCCGGCCCCCCACCCTGGTATCCCCCAGGGGGAGGACCGCCCCGTCATGCGACAGGCTTATCGGTCTTGGCTGCTGGCTGACGGGCAGCCCAGGCTCTTTTGGGCTTCGGCTTACCAGGTTTGGAAGTGCGGGCCTGTTTATGGTACGCCTGACCTTTTGCTTTACCTGAAGGACGAAAGGGGCGAAAGGACGTACCTTTAGCCTTCGACACAGAAGGAGCGGTATTAGGCAGAAAGGCAGTTTTGGCAGTAGCCAAGTCAGCCACTATCTTATTTAAGTCTCCCCCAAACAGTATATCTCCCATGAAAGGGAGTACCTTCAGGGTTTTTCTACAGTCCAGATCCACAGTACAGGATCTCAGCCACAATATCCGGCGAGCCAGGACTGACGTAGTAGAGGCCTTGGCTGCTAGGATACCGGCATCAGAAGCCGCCTCTTTAATATAGCGAGAAGCTGTGACAATATATGACAAGCATTGTCTGGCATGGTCAGAGGAGATTTCAGCTTCTAACTCCAAGGCCCATGCTTCAATAGCCTCTGCAGCCCATGTAGCTGCAAAAGTGGGCCTTTGTGCAGCACCCGCGAGGTTGTAAATCGCTTTCAGACAACCCTCCACACGTTTACCCGTAGGCTCTTTTAGAGACGTGACGGTAGTGACAGGAAGAGCTGAGGAAACCACCATCCTAGCCACATGCGAGTCCACTGGAGGAGGCGTTTCCCAATTCTTAGACAGCTCTGGCACGAGGGGATAGTGAGCCAGCATCCTGTGAGGCACAAACTTCGTACCTGGGTTTTCCCAGGGTTCCTGATGTATATCCACTAGGTGATCAGAGTGAGTTAAACTTGTTTAACCACCTTCTGACGCTTGAACCTATCTGGTTTCTGAGGAGGGACGGATTGCTCGGGATCATCCGTAATCTGCAGAATTAACTTAATAGCCTCCAAAAGATCAGGAACATCCACATGTGAACTACCCTCCCCAACAGCCGTATACGAGTCTGAACCTGTGGGGTCAGTATATGTGCCGTCTTCATCAGACGAGGTGTCAGTGACAGCAGTGGATTGTGAGGAGACAAGCGCTCACTTAGAGGACCTCTTGGACCTAGGAGAGCGTTGGTCAGACTTTTTAGTAGTCGAGGACTGGTTCAACTTCTTTAATTGAGCAGATAAATTGTCCGCCCACGGCGGGTTAGCTGCAGGGACCACATACGGTTGTACCGGCATTGGGGGTCCCATAGGGGGTGTTAGTTTCTGAACTAGCGTATGCAGAAGAGTGGAAAAAGCGGCCCACGGAGGGTCAGTATGTGCCTCCGTTGCCACAGTCCCACTGGGGGGCAAGGAGCCCCCAGAACCAGAGCCAACAGCTGCTATATTCTCCTCATATTTGTCTGTGGCTTCAGCAACACCAGCAGTGTGTTCCGCCCCAGAACAGTTACCCTCAGAAGCAGACATGATATAACTTGCAGTATGAGGTAACACAGTACAATTATCAGCAGCACTATATCCCTAAACCCAAACCCCTGCGCAGTGTAGTCAGCACCAGCAGAGATAAAGGAGAGATATGGTTACTAAATCACAGAGAAAAATACGTAACAGTACATCTTTGTGAAAATCACAGGGTAATTGTACTATAAAACCCTGACTAAATGCACTCTCTCAACTATCACTGTCTAAAAAGGCAGGTAGAATACTTAAGTGTCATGTAAAGGCACAGCGCCGACAACCAGGCGGCTTTACATAGGAGGATTTGCCCAAGCAGTTCCAGGAACAATGAACTGAGGAATAATGGCGCCGCAGACACGGACGGGGAGTGTGGAAAAGACAGAAATGCAGCTCCAGGGCGGGAACACTTGCTGGAAATGGCACCCTGGGGCTGGGGCTTCATGTCTAAGCCTTATCCCCTCTGCTGGCAAAACCACCGGGTACTGTGGGCGATATAAAAACCGGTTTAGAGAGAAAACCTGACCTAAGCCCATGCCCTGGTGATCTAGTGGGATCGCCTGTTCTGCCACAGTGTCCACCGCCAGCGCGCGCGGCCCACCTCCCACTGACCGCGCTGGATAGCGATAAAGATCGGGTCCCGCAAGTGGTACCCACTTACCACCTCCCGAAGCGTGGCCATGCGATCCTGGAGAGCCCCAGCCGTGTGTGTCTAACGTGAAGAAAACCGGAGCCTCTGCTGTAGGTACCCGGCAACCAGGGCTCGGGAGTGTACAGCGCCGCTGGGAGAGAGATGGAGCTGCAGCAGGCAATGTCTACTGACATCCAGCACAATCTGTGCGTCTGCTGCAGCCCTTGTAGTCTTCTTTTTTCCTCAGAAAAAAAGTTTTTATAGAGCTGCTGTGAGCAGCTCTTCCTGTTTCATGCTGAGCTCCTGTGCACGGAGGTGGGGTGATATAGGAGGCGGCGCTATGCATCTTGGGAAGAAGGTCAAAGCTTTTGAGCCTGTTGGTGCTTCGGATCAAGATCCTACTCTACACCCCAATGTCTATCCTTGTGGAGCCCAGTGTACCCCGCAGCAGAAATAGGATTTTAAATACCTACAGGGAAATCCTTTTCTCGTAGTCCATAAGGGAAATTGGGGAGACTTAGTATGATGGGGTACAGACAGGGTCCAAAGGAGCCATTGCACTTTAAATTTCTTCAGTGGGTGTGCTGGCTCCTACCCTCTATGCCCGCTCCCACAGGCAGTTATAGGTAAAACAGTGCCAGAAGGAGAAAGGACATACTTGAGAGAAGGAACATAACAATAAGTGGCGAGATTTACACACCACAACATAAAACAACCAGCAACTTGACGGAACCACAATAGGTTGTTTCAGGTGAAACACTAAGTCAACCTTTGGCAGGAACTGCCGCCTAATCCTGAGCTCCGCTCTGTCCTTGTAAAAGACCAAGTATGGACTTTTACACGATAAGGCTCCCCAATTCTGAGACACGTCAACCAGAAGCCAGGGCCAGTAACATCACAGTCTTCCACGCGAGGTGCTTGTCTTCTACCGTCATCAGAGGTTCAAACCTGAGGACTGTGGAAATTCCAACACTACATTCAAATTCCAGAGTGCCGTGGGCGGCAGAAAAGGAGGTTGAATGTGAAGTACTCCTTGCAAGAAGGTCTGCACTTCTGGCAATACTGGCAATTTCTTCTGGAAGAAAAAATAAGAATTTACTTACCGATAATTCTATTTCTCGTAGTCCGTAGTGGATGCTGGGGACTCCGTAAGGACCATGGGGAATAGCGGCTCCGCAGGAGACTGGGCACATCTAAAGAAAGCTTTAGGACTATCTGGTGTGCACTGGCTCCTCCCCCTATGACCCTCCTCCAAGCCTCAGTTAGGATACTGTGCCCGGACGAGCGTACACAATAAGGAAGGATTTTAAATCCCGGGTAAGACTCATACCAGCCACACCAATCACACCATACAACTTGTGATCTGAACCCAGTTAACAGCATGATAACAGAGGAGCCTCTAGAAAAGATAGCTCACTACAGCAATAACCCGATTTTTTGGTAACAATAACTATGTACCAGTATTGCAGACAATCCACACTTGGGATGGGCGCCCAGCATCCACTACGGACTACGAGAAATAGAATTATCGGTAAGTAAATTCTTATTTTCTCTAACGTCCTAAGTGGATGCTGGGGACTCCGTAAGGACCATGGGGATTATACCAAAGCTCCCAAACGGGCGGGAGAGTGCGGATGACTCTGCAGCACCAATTGAGAGAACTCCAGGTCCTCCTCAGCCAGGGTATCAATTTTGTAGAATTTTACAAACGTATTTGCTCCTGACCAAGTAGCTGCTCGGCAAAGTTGTAAAGCCGAGACCCCTCGGGCAGCCGCCCAAGATGAGCCCACCTTCCTTGTGGAGTGGGCATTTACAGATTTTTGGCTGTGGCAGGCCTGCCACAGAATGTGCAAGCTGAATTGTACTACAAATCCAACGAGCAATAGTCTGCTTAGAAGCAGGAGCACCCAGCTTGTTGGGTGCATACAGGATAAACAGCGAGTCAGATTTTCTGACTCCAGCCGTCCTGGAAACATATTTTCAGGGCCCTGACAACGTCTAGCAACTTGGAGTCCTCCAAGTCCCTAGTAGCCGCAGGCACCACAATAGGTTGGTTCAGGTGAAACGCTGAAACCACCTTAGGGAGAAACTGAGGACGAGTCCTCAATACCGCCCTGTCCGAATGGAAAATCAGATAAGGGCTTTTACAGGATAAAGCCGCCAATTCTGACACGCGCCTGGCCCAGGCCAGGGCCAACAGCATGACCACTTTCCATGTGAGATATTTTAACTCCACAGATTTAAGTGGTTCAAACCAATGTGACTTTTGGAACCCAAAAAACTACATTGAGATCCCAAAGTGCCACTGGAGGCACAAAAGGAGGCTGTATATGCAGTACCCCTTTTACAAACGTCTGAACTTCAGGGACTGAAGCTAGTTCTTTTTGGAAGAAAATTGACAGGGCCGAAATTTGAACCTTAATGGACCCCAATTTCAGGCCCATAGACACTCATGTTTGCAGGAAATGTAGGAATCGACCCAGTTGAATTTCCTCCGTCGGGCCTTACTGGCCTCGCACCACGCAACATATTTTCGCCAAATGCGGTGATAATGTTTTGCGGTTACATCCTTCCTGGCTTTGATCAGGATAGGGATGACTTCATCCGGAATGCCTTTTTTCCTTCAGGATCCGGCGTTCAACCGCCATGCCGTCAAACGCAGCCGCGGTAAGTCTTGGAACAGACAGGGTCCTTGTTGGAGCAGGTCCCTTCTTAGAGGTAGAGGCCACGGATCCTCCGTGAGCATCTCTTGAAGTTCCGGTTACCAAGTCCTTCTTGGCCAATCCGGAGCCACGAATATAGTGCTTACTCCTCTCCATCTTATCAATCTCAGTACCTTGGGTATGAGAGGCAGAGGAGGGAACACATACACTGACTGGTACACCCACGGTGTTACCAGAGCGTCTACAGCTATTGCCTGAGGGTCCCTTGACCTGGCGCAATACCTGTCGAGTTTTTCCCAACGGTTTATAATCATGTGGAAGACTTCTGGGTGAAGTCCCCACTCTCCCGGGTGGAGGTCGTGCTGAGGAAGTCTGCTTCCCAGTTGTCCACTCCCGGAATGAATACTGCTGACAGTGCTATCACATGATTTTCCGCCCAGCGAAGAATCCTTGCAGCTTCTGCCATTGCCCTCCTGCTTCTTGTGCCACCCTGTCTGTTTACGTGGGTGACTGCCGTGATGTTGTCCGACTGGATCAACACCGGCTGACCTTGAAGCAGAGGTCTTGCTAAGCTTAGAGCATTGTAAATGGCCCTTAGCTTCAGGATATTTATGTGAAGTGATGTCTCCAGGCTTGACCATAAGCCCTGGATATTCCTTCCCTGTGTGACTGCTCCCCAGCCTCGCAGGCTGGCATCCGTGGTCACCAGGACCCAGTCCTGAATGCCGAATCTGCGGCCCTCTAGAAGATGAGCACTCTGCAACCACCACAGGAGGGACACCCTTGTCCTTGGTGACAGGGTTATCCGCTGATGCATCTGAAGATGCGACCCGGACCATTTGTCCAGCAGGTCACACTGGAAAGTTCTTGCGTGGAATCTGCCGAATGGGATTGCTTCGTAGGAAGCCACCATTTTACCCAGAACCCTTGTGCATTGATGCACTGAGACTTGGCTCGGTTTTAGGAGGTTCCTGACTAGCTCGGATAACTCCCTGGCTTTCCCCTCCGGGAGAAACACCTTTTTCTGGACTGTGTCCAGGATCATCCCTAGGAACAGAAGACAAGTCGTCGGAACCAGCTGCGATTTTGGAATATTAAGAATCCAATCGTGCTGCCGCAACACTACCTGAGATAGTGCTACACCGACCTCCAACTGTTCCCTGGATCTTACCCTTATCAGGGAATCGTCCAAGTAAGGGATAACTAAAATTCCCTTCCTTCGAAGGAATATCATCATTTCGGCCATTACCTTGGTAAAGACCCGGGGTGCCGTGGACCATCCATACGGCAGCGTCTGAACTGATAGTGACAGTTCTGTACCATAAACCTGAGGTACCCTTGGTGAGAAGGGTAAATTTTGACATGAAGGTAAGCATCCTTGATGTCCCGAGACATCATGTAGTCCCCTTCTTCCAGGTTCGCAATCACTGCTCTGAGTGACTCAATCTTGAATTTGAACCTCTGTATGTAAGTGTTCAAAGATTTTAGATTTAGAATCGGTCTCACCGAGCCGTCCGGCTTCGGTACCACAACAGTGTGGAATAATACCCCGTTCCCTGTTGCAGGAGGGGTACCTTGATTATCACCTGCTGGGAATACAGCTTGTGAATGGCTTCCAAAACTGTCTCCCTGTCAGAAGGAGACATCGGTAAAGCCGACTTTAGGAAAACGGCGAGGGGGAGACGTCTCGAATTCTAATTTGTACCCCTGAGATATCACCTGAAGGATCCAGGGGTCTACTTGCGAGTGAGCACACTGCGCGCTGAAATTCATTGAGACGGGCCCCCCACCGTGCCTGATTCTGCTTGTAAAGCCCCAGCGTCATACTGAGGGCTTGGCAGAGGCGGGAGAGGGTTTCTGTTCCTGGGAACTGGCTGATTTCTGCAGCCTTTTTCCTCTCCCTCTGTCACGGGGCAGAAATTAGGAACATTTTGCCCGCTTGTCCACGAAAAGACTGCGCCTGATAATACGGCGTCTTCTCATGTTGAGAGGCGACCTGGGGTACAAACGTGGATTTCCCAGCTGTTGCCGTGGCCACCAGGTCTGAAAGACCGACCCCAAATAACTCCTCCCCTTATTAAGGCAATACTTCCAAATGCCGTTTGGAATACGCATCACCTGACCACTGACGTGTCCATAACCCTCTACTGGTAGAAATGGACAACGCACTTAGACTTGATGCCAGTCGGCAAATATTCCGCTGTGCATCACGCATATATAGAAATGCATCTTTTAAATGCTCTATAGGCAAAATATACTGTCCCTATCTAGGGTATCAATATTTTCAGTCAGGGAATCCGACCACGCCAACCCAGCACTGCACATCCAGGCTGAGGCGATTGCTGGTCGCAGTATAACACCAGTATGTGTGTAAATACATTTTAGGATACCCTCCTGCTTTCTATCAGCAGGATCCTTAAGGGCGGCCATCTCAGGAGAGGGTAGAGCCCTTACAAGCGTGTGAGCGCTTTATCCACCCTAGGGGGTGTTTCCCAACGCACGCTAACCTCTGGCGGGAAAGGATATAATGCCAATAACATTTTAGAAATTATCAGTTGTTATCGGGGGAAAACCACGTATCATCACACACCTCATTTAATTTCTCAGATTCAGGAAAACTACAGGTAGTTTTTCCTCACCGAACATAATACCCCTTTTTGGTGGTACTCGTATTATCAGAAATGTGTAAAACATTTTTCATTGCCTCAATCATGTAACGTGTGGCCCTACTGGAAGTCACATTTGTCTCTTCACCGTCGACACTGGAGTCAGTATCCGTGTCAGCGTCTATATCTGCCATCTGAGGTAACGGACGCTTTAGAGCCCCTGACAGCCTATGAGACGTCTGGACAGGCACAAGCTGAGTAGCCGGCTGTCTCATGTCAACCACTGTCTTTTATACAGAGCTGACACTGTCATGTAATTCCTTCCAACAGTTCATCCACTCAGGTGTCGACCCCCTAGGGGGTGACATCACTATTACAGGCAATCTTCTCCGTCTCCACATCATTTTTCTCCTCATACATGTCGACACAAACGTACCGACATACAGCACACACACAGGGAATGCTCTGATAGAGGACAGGACCCCACTAGCCCTTTGGGGAGACAGAGGGAGAGTTTGCCAGCACACACCAAAGCGCTATATATATATATACAGGGATAACCTTATATAAGTGTTTTTCCCCTTATAGCTGCTGTATTGTTAATACTGCGCCTAATTAGTGCCCCCCTCTCTTTTTTAACCCTTTCTGTAGTGTAGTGACTGCAGGGGAGAGCCAGGGGAGCTTCCCTCCAACGGAGCTGTGAGGGAAAATGGCGCCAGTGTGCTGAGGAGATAGGCTCCGCCCCTTTTTCGCGGACTTTTCTCCTGCTTTTTTATGGATTCTGGCAGGGGTTAAAATTCGCCAGCCAAGGTGTTTTTATTGCTGCTCAGGGCGCCCCCCCCAGCGCCCTGCACCCTCAGTGACCGAAGTGTGCTGAGGAGCAATGGCGCACAGCTGCAGTGCTGTGCGCTACCTTGGTGAAGACAGGATGTCTTCTGCCGCCGATTTTCCGGACCTCTTCTGTCTTCTGGCTCTGTAAGGGGGCCGGCGGCGCGGCTCTGGGACCCATCCATGGCTGGGCCTGTGATCGTCCCTCTGGAGCTAATGTCCAGTAGCCTAAGAAGCCCAATCCACTCTGCACGCAGGTGAGTTCGCTTCTTCTCCCCTTAGTCCCTCGATGCAGTGAGCCTGTTGCCAGCAGGTCTCACTGAAAATAAAAAACCTAAACTAAAACTTTCACTAAGAAGCTCAGGAGAGCCCCTAGTGTGCACCCTTCTCGTTCGGGCACAAAGATCTAACTGAGGCTTGGAGGAGGGTCATAGGGGGAGGAGCCAGTGCACACCAGATAGTCCTAAAGCTTTCTTTAGATGTGCCCAGTCTCCTGCGGAGCCGCTATTCCCCATGGTCCTTACGGAGTCCCCAGCATCCACTTAGGACGTTAGAGAAATAAGATTTTACTCACCGGTAAATCTATTTCTCGTAGTCCGTAGTGGATGCTGGGACTCCGTAAGGACCATGGGGAATAGCGGCTACGCAGGAGACTGGGCACAACTAAAGAAAGCTTTAGGACTACCTGGTGTGCACTGGCTCCTCCCTCTATGACCCTCCTCCAGACCTCAGTTAGGATACTGTGCCCGGAAGAGCTGACACAATAAGGAAGGATTTTGAATCCCGGGTAAGACTCATACCAGCCACACCAATCACACCGTATAACTCGTGATACTATACCCAGTTAACAGTATGAAATATAACTGAGCCTCTCAACGGATGGCTCAACAATAACCCTTTAGTTAACAATAACTATATACAAGTATTGCAGACAATCCGCACTTGGGATGGGCGCCCAGCATCCACTACGGACTACGAGAAATAGATTTACCGGTGAGTAAAATCTTATTTTCTCTGACGTCCTAAGTGGATGCTGGGACTCCGTAAGGACCATGGGGATTATACCAAAGCTCCCAAACGGGCGGGAGAGTGCGGATGACTCTGCAGCACCAAATGAGCTCTAGGTCCTCCTCAGCCAGGGTATCAAACTTGTAAAATTTAGCAATGTGTTCGACCCCGACCAAGTAGCTGCTCGGCAAAGTTGTAAAGCCGAGACCCCTCGGGCAGCCGCCCAAGAAGAGCCCACCTTCCTCGTGGAATGGGCTTTCATTGATCTAGAATGCGGCAGTCCAGCCGCAGAATGTGCAAGCTGAATCGTACTACAAAACCAGCGAGCAATAGTCTGCTTTGAAGCAGGAGCACCCAGCTTGTTGGGTGCATACAGGATAAATAGCAAGTCAGTTTTCCTGACACTAGCTGTCCTGGAAACATAAATTTTCAGGGCCCTGACTACGTCCAACAACTTGGAATCTTCCAAGTCCTTAGTAGCCGCAGGCACTACAATAGGTTGGTTCAAATGAAAAGCTGATACCACCTTAGGGAGAAACTGGGGACGAGTCCTCAATTCTGCCCTATCCATATGGAAAATCAGATTAGGGCATTTATATGACAAAGCCGCCAATTCTGACACACGCCTGGCCGCAGCCAAGGCCAACAGCATGACCACTTTCCACGTGAAATAATTCAAATCCAAAACCAATGCGACTTCAGGAAATCCAACACCACGTTGAGATCCCACGGTGCCACTAGAGGCACAAACGGGGCTGAATATGCAGCCCTCCCTTAACAAAAGTCTGAACTTCAGGCAGTGAAGCCAGTTCTTTTTGGAAGAAAACGTACAGAGCCGAAATCTGGACCTTAATGGAACCCAATTTTAGGCCCGTAGTCACTCCTGACTGTAGGAAGTGCAGAAATCGACCCAGTTGAAATTCCTCCGTTGGGGCCTTCCTGGCCTCACACCAAGCCACATATTTTTGCCATATGCGGTGATAATATTTTGCGATCACATCTTTCCTAGCCTTAATCAGCGTAGGAATGACTTCCTCCGGAATGCCTTTTTCCTTTAGGATCTGGTGTTCAACCGCCATGCCGTCAAACACAGCCGTGGTAAGTCTTGGAACAGGCAGGGCCCCTGCTGCAGCAGGTCCTGTCTGAGCGGCAGAGGCCATAGGTCCTCTGAGATCATTTCTTGAAGTTCTGGGTACCAAGCTCTTCTTGGCCAATCCGGAACCACAAGTATAGTTCTTACTCCTCTCCTTCTTAGTATTCTCAGTACCTTGGGTATGAGAGGCAAAGAAAGGAACACATACACCGACTGGTACACCCACGGTGTTACCAGAGCGTCCACAGCTATCGCCTGAGGGTCCCTTGACCTGGCGCAATATCTTTTTAGCTTTTTGTTGCGGCGGGACGCCATCATGTCCACCTGTGGCCTTTCCCAATGGTGTACAATCAATTTGAAGACTTCTGGATGAAGTCCCCACTCTCCCGGGTGGAGGTCGTGCTTCCCAGTTGTCCACTCCGGGAATGAACACTGCTGACAGTGCTAACACATGATTTTCCGCCCATCGGAAAATCCTTGTGGCTTCTGCCATCGCCATCCTGCTTCTTGTGCCGCCCTGCTGGTTTACATGGGCGACCGCCGTGCTGTTGTCTGACTGGATCAGCACCGGCTGGTGTTGAAGCAGGGGTCTAGCCCGACTTGGGGCATTGTGAATGGCCCTTAGTCCCAGAATATTTATGTGTAAGGAAATCTCCTGACTTGACCATAGTCCTTGGAAGTTTCTTCCCTGTGTGACTGCCCCCCAGCCTCGAAGGCTGGCATCAGTGGTCACCAGGACCCAGTCCTGTATGCCGAATATGCAGCCCTCTAGAAGATGAGCACTCTGCAGCCACCACAACAGCGACACCCTGGCCCTTGGAGACAGGGTTATCAGCCGATGCATCTGAAGATGCGACCCGGACCACTTGTCCAACAGATCCCACTGGAAGATCCTTGCATGGAACCTGCCGAATGGAATTTCTTCGTAAGAAGCTACCATCTTTCCCAGGACTCGCGTGCATTGATGAACCGACACCTGTATTTGTATTAGGAGGTCTCTGACTCGAGATGACAACTGCTTGGCCTTCTCCTCCGGGTGAAACACTTTTTCCTGTTCTGTGTCGAGAACCATACCCAGGAACAGTAGACGCGTCGTAGGAACCAGCTGCGACTTTGGAATATTCAGAATCCAGCCGTGCTGTTGTAGCACTTCCCGAGATAGGGCTACTCCGACGAACAACTGCTCCCTGGACCTCGCCTTTATAAGGAGATCGTCCAAGTACGGAATAATTATAACTCCCTTTTTTCGAAGGAGTATCATCATTTCGGCCATTACCTTGGTAAATACCCTCTGTGCTGGGGACAGACCAACGGCAACGTCTGGAATTGGTAATGACAGTCCTGTACCACAATTTTGAGGTACTCCTGGTGAGGAGGGTAAATGGGGACATGCAGGTAAGCATTCTTGATGTCCAGTGATACCATGTAATCCCCTTCGTCCAGGCTTGCAATAACCGCCCTGAGCAATACCATTTTGAACTTGAACCTTCGTATATAAGTGTTCAAGGATTTCAATTTTAGAATGGGTCTCACCGAACCGTCTGGTTTCGGTACCACAAACATTGTGGAATAGTAACCCCGTCCTTGTTGAAGGAGGGGTACCTTGATTATCACCTGCTGGAAGTACAGCTTGTGAATTGCCGCCAGTACTACCTCTCCTCGAGGGCAGAAGGCAAGGCTGATTTGAGGTAACGGCGAGGGGGAGTCGCCTCGAACTCCAGCTTGTATCCCTGTGATACTACTTGCAGAACCCAGGGATCCACCTGTGATCGAGCCCACTGGTTGCTGAAGTTCCCGAGACGCGCCTCCACCGCACCTGGCTCCACCTGTGGAGCCCCAGCGTCATGCGGTGGACTCCGAGGAAGCGGGGGAAGATTATTGATCCTGGGAACTGGCTGTCTGGTGCAGCTTTTTCCCTCTTCCCTTGTCTCTGTGCAGAAAGGAAGCGCCTTTGACCCGCTTGCTTTTCTGAAGCCGAAAGGACTGTACCTTATAATACGGTGCTTTCTTAGGCTGTGAGGAAACTTGGGGTAAATATTTTCCTTCCCAGCTGTTGCTGTGGATACGAGGTCCCAGAGACCATTTCCAAACAATTCCTCACCCTTAATAAGGCAGAATCTTCATGTGCCTTCTAAAGTCAGCATCGCCTGTCCACTGCCGGGTCCCTAATACCCTCCTGGCAGAATGGACATTGCATTAATTCTGGATGCCAGCCGGCAAATATCCCTCTGTGCATCCCTCATATACAAGACGTCTTTAATATGCTCTATGGTTAGCAAATAGTATCCCTGTCCTGACAGGGTAATAGACCACGCTGCAGCAGCACTATCCATGCTGAAGGCTTGCAGGTCTCAGTATAGTACCTGAGTGTGTATATACAGACTTCAGGATAGCCTCCTGCTTTTTATCAGCAGGCTCCTTCAAAGTGGCCGTATTCTAAGACGGCAGTGCCACCTTTTTGACAAACGTGTGAGCGCCTTATCCACCCTAGGGGATATCTCCCAACGTGACCTATCCTCTGGCGGGAAAGGGTACGCCATCAGTAACTTTTTAGAAATGACCAGTTTATCGGGGGAACCCACGCTTCTTCACACACTTCATTCACTCATCTGATGGGGAAACAAAACACTGTCTGCTTTTTCTCCCCAAACATAAAACCCCTTTTTTGTGGTACCTGGTTTAATGTCAGAAATGTGTAACACATTTTTCATTGCCGAGATCATGCAACGGATGTTCCTAGTGGATTGTGTATATGTCTCAACCTCGTCGACACTGGAGTCAGACTCCGTGTCGACATCTGTGTCTGCCATCTGAGGTAGCGGGCGTTTTTGAGCCCCTGATGGCCTTTGAGACGCCTGGGCAGGCGCGGGCTGAGAAGCCGGCTGTCCCACAGCTGTTACGTCATCCAGCCTTTTATGTAAGGAGTTGACACTGTCGGTTAATACCTTCCACCTATCCATCCACTCTGGTGTCGGCCCCACAGGGGGCGACATCACATTTATCGGCATCTGCTCCGCCTCCACATAAGCCTCATCAACCATGTTGACACAGCCGTACCGACACACCGCACACACACAGGGAATGCTCTGACTGAGGACAGGACCCCACAAAGTCCTTTGGGGAGACAGAGTATGCCAGCACACACCAGAGCGCTATATATATATATATAGGGATTCACACTACCCACAGTGATTTTTTCCCTTATAGCTGCTATAATACACAGATTTTGCGCCTAAATTTAGTGTCCCCCCTCTCTCTTTTTAACCCTTTGAGCCTGAAAACTACAGGGGAGAGCCTGGGGAGCTGTCTTCCAGCTGCACTGTGAAGAGAAAATGGCGCCAGTGTGCTGAGGGAGATAGCCCCGCCTCTTTTTCGGCTGACTTTCTCCCGCTTTTTTATGGATCCTGGCAGGGGTATTTTACACATATATAGCCTCTAGGACTATATATTGTGTTATTTTGCCAGACAAGGTGTTAATATTGCTGCACAGGGCGCCCCCCCCCCCAGCGCCCTGCACCCATCAGTGACCGGAGTATGAGGTGTGCATGAGTAGCAATGGCGCACAGCTGCAGTGCTGTGCGCTACCTTGTTGAAGACCGAAGTCTTCTGCCGACGATTTTCAGGACCATCTTCTTGCTTCTGGCTCTGTAAGGGGGACGGCGGCGCGTCTCCGGGACTGGACGATCGAGGTCGGGCCCTGTGTTCGATCCCTCTGGAGCTAATGGTGTCCAGTCGCCTAAGAAGCCCAAGCTAGCTGCAAGCAGGTAGGTTCGCTTCTTCTCCCCTTAGTCCCTCGTAGCAGTGAGTCTGTTGCCAGCAGATCTCACTGAAAATAAAAACCTAAAATAAACTTTCTTTTTCTAGGAGCTCAGGAGAGCCCCTAGTGTGCATCCAGCTCAGCCGGGCACAAGATTCTAACTGAGGTCTGGAGGAGGGTCAGAGGGAGGAGCCAGTGCACACCAGGTAGTCATAAAGCTTTCTTTAGTTGTGCCCAGTCTCCTGCGGAGCCGCTATTCCCCATGGGTCCTTACGGAGTCCCAGCATCCACTTAGGACGTCAGAGAAATTGAGGGGGGACAAAATCTGGACCTTAATGGAACCCAGGCGTAAGCACTTATCCACACCAGCCTGCAGAAAACGTCCCTAGTGGAACTCCGCAGGCGGATACGAGCGTTAATAGACAGATCTACTCCAGATATGAGGACAGCGTTTTGACGTCACAGGTTTCCTGGCCTGAACCATGGTAGCAGTGTCTCTTTGGGAAAGGCCCTTGTGAGCTAGGATGTTCCGCTCAACCTCCATGCTGTCAAACGAAGTCGCCATAAGTCCGGGTAGACAAACAGTCCTTGTTGAAGATCTCTTCTTAGTGGTAGAGGCCAAGGGTCTTCAACGAACATGTCCAGAAGATCTGCGTACCACGCCCTCAGAGGCCAATCTGGGGCAATCAGAATAGCCTGGACTCCTTGATTCCTGATTCGCTTGAGCACCCTCGGGAGCAATGGAATCAGAGGAAACAGGTATACCAACCGGTAAAGCCAAGACGACGTCCGTGCATCCACTGCCCTGGCCTGAGGGTCCCTGGATCGTGAGCAATACCTGTGAAGCTTCTTGTTGAGCTGAGAAGCTATCATGTCTATTTGTGGGCAGCCCCACCGGTCGATGATCTGCTGAAACACCTGATGGTGGAGCCCCCACTCCCCCGGGTGAAGATCGTGACGACTCAGGAAGTCCGCTTCCCAGTTGTCCACTCCCGGAATGAAGATCGCCGACATTGCTCTTGCGTTTCTTTACGCCCAGAGAAGTATCCTTGACAACTCTCGCATGCAGGCTCTGCTTTTTGTCCCTCCTTGCTGACTGATGTACGCCACTGCTGTGGAGTTGTTTGACTGTACTTGGATCGCGTGATCCTTGAGTAGAGGAGTGGCCTGAAGCCGAGCATTGTATATCGCCCGAAGTTCCAGAATGCTGATCGGAAGGAGGGCTTCGTGGGCTGACTACCTGCCCTGGAACTGAGCCCCTTGTGTAACAGCTCCCCATCCTCTCAGACTCGCATCCGTCGTGAGGAGCATTGAATCCTGAATCCCGAAACTCCGGCCTTCCAGGAGATTGGAGGACTGCAGCCACCACAGGAGGGAAATCCTGGCCTGAGGTGACAGCCGCATCATCTGCTGCATCCGTAGATGTGATCCGGACCACTTGCTCAGGAGATCTAATTGAAATGTTCTGGCATGGAACCTCCGATATTGGATAGCCTCGTATGAGGCAACCATCTTCCCCAACAATCTTATGCAAAGATGGATAGATACTCAAGCAGGTCGGAGTACCATGCAGACGATCTCCTGAAGTGTTCTCGCCATGTGCTACGGGAGGAACACCTTCTGGGCCACAGTATCCAGTAACATCCCCAGGAACAGGAGCCGCTGAGTTGACTTCTGTAATTTGAGAATCCACCCATGGTGCGACAGCAGTTGGATAGTGCGGTCGATAGGGGGCAATAAAAGCTCCCTAGATCTTGCCTTATTCAGGAGATTGTCCAGGTAAGGGACAACATTGACTCCCTGGACCCGAAGCTGGAACATCATCTCCACCATTACCTTTGTGAATACCCTTGGAGCTGTGGACAGGCCAAAGGGTAGTGCCTGGAACTGGTAGTGATAGTCTATTAGGGAAAACCTCAGATAAGCCTGATGAGGGGGCCAAAATGGAATATGAAGGTAGGCGTCCTTGATATCCAAGGAAACCATGAATTCCTGTTCTTACAGGCCCACATTCACTGCTCTTAAGGATTCCATTTTGAACTTGAAAACCATGAAATAAGGGTTCAAGGACTTTAGATTCAAAATGGGCCTTACCGAACTGTCCGGCTTCGGTACCACAAACAGGTTGGAGTAATAACCCTTTACCCGTTGTTGTATTGGTACTGGAACAATGACGTGGGAATGGATGGCCTGTGGCAACGTAACTAGCGTATCCTCCAAAGCTGGCAAGCTTGATTTGAAAAATCGTTGGGGAGGAGCACCATCGAACTCCAGCTTGTAGCCCTGAGAAATAAAATCCCTTACCCAGGTATCCTGGCAGGAGCATTCCCAGATGCAGTGACGCAGTCGAGCTACCACCTCAAGATCCCCTCGGGATGGATGGGCACAGTCATGCTGAGTGCTCTGTTCCTGAGAACCGGTGTTCGCAGGTTGTCTGGTATTACCTCTGGTGCCTCTAGCCGCATTGGAGGCACCTCTGGCTCTAGATTGAAATCTGTTAGACCGAAATGACTGAACAGACTGCCCCGGGTAGGAAAGCCTAGCCGGCAGGGCCCCAGAGGTGAGAAACATGTATTTCCCAGCAGTGACCTGAGAAATCCATGTATCCAACTCAACTCCAAAAAGCCATTCCCCTGAAAATGGGAGAAATTCCACACTGTGCTTAGACTCTGCGTCCACTATCCACTGACGCAACCACAAGGCCCTGCGCGCCGACACTGCCATGGCAGAGGTCCTAGCATGAATATTACCAATGTCCTTGAGCGAGTCACACAGGACGCGTGCAGTGTCCCGAATGTGCTTCAGGAGAGTCACTGTAGTGACCAGAGACATATCCCCGGAAAGGCCCTCCTGAATTTGAGAAGCCCACGTGTGTAAGGCATGGCTCATCCAGCAATCCGCTATGACCGGCCTTTGCAATATAACTGCTGATGTGTAGATACACTTTAGTGTAGTCTCTATTTTTTCTGTCCCTGGGGTCCTTTATGGTTAAGGAGCCAGAGGCAGGCAGCACCGCCTTTTTTGACAGTCGAGAAACGGATACATCAACCCCCGGTGGTTCTTCCCAGAATTTCCTAACTTCAGTGGGGAAAGTGTGCAAAAATCTTTTTGACACTTTGTATTTTTTGTCTGGATTTTTCCAGGCTAACTTAAACAGGTCATTTAACTCGGCAGAGTCAGGGAAAGTGACATTAGGCTTGTTTTCTGTAAAGAAAAACGACTGCTGGGATGCAGTGTCCTCTAGAGCGAGCTTTAACATGTCCCGTATAGCCAGAAAGAGGTGTTCAATACCCTGAGCAGAAGTGGAATCCCAACTAACGGGATCCATGTCCTCCCCCATCCTCCTGTATATCCTCATCTGAATCAGAATAGAGCAGGTAAACCATGCTTTTGTGGTCCTGAGTGAGAAGGGGTGGGGGGTGGGGGGGGGGGTGGGGGGGGGGGCTGTGTAACATCTGCTCTGGCAGCTAAGTCTGCAACAGCCTGTTGTAGTAGCTGAGTTTTTTGAACATTAGCAGTGAGTTGTGATGACATATCAGACATCATATTTCTAAGGGCCCCTAGCCAGGAAGGCTCTTGGCCCTCTCCCCCAGCCCCCTCACTGAGTTGTGAAAATTGGCTGCATTGTTCACATGAAACAGAATCAGATAAGGGAGAGAATCTGGTGTGGCATACACTGCATAGTTTGTGATTTACTGTGAACATGGGTAAACACAATGACATATACATACACACAGACAGTAATACTTGTCAGGCCTGCACTTACTGAGAGAGAGAGAGAGAGAGAGAGAGAGAGAGAGAGAGAGAGAGAGAGAGAGAGAGAGAGAGAGAGAGAGAACAGTGAGGCTGTCAGCTTATTATATCACAGTGAAAACCTATGATTTCCGTCCTGTATAGGACACAGATTGTGTAAATAGCGGCTCTCCACCTTTGCTACACCCTGTACCAGGTTTCCAGAGTGTCTTGACTGTCAAAAGGAGCTGTGTGAGCCTGCTGCAGTAAGCAGAGGTAGGCGCCAAAATGCCACTGGTCCCGCTCCGACGTAGCTCCCCCCCCCCCCCCCCCCAATGGCGTCGGAGCTACAGAGTTTTTTTTATACTGGCAAGGTCTCCTATAGTGCTTAAGAACATCACACAAGTGCTAGTTTAAGCCACCGCTAGCCAGTCTACACAGGTGGCTATAGCGGGACGCCCCCAGGAGGGTCAGCCGCACCTCGAATTGGGGGACCAACCCTAGCGGGGCCCCTGGTTTATACTCACCACTGTAGTTACTGTCAGGCTAGTGTTAGGGGTGTGCGGCGTGCTGCGATAGCGACAGCCAAGGCGCAGTGCCCAGCTGAACAAACAACAACATCTCAGGACGGTGGCGGCTCCGACACCTCACAAGGCTGGTGACCCCCCCCCCCTCCCCCCCCCCAACTCCCACGGTGCAGGTATGCTAATGCCCAAACAGCATACTGAAATAAAGATTTTAAATAAACTGAAGAAGAAAAAAAAGAAGAAAAAACTCTGGAGTTCCAGAGTGTGCATCCTCTCCTGAGGACATTTTTTTTCTAAACTGCCTGTGGGAGGGGGCATAGGAGGGGAGCAGCCAGCACACCCAGGGAAAAAATGTAAAGTGCACCTGCTCCTTTGGACTCCGTCTATACCCCATCGTACTAAGTCTCCCCAATATCCCTTATTGATGCTAGAGAAATGTTTTAAGACCATACAAATTCTCCAGAGAAATCAGAATAAGGATGCAAAAATTAGTTTACGGATACTCGAGAAAGTAGCGTTCATGCTATGCTTATTTAGCTGGGAGTAGTGCTTGGACAGATTTTGAAACGCCAAAATGAAAAGAACTATCAAGATGGTAAAGATGTCCAAATGTTTTAGCCAAAAAAGGAGATTTATGGTAAGAATTTACCCTTGTTAAATCTTTCTGCGAGGTACACTGGATTCCACAGGGAATAACATCAGGATGTAGAGTAGGATCTTGATCCGAGGCACCAACAGGCTAAAAGCTTTGACTGTTCCCAGGATGCATAGCGCCGCCTGGTCTATATCCCCGCCTCCAGGAACTGGCGCTCAGTTTTGTTAACCAGTCCAATGCAGTAGCAGGTAAAAGACGACAACAGTTAGTACCCACAGCGAACCACATTCCCACGACAGGAGAAGGTATCAGCGGCTAATGCCATACCAACCCAAAGAAGCTAAATGCGACAGGGAGCCCTGTGGAATCCAGTGTACCTCGCAGAAAGATTTAAAAAGGGTAAGTTCTTACCATAAATCTCCTTTTCTGCAGCGGGGTACACTGGTTTTCGACACGGAATAACATCGGGGATGTCCTAAAGCAGTTCCTCATGGGAGGGGACGCACTGTAGCGGGAACAAGAACCCGGCGTCCAAAGGAAGCATTCTGGGAGGCGGAAGTATCGAAGGCATAGAACCTTATGAACGTGTTCACCGAGGACCACGTAGCTGCCTTGCACAATTGCTCAAGGGTCGCACCACAGCGGGCCGCCCAAGAAGGTCCAACAGACAGAGCAGAATGGGCTTTGATGGTAGCAGGAGCTGGAAGACCAGCCTGTACATAAGCCTGTGCAATCACCATTCTAATCCATCTGGCCAGGGTCTGCTTATTCGCAGGCCAGCCAAGTTTGTGAAAACCAAAAAAGTACACAGATACGGAGAGCCCGTACCACATCCAAAAACCACTCTTTGGAGGACAAATCAGGAGAAATAAGGGCCGGAACCACAATTTCTTGGTTAAGGTGGAAAGACACTACCTTAGGTAGATAACCAGGGCGCGTTCTAAGAACTGCCCGGTCACGGTGAAAAATCAGAAAGGGAGACCTACAGGATAAGTCACCCAAATCTGAAACCTATCTAGCAGAGGCAATAGCCAGTAAAAATAAGACCTTAAGAGTAAGCCATTTGAGGTCCACAGACTCAAGAGATTCAAACGAAGACTCTTGTAGGGCATTCAGAACAACCGACAAATCCCAAGGAGTCACAGGAGGAACATAGGTAGGTTGAATCCAAAGAACACCCTGAGTGAATATGTGAACATCAGAAAAAGTTGCAATTTTTCTCAGAAACCAAACCGGCCATCACATATACAATGCAGAAGTTATGACAAACAAAACTGCACTGCACTAGCAATATATACGTTATGGTAAGAACTTACAGTTGATAACGGTATTTCTCCTATGTCCACAGGATAACAATGGGATATGATGGAGCGACAGCGGATTGGCACCAAACAATCACAAACTTTCAGTCCTCCCAGGATGCAACAGGCTCGTCCATATATCTACGCCCACTGGCTCAGGCAAATCAGCTGTATTCCAAAGCATTTAGGCAGGAGCATTATGTAGAACCCTATTCAGGCGAGAAGAACACACATGCACACCCTTCCATGCAAGAGGGAAGCGGTTAGCGAGTAGAAAGATTCTCAAATCAGGTGAGTCAGGGTGGGATCCCTGTGGAAATAGGAGAAATACAGTTATAAACGGTAAGTTCTTACCGTAACGTATATTTCTCCGGTAGGGTCCACAGGTTATCCACAGGATAACAATGGGACTTCACAAAGCAAATTTTTTGTGGTGGGGACGCTCCGGATTAGACAGGAGAACCTTACGCCCGAATTCAGCGTCATGAGAGGCAAAAGTATCTAAGGCATAATGCCTAATGAAAGTGTTAATGGAAGACCATGTGGCTGCCTTACATATCTGTTCTGCTGAAGCACCATGTTGTGCTGCCCATGAAGGACCTACCTTAATGTGTAGAGTGAGCCAAGACATTAGCTGGAACAGGAAGATCAGCTTGAGAATATGCTACTGAAATCGTCATTTGAAGCCATCTTGCTAGCGTTTGTTTAGTAGCAGGCCATCCCCTCTTGTGAAATCCGTAAAGAATGAAGAGAGAATCTGTCTTTCTGATGGCACTGGTACGATCTACGTAGATTCTTAATGCATGGACTACGTCCAGCGACGCTTCTCCCGCAGAAAGTCCCGATACCTGAAAAGCTGGGACTACAATTTCTTCGTTAAGGTGAAATCTAGATACCACCTTAGGAAGATAAAGCAGTTCTCAGAACTAGGTCTGGTTATCTGGATTAAAAAAAACAAAAAACAAAAAAAAAAAAAACAGAAAAAGAGATTTACATGACAGCGCTCCTAAATCTGACACTCTTCTAGCTGATGCTATAGTCAGTAGAAAGAGAACTTTAGCTGTCAACCATTTAAGATCCACTTTATTAAGTGGTTCAAACGGAGCAACTTGAAGGGCTTTGAGAACCAGACTTAAATCCCAAGGCACTGCAGGAGGAACAAAAGGTGGTTGAATGCGCAGCATTCCCTGGAAAAAAAGTACGCACATCCTGTAAATTGGCAATTTTCTTTTGGAACCATTTAGTCAATGCTAATACTTGCACTCTCAAGGAGGCCACCTTCAAACCCTTATCCATTCCTGCCTGCAGGAAATCTAAGATTCTGGATACTCTGAAAGATTTGGGGCCCATACTTCTTTCACAGCACCAATGAATATAGGCTTGCCATATTCGATTATAAATGCGAGCTGAGGAGGGTTTCCTTGCTCTGAGCATAGTTTGAATTACCTGTTGTGAAAAACCTCTTGACTTCAGGATAGAGGTTTCAATAGCCACGCCGTCGAAGACAGTCGATCCAGATGCCTGTGATAACAAGGACCCTGCATCAGTAGATCTGGACGTTGAGGAAGCAGAATTGAAGCCTCCATGGACATCCTCTGCAGATCTATGTACCAATGCCTTCTGGGCCAAGCCGGAGCTATTAGAATCACGGCACCCTTTGCTTGCTTTATTTTCCTCACCACCCTGGGTAACAGGGAGATAGGAGGAACCAGATAAAAGTCCCATTTCACTGACAGTGCGTCCACAATGATCGCTTCGGGATCCTTTGATCTTGACCCGTATGCCGGTACTTTGTTGTTCAGACGGGACGCCATGAGATCTAGCTCTGGCAACCCCCACTTGTCTACTAGAGTCTGAAATACTTCCGGGTGTAGAGCCCATTCACTTGCTTGAATGGCGTGTCGACTGAGAGTCCGCTTCCCAGTTTAGGACTCCCGGAATGCTGGGAGATGGAGTTCTGCCCACTTTAGTATGTGATTTGCCTTCTTCATTGCTTTTTCCTCCCTGATGGTTGAGGTACGCCACTGCCGTTGCATTGTCCGAGCGGATCTGGACTGGTTTTCCTTGCAGAGTGTCCTTTGCCTGAATCAGTGCCATGTATATGGCCCGAAGTTCCAACAGGTTTATTGGCAGGCAACTTTCTTCTGTGGTCCACTGTCCTTAGAACCATAATTTTCCAGACACTGCTCCCCAGCCCTGAAGACTGGCATCTGTTGTCAGGACCTCCCAATCTGATATCCAAAAGGCTCTCCCCTTATCTAGATTGGATGTCTGCAGCCACCAGGCTAATGACCTTTTTACCCTTACTGGAAGCACCATCGTCTGTTTCTTTATTGTCTGATGTACTCCATTCCATCTGGCCAGAATCAAACGCTGCAGAGGTCCTGAGTGGAATTGTGCATATTCCACCATGTCTAATGTTGACACCCCATCACTCGCATTGCTGCGTGAATGGATAGTTTGATTGTGTAACAACTCTGGAGTCATTAACTGCACCTTGGATATCTTGCTCAGAGGTAAAAATATTTCCTGCAGACTTGAATCCAATACAGCCCCCAAGTGAATCATCCATTGTGACGGAATCAGAGATGACTTTGCCCAATTTATGAGCCATCCGTGGTTCTGTAGACAAGTTATTGTCTGTTGGAGATGGCTCAAGAGCAATTCCTGGGTTTGTGCCAGGATTAAAAGATCGTCGAGGTATGGAAAAATTCTTATCCCCTGCTTGCAGAGATAAGCTACCATAACCACCATGATCTTGGTAAATACTCTGGGGGCTGTGGCTAACCCAAAGGGTAAGGCCTGGAACTGAAAAGGTTGCTAGAGGATGGCGAACCTGAGGTAACACTGATGAGACAATGCTATAGGAACATGCAGGTAAGCATCCTGTATATCCAGAGATACCATGTAATCCCCTGGTTCCATGGCCAAAACTATGGACTGTAACGTCTCCATGCGGAACCGTGGTACCCAAATGTATTTGTTTAACATTTTGAGATTGAGAATTGGCCAGAATGACCCATTTGGCTTCTGAACCAAAAACAGGTTGGAGTAAAAACCCTGTCCCCGTTGTGCAGGTGGTACTGGAATAATTACTCCTGACTGAAGCAATTTCTGAACTGCTTCTTGCAGGGCTCTGGCCTTCGCCTCTACACGAGACGGACTGGTGCAGAAGAACCTTCGAGGAGGCTGCTTCTTGAAGGGGAAAACATAACCCAGATATACCGCTTCTTGCACCCAAGCATCGGTTGTCGACTGCTGCCATATGTATGCAAACTGAAGAAGTCGGCCCCCTACCCCCCTGGGGTCCCCCAGGTGGAGGCCCGCACCATCAGGCTGATAGTTTCTGTTCTGGTTTGGCTGCTGGCCCATTGCTTCTTTGCCTCACCAAACTTATTGTATTGGGGCTGCTTAGCATAACTTTTTCCTTTTGTTTTTTCCTTGCCACCGAAATGGCCGAAAACCTGAACCCCTAGGTCTGGGGTTATAATTGGCAGGAAACCTGACCTTCTTGGATTCTGCTTCTGACTCCAGAATAACTGTCGATTCCTTACCAAACAGAATATTCCCAACAAAAGGCAAAGATTCCAGAACCTTCTTAGATTCAGAACCAGCTTTCCATGTACATAGCCAAATTGCTCTGCGAGCCGCTACCGTTAAGGCTGATGCCTTGGAATCCATAGAAGCCTGCTTCATGCGAGCTATATGGGATTCCTGCTCCCTTGTGGATGTCGAAAGCCCGTTTTCCAGTTCGTCAGCCCATTCAGCTACGGCCTTTGCCATCCAAGCTGAAGCCATAGCTGGCCTTATGACTGCCCCTGACAAGAGAAAATATGGTTTTCAAAAACCCATCCACTCTTCTGTCTGTGACATCATTTAAAGATGTAGACGGTAAAGGCAATGTAGATTTTCGCACTAATCGAATGACGTGTGTATCTACCTTAGGAGGCACTTCTCTTTTTAAACAGTCCCCAGTTGGAAAAGGGTAATAGGAATCACATTTTTTTTTATTCTATATTTTTTATTGGGTGAAGCCCAAGCTTCCTCCATGATTTACGTCAGCTGCTCTGACCCTGGAAATTCGACCCTAACTGTTTTGGGACGCTTAAAACACAGGTGCCTTAGTTTTTAATACCAGCTCTGCTGAATCCTCTATGGACAGAATAGCCTTCATTGCTCCAATTAATTCAGCTATATCCTCTGAGCTGAAACCTTCTACCTGTTCTTCATATGCTGAAGGAGAGTATATAGAGCTATCATCATCTGATGTATCATCCTGTGTAGCCTGTGAATTTGATGATACATTTACCCTCGGTTTATCACCTTGTTTACTTGGAGAAGCTGTTGGGGCTATACCGTAAAAGGTGTATGGGTTTATAGTATACCCTACTCCTGAGATTGAAGCTGTAGGGACTACCTGCTCAGCTATACTGGACAAGGTCTGTGCAAACATAGCCCAAGGTGGATCTACCTGCCGTTGAACAGGGATCTGCCTTGCAATTTGCTGAAACGCAAAACAATTTGTACATAACACATCATGTGCCAGATCCCGAGAGGATAATCCCACCTTGCAGGATAAACATTTTATGAGTGTTGGTGTTACTGTTATTGTAACCTCGTCAGCGCTCGTCACCTGTGCCGCTCTTAGACATATAATCAGCTTTTCACAGTGTACTACACAATTTGACTGTAATCACTTTACTATATTTAAAGTGATATCAATCTGACCCCAACCCACTGCACCAGCATTGAGGCTCAGAAGAAAACCACTGACAAACATATATAGAGTCAGCAATCACACTAGCAGTCAGTGACGTTATATATTAGACATATGAGCATATTAAAAACTACAAACACATTTGTATGTAGGAGTACATACACAGTATGTAGGAGTACATATTACTGACATCTGTTCTAAACAGTTATTTAAAGTATTAAGACGCATTGCGAAGAAAACCACAGTAATGTACACAGACTCATATGCAATAGGCACTAAGACTGATAAAGGTCGATAGAAATTTAGTGCTGTGTAACCCGTACTCAGTAGCGTGGGATACAGGGAGACTCACCCCACTTCCAAGATCGATCAATACGTTAGCGAACGCTGAGTGGATCCAGACGCTACTAGTGTACACTGCCGCTTCGGGAACTTTTAGTGAACACAGACGCACTGTGCATGCAGACGCACTGGTCATACAGACACCTGTACTGCGACACGGTCTCCTCGCGGTAGCGCTTAGTGTACACAGACGCAGCAGCCTATGCTGCGACCGAGACCCCTCGTGGTAGATCTCTGAGACGGAAGTGAGGCAATCAGTTCATGGCGGGAGACTGGCGGAAACTGGTCATGAACTGGGGGGAGGGGCGACCAGGAGAGCGTCTAACTCCCCACGCTGGCATCAACCCTAGGGATCGCAGCCTCATACTATTCCTGGCGCCTTATGATCCCTAAGGCCTAGCGCTGGAGCACTCTTGGTGATGGCGCGCCAGCTACTGTATTGGTAGTCTCCTCCCAATACAGTGCAGCTGTGTCCGTTATTCCCCTTCTAAGTGGAACCGATGCCTTAACTTTTCCCCGTGCTCCGGCCACAGCCTGGTAACGTTTGATGGACCTGCTAGTTATATCCGACCAAGACGCCCGTCGAGACAGCACTTGTAATGTGGGTAAGCGTTGTTGCGACCCAGTGGAGAGTTGTTGGAGTGACTCCTTCCAATATGCGTGTAAGACGCTGTTAGGAAAGATCACTCAGAAAACGTAGTAAGACTATAAAAATAAAATTAATAACGCTTAGGGCTGCCAAACAGCAGCAGTCCTGTGACCATGGTCCGGCTCCTGCTGCACCAAACAAAAAACTGAATTGCCTGAGCAAGTGGGCGAGGATATATGGACGAGCCCGTTGCTTCCTGGGAGGACTGAAAGCTTGTGATAGTTTGGTGCCAATCCGCTGTCGCTCCATCGTATCCCATTGTTATCCTATGGATAACCTGTGGACCCTGCTGGAGAAACTAAGTAATACTGAGTAAAGCTATATATGTCACTAGATATAACAATGCACAGTAAAGACTGGATGTATATCACAGGGAACTTGTACCAGATTACCCTATTACAATGCAATACTTCTTAAATAACACTGCCAAAAGACATGTAGAATACTTAAGTGTCCTGCAAATGCACAGCGCTGACTACAGAGGCGGCTTTGCAGAGGAGGTTTTGCCCATGCAGTCCCAGAGCAGCTCCAGCATGTGTGATGGCACCAAACACTGCCACAAGAATGAGGGAGAAGATATATGCAGCTCCAGGGCAGGAACATTTATATAAAATGACGCCTGGGGGAGGGGCTACAGGCCGGAGCCATATCCCCTAGCTGGACTTCCTCACCATGTACTGCTGGCCCTTGTAAAAAAAAAAATAAGATTTTACTTACCGATAAATATATTTCTCGTAGTCCGTAGTGGATGCTGGGACTCCGTAAGGACCATGGGGAATAGCGGCTCCGCAGGAGACAGGGCACAAGAATAAAAGCTTTAGGATCAGGTGGTGTGCACTGGCTCCTCCCCCTATGACCCTCCTCCAAGCCTCAGTTAGGATACTGTGCCCGGACGAGCGTACATAATAAGGAAGGATATTGAATCCCGGGTAAGACTCATACCAGCCACACCAATCACACCGTACAACTTGTGATCTGAACCCAGTTAACAGTATGATAACAACGAAGGAGCCTCTGAAAAGATGGCTCACAACAACAATAACCCGATTTTGTTAACAATAACTATGTACAAGTATTGCAGACAATCCGCACTTGGGATGGGCGCCCAGCATCCACTACAGACTACGAGAAATAGATTTATCGGTAAGTAAAATCTTATTTTCTCTGACGTCCTAGTGGATGCTGGGACTCCGTAAGGACCATGGGGATTATACCAAAGCTCCCAAACGGGCGGGAGAGTGCGGATGACTCTGCAGCACCGAATGAGAGAACTCCAGGTCCTCCTCAGCCAGTGTATCAAATTTGTAGAATTTTGCAAACGTGTTTGCCCCTGACCAAGTAGCTGCTCGGCAAAGTTGTAAAGCCGAGACCCCTCGGGCAGCCGCCCAAGATGAGCCCACTTTCCTTGTGGAATGGGCTTTTACAGATTTAGGCTGTGGCAGGCCTGCCACAGAATGTGCAAGCTGAATTGTACTACAAATCCAACGAGCAATAGTCTGCTTAGAAGCAGGAGCACCCAGCTTGTTGGGTGCATACAGGATAAACAGCAAGTCAGACTTTCTGACTCCAGCCGTCCTGGAAACATATATTTTCAGGGCCCTGACAACGTCAAGTAACTTGGAGTGCTCCAAGTCCCTAGTAGCCGCAGGCACCACAATAGGTTGGTTCATGTGAAAAGCAGAAACCACCTTAGGGAGAAATTGAGGACGAGTCCTCAATTCTGCCCTGTCAGAATGAAAAATTAAGTAAGGGCTTTTATATGATAAAGCCGCCAATTCTGACACACGCCTGGCTGAAGCCAGGGCTAACAGCATCGTCACCTTCCATGTGAGATATTTTAAGTCCACAGTGGTGAGTGGTTCAAACCAATGTGACCTAAGGAACCTCAAAACAACATTGAGATCCCAAGGTGCCACTGGAGGCACAAAAGGAGGTTGTATATGCAGTACCCCTTTTACAAATGTCTGAACTTCAGGTACTGAAGCCAGTTCTTTCTGGAAGAAAATCGACAGGGCCGAAATTTGAACCCTAATGGACCCTAATTTTAGGCCCATAGACAGTCCTGTTTGCAGGAAATGGAGGAAACGACCCAGTTGAAATTCCTCTGTAGGGGCCTTCTTGGCCTCACACCACGCAACATATTTTCGCCAAATGCGGTGATAATGTTTTGCGGTTACATCCTTCCTGGCTTTGACCAGGGTAGGGATGACTTCATCTGGAATGCCTTTTTCCTTCAGGATCCGGCGTTCAACCGCCATGCCGTCAAACGCAGCCGCGGTAAGTCTTGGAACAGACAAGGCCCCTGCTGGAGCAGGTCCTTTCTTAGAGGTAGAGGCCACGGGTTTTCCGTGAGCATCTCCTGAAGTTCCGGGTACCAAGTCCTTCTTGGCCAATCCGGAACCACGAGTATCGTTCTTACTCCTCTCCTTCTTATGATTCTCAGTACTTTTGGTATGAGAGGCAGAGGAGGGAACACATACACTGACTGGTACACCCACGGTGTCACCAGAGCGTCCACCGCTATTGCCTGAGGGTCCCTTGACCTGGCGCAATATCTGTCTAATTTTTTGTTTAGACGTGACGCCATCATGTCCACCTTTGGTTTTTCCCAACGGTTTACAATCAGGTGGAAGACTTCTGGGTGAAGTCCCCACTCTCCCGGGTGAAGGTTGTGTCTGCTGAGGAAGTCTGCTTCCCAGTTGTCCACTCCCGGAATGAACACTGCTGACAGAGCTATCACATGATTTTCCGCCCAGCGAAGAATCCTTGCAGCCTCTGCCATTGCCCTCCTGCTTCTCGTGCCGCCCTGTCTGTTTACGTGGGCGACTGACGTGATGTTGTCCGATTGGATCGATACCGCCTGACCCTGAAGCAGGGGTTTCGCTTGACTTAGGGCATTGTAAATGGCCCGTAGTTCCAGAATGTTTATATGAAGAGATGTTTCCATGCTTGACCACAAGCCCTGGAAGTTTTTTCCCTGTGTGACTGCTCCCCAGCCTCTCAGGCTTGCATCCGTGGTCACCAGGATCCAATCCTGAATGCCGAATCTGCGGCCCTCTAGAAGATGAGCACTCTGCAACCACCACAGGAGAGACACCCTTGTCTTTGGTGACAGGGTTATCCGCTGCTGCATCTGAAGATGCGAACCGGACCATTTGTCCAGTAGATCCCACTGAAACGTTCTTGCATGGAATCTTCCGAATGGAATTGCTTCGTAAGAAGCCACCATTTTTTCCCAGGACCCTCGTGCACTGATGCACTGACACCTGGGCTGGTTTTAGGAGGTTCCTGACTAGCTCGGATAACTCCTTGGCCTTCTCCTCCGGGAGAAAAACCTTCTTCTGGACTGTGTCCAGAATCATTCCTAGGAACAGAAGACGTGTCGTTGGAATCAGCTGCGATTTTGGAATATTTAGGATCCACCCGTGCTGACGTAACACTATCTGAGATAGTGCTACTCCGACCTCTAACTGTTCTCTGGACCTTGCCCTTATCAGGAGATCGTCCAAGTAAGGGATAATTAATACGCCTTTTCTTCGAAGAAGAATCATCATTTCGGCCATTACCCTGGTTAAGACCCGAGGTGCCGTGGACAACCCAAACGGCAGCGTCTGAAACTGATAATGACAGTCTTGTACTACAAACCTGAGATACCCTTGGTGAGAAGGGTAGATTGGGACGTGGAGATAAGCATCTTTGATGTCCAGAGACACCATATAGTCCCCTTCTTCCTGGTTCGCTATCACCGCTCTGAGTGATTCCATCTTGAATTTGAACCTTTTTATGTAAGTGTTCAAGGATTTCAGATTTAAAATTGGTCTCACCGAGCCGTCCGGCTTCGGTACCACAAACAGCGTGGAATAATACCCCTTTCCTTGTTGTAGGAGGGGTACCTTGATTATCACCTGCTGGGAATACAGCTTGTGAATGGCTTCCAGAACTGCCTCCCTGTCGGAGGGAGACTTTGGCAGAGCAGACTTCAGGAACCGGCGAGGGGGAAACGCCTCGAATTCCAGTTTGTACCCCTGCGATACTACCTGTAGAATCCAGGGATCCACTTGCGAGTGAGCCCACTGCGCGTTGAAATTCTTGAGACGGGCCCCCACCAAGTCTGAGTCTGCTTGTAAAGCCCCAGCGTCATGCTGAAGACTTGGCAGAAGCAGGGGAAGGCTTCTGATCCTGGGAAGCGGCTGCATGGTGCAGTCTTTTTCCCCTTCCTCTGCCGCGGGGCAGAAAGGAATGGCCTTTTGCTCGCTTGTATTTATGGGAACGAAAGGACTGAGTTTGAAAAGACGGTGTCTTTTTCTGTTGATGTGAAGTGACCTGGGGTAAGAAGGTGGACTTTCCAGCCGTTGCCGTGGCCACCAGGTCCGAAAGACCAGCCCCAAATAACTCCTCCCCTTTATACGGCAATACTTCCATATGTCGTTTGGAATCCGCATCCCCTGACCACTGACGCGTCCATAACGTTCTTCTGGCAGAGATGGACATAGCACTTACTCTTGATGCCAGGGTGCAAATATCCCTCTGTGCATCACGCATATATAGTAATGCATCCTTCAAATGCTCTATAGTTAACAATATATTGTCCCTATCCAGGGTATCAATATTTTCAGTCAGGGAATCCGACCACGCGACTCCAGCACTGCACATCCAGGCTGAAGCGATTGCTGGTCGCAGTATAACACCAGTATGTGTGTATATACTTTTTAGGATATTTTCCAGCCTTCTATCAGCTGGTTCTTTGAGGGTGGCCGTATCAGGAGACGGTAACGCTACTTGTTTAGATAAACGTGTGAGTGCCTTATCTACCCTAGGGGGTGTTTCCCAACGTGTCCTAACCTCTGATGGGAAAGGATATAGTGCCAATAATTTATTAGAAATTAGCAGTTTTTTGTCGGGAGAAACCCACGCTTTATCACATACCTCATTCAATTCATCTGACTCAGGAAAAACTATTGGTAGTTTTTTCACCCCCCACATAATACCCTTCTTAGTGGTATTTGTAGTGTCAGAAATGTGCAATGCTTCCTTCATTGCCGTGATCATGTAACCCTACTGGACATTACGTTCGACTCATCACCGTCGACACTAGACTCCGTATCTGTGTCTGGGTCTGTGCCGACCCACTGAGGTAACGGGCGTTTTAGGGCCCCTGACGGTGTCTGAGACGCCTGGACAGGCACTAATTGATTTGCCGGCTGTCTCATGTCGTCAACAGTTTTTTGCAAAGTGTTGACATTATCACTTAATTGTTTGAACACGATCATCCAGTCAGGTGTCGACTCCCTAGGGGGTGACATCACTAACGCAGGCAATTGCTCCGCCTCCACATCATTTTCCTCCTCATACATGTCGACACACACGTACCGACACACAGCACACACACGGGAATGCTCTGATAGAGGACAGGACCCCACGAGCCCTTTGGAGAGACAGAGGGAGAGTCTGCCAGCACACACCCAGCGCTATATATATATATATATATATATATATATATATATATATATATATATATATATATATATATATATATATAGCAAGAAAAAACGGCTGGCACTCAGAGACTTGAAAAAACCAATCAGACTACGTGGTTAATAGCCAACGTTTCAGGGTATAACCCTTTTATCAAGACAACCAAATAGTACAGTACACAAGAGATTTATAACTTACCAAACACCTCGTGAACAATCCAGCCACGGCGCCCGCAGGGACCCGATGACGTCATTGGCGCTGGCCAGCGCCGGCGACCCGGCATCAGAGGGGGGCGTGGTGGATGACGTACATAGTGAACCCGTCACCAAGGAGACCAGAATACAAAAACGGCTGTGGGAGAAAATGTAAACAATGACTAGTACTTAACCAGAATTCGGCTGTGCAAGATACTGTTAGTAAGAGAGGACAAATAACTCCAATCCAGTCAGCCATTGAGCAAAATATAAATCATATATGTCTGCAATGAGTTTAACTGTAGTAAATGAATCACTAAAACATGTGACAATTGGCTGTGCTGTTTACGCCTCAAAGCCCCTGGATCTTAAATATGCTAAAGACTAAACTGTATATAAACAGATTAAACAGAAAAGTGATCACATAGTAATCTAACACATGAGATAAGTGTGATGTCAGAGAAAACACGTATAAGAAAGAACGTCATTCAGTCCCAGAGGTTTCACAGTCTGCAGCGTATGGATCCAATTGGCCTCTTTCTGTAATAGCTTACGATCTCTGTTACCTCCTCTCGGGGATTCTGGCACTCCATCGATAATTTTATAACGGATGGAAGAGATGCTGTGGTTGAATTCTTTAAAATGTCGGGCTACAGGCTGGTCCCCTCCTCGACTTTCTATAGCAGCTCTTATACTTGATCGGTGTAAAGCTATTCTTTCCTTGAATTGACGAATGGTCTTTCCAATGTATAATAGGCCACATGGGCACTTGATGTAATAGATAACATACCGACTTGTACATGTATAAGCTTTCTTGATCTTGAATTCTTTGCCCGACCTTGGATGATAAAAGGTGGCACCAGTTTCCAAGCTGCTGCATGTAGTACACCCGAGGCATTTGAAATTACCCGGTTTTCGAGATAGAAAATGTGTGGTCTGTGGGGATCTAAAATTGGTGATATCATTATGCACCACTGCATCTTTGATGTTACGTCCCCGCCGGAATGAAGGTAGAATAGAGGAGTCCTTGAGTGTACGGAGTTGTTTGTCCTGTGTTACAATTGGCCAAATCTGTTTTGCCTTTCGCATAACTTCAACATTAGAAGTGGAATATTCTTGTGGCCAAACTATGCAATTGGATTTCTGCTTGGACTGTGTCTTCAGCAAAAGACTTGAACGATCTTGTGACAATGCTCTTTCTTTAGCTTTCTTTAAAGGTTTTAATTTATACCCTCTAAGAATGAATTTACGTGTCATTATATCAATCTGTTTGCTTGCTTCCAAAGAGTCACTGCAAATGCGCTTAATTCTGATGAACTGCGAATAGGGTAATCCCCATTTAAGGGCTGGAGGGTGATGGCTATTCGCATGTAGAGTAGTGTTTCTATCGGTGTCCTTTACGAATAGAGAGGTATGTAATTGATGGGAAGCATCTTGTCTGACGGATACATCTAGAAAGTGGATCTCATTGAAACTTGAGGAAAATGTAAACTTAATTGCCGGATCTAAATTATTGATCTCTTGCATTGCTTGTAGAAAGTTGTCTTCAGTGCCTGACCACAAAACGAAGATGTCATCGATGTATCTGTAGTATGCCTTGATGTTATCAGATACTTTAGGGTTGAATAGGAATAAATCGTTTTCGACCTCCCGCATGAAGAGGTTGGCGAAGCTCGGTGCTACGCAAGACCCCATCGCGCAGCCCGAGCCTTGCCTATACATCTTCCCGTCAAACAAAAAGTAATTGTGTGTCAGGGTCAACTCTAAAAGCTGAATGAAGAATTCAGAATCAGGACCAGAGTATTTTTGGGAACACATAATGCAACGCCTGACTGCCTCAATACCTCTATGATGGGGGATACTGGTATATAAGCTAATTACGTCAATTGTGCACATCAGGTATTTTTCTGGGAGTGGAGATAATTTCTCAATTTCTATCAAAAATGCAGTAGTGTCTCTGAGACACATTGCTTGATCCTGTACAATCGGTTGTAGATGGAAATCCAAAAATTTTGAAATGTTATAGAAAAGGGAATCACGGGCTGCGATGATTGGCCGGCCAGGAGGGCACTTAGAGTTCTTATGAAGTTTTGGGATAGTGTATAATACCGGAATTACCGGCCATTCCACTGTGAGAAGATCCTTGGTCTTAGAATTAATGATGCTTTCTTTAACAGCTTCATCCAGAATTGCATCAATTTCTTTTTTATAGGTCGTCGTTGGGTCTGAGAGCAAAAGGTGATAAGTAGCTGTATCCGAGAGTTGTCTGTGTATTTCAGATTTGTACGCCTGTAAATCTTGTATCACTATGCCTCCGCCCTTGTCTGCTGGGCGGATGACAATATCGGTGTACTTGGCTAGGTTATTCAACGCTGTGCGTTCAGCAGCAGATAAGTTATTATCTTTATGAATATGTTGTGGCTGAAGATCATCATAGATACCGTTGATGTGGTTGATAAAACATCTGATGTTTAAATTGGTGGAAACCGGATCAAACTGTGAGGGTTTGTGTAAAGGAATGTCTTGCACCATGGTGGATGCATCCTCCCCAAAGTATTCCTTCAGTCTTACCCTCCGACCAAATTTGTATAGATCTACTTTGTTTGTGAATGCATCCGGTTTCTGGGCTGGGACATAAGACAGGCCTTTATTAAGTACGGCTAGCTCGTCTGATGTTAAAGTCCGGGTGGATAAATTGAAAACTATGTTTTCTTGTTTTTGGCTTTGCTTGATTTGCCTTGCCCATTGTCCACCTCTGCGGGTGTAGGGCCTTTTTTGGGTTGTCGAGCTGCCCGAGTAGTGACCCCCGCTGGGGGTTTCTTTAAGTTTTTTGACGTAGTAGCCTCTACACATTCTACCTCACTGGACGATTGAGCGCTAGAATTATCTGTTTCCAGGTTAAATTTTCTTTGACGTCTGAATTTAGGTTTCCTGTTGGTATCTGGATATCGACTGAAAGCCCAGGTATAAACTTTCTGTTCCAGATAGTCTCTGTCCACAGTGTTGCGTTTTGTTTTTTTGAACTGAATCAGCTCTTGGCGATACTTTTCAATGTCCGCAGATAATTTGTTGAACAGATCTAGTGACGTCTCGGCTTGAATGATATCACTATGACTCTGCTCATAAGCTGTTGTTCGTTCCTTGGAAATGCCCAGTTCCCTACGCGATTCCTCAATTACTAAGAGGATCAAATCGTAGGAACATTTATTCAACACAGCAGCCCAACGCCGGCAAAATTCTGGGTTGTGTCGACCGATGGTCGGAATGTTCCGGATTCTGAACCCGCGAGGGATTTTTTTGTCTCGGTAATAGTCCGATAGTGTTACTCCATGAAAGTAATAATCGATTTCCCTTTTCTTTAAACGATTAAGGGTGGTAAATACTTGTTCCGCTGTTTCTGCTCCACAAGCATCCTCTAGTTTGTCAGTGAATAAGATAGCGTCTGCTTCGGAGTCCGTCAGACATAGTCCTTCTCCCACTGGAAGTGTTACACTGCAAAATCCTGGTACTGCATCAGCAGTGGTCATGCTTCTCCAGCCAGTGAACAGTTAAAAATATATGCAGCAGTCTTTAAATGATACTGCAATCCAACAGGTGCCCGAACTGTCCTGGTTGGAACTGAATCCAAACTGGATACAAAATATATGATGTGGTGGTGTTCAGCACTCTGTTTTAAAAAAACAAAAGCTGCTCCGGTGCCCTACCAGCTGATGTCAGTAAATAGCAAGAAAAAATGGCTGGCACTCAGAGACTTGAAAAAACCAATCAGACTACGTGGTTAATAGCCAACGTTTCAGGGTATAACCCTCCAGTGGGAGAAGGACTATGTCTGACGGACTCCGAAGCAGACGCTATCTTATTCACTGACAAACTAGAGGATGCTTGTGGAGCAGAAACAGCGGAACAAGTATTTACCACCCTTAATCGTTTAAAGAAAAGGGAAATCGATTATTACTTTCATGGAGTAACACTATCGGACTATTACCGAGACAAAAAAATCCCTCGCGGGTTCAGAATCCGGAACATTCCGACCATCGGTCGACACAACCCAGAATTTTGCCGGCGTTGGGCTGCTGTGTTGAATAAATGTTCCTACGATTTGATCCTCTTAGTAATTGAGGAATCGCGTAGGGAACTGGGCATTTCCAAGGAACGAACAACAGCTTATGAGCAGAGTCATAGTGATATCATTCAAGCCGAGACGTCACTAGATCTGTTCAACAAATTATCTGCGGACATTGAAAAGTATCGCCAAGAGCTGATTCAGTTCAAAAAAACAAAACGCAACACTGTGGACAGAGACTATCTGGAACAGAAAGTTTATACCTGGGCTTTCAGTCGATATCCAGATACCAACAGGAAACCTAAATTCAGACGTCAAAGAAAATTTAACCTGGAAACAGATAATTCTAGCGCTCAATCGTCCAGTGAGGTAGAATGTGTAGAGGCTACTACGTCAAAAAACTTAAAGAAACCCCCAGCGGGGGTCACTACTCGGGCAGCTCGACAACCCAAAAAAGGCCCTACACCCGCAGAGGTGGACAATGGGCAAGGCAAATCAAGCAAAGCCAAAAACAAGAAAACATAGTTTTCAATTTATCCACCCGGACTTTAACATCAGACGAGCTAGCCGTACTTAATAAAGGCCTGTCTTATGTCCCAGCCCAGAAACCGGATGCATTCACAAACAAAGTAGATCTATACAAATTTGGTCGGAGGGTAAGACTGAAGGAATACTTTGGGGAGGATGCATCCACCATGGTGCAAGACATTCCTTTACACAAACCCTCACAGTTTGATCCGGTTTCCACCAATTTAAACATCAGATGTTTTATCAACCACATCAACGGTATCTATGATGATCTTCAGCCACAACATATTCATAAAGATAATAACTTATCTGCTGCTGAACGCACAGCGTTGAATAACCTAGCCAAGTACACCGATATTGTCATCCGCCCAGCAGACAAGGGCGGAGGCATAGTGATACAAGATTTACAGGCGTACAAATCTGAAATACACAGACAACTCTCGGATACAGCTACTTATCACCTTTTGCTCTCAGACCCAACGACGACCTATAAAAAAGAAATTGATGCAATTCTGGATGAAGCTGTTAAAGAAAGCATCATTAATTCTAAGACCAAGGATCTTCTCACAGTGGAATGGCCGGTAATTCCGGTATTATACACTATCCCAAAACTTCATAAGAACTCTAAGTGCCCTCCTGGCCGGCCAATCATCGCAGCCCGTGATTCCCTTTTCTATAACATTTCAAAATTTTTGGATTTCCATCTACAACCGATTGTACAGGATCAAGCAATGTGTCTCAGAGACACTACTGCATTTTTGATAGAAATTGAGAAATTATCTCCACTCCCAGAAAAATACCTGATGTGCACAATTGACGTAATTAGCTTATATACCAGTATCCCCCATCATAGAGGTATTGAGGCAGTCAGGCGTTGCATTATGTGTTCCCAAAAATACTCTGGTCCTGATTCTGAATTCTTCATTCAGCTTTTAGAGTTGACCCTGACACACAATTACTTTTTGTTTGACGGGAAGATGTATAGGCAAGGCTCGGGCTGCGCGATGGGGTCTTGCGTAGCACCGAGCTTCGCCAACCTCTTCATGCGGGAGGTCGAAAACGATTTATTCCTATTCAACCCTAAAGTATCTGATAACATCAAGGCATACTACAGATACATCGATGACATCTTCGTTTTGTGGTCAGGCACTGAAGACAACTTTCTACAAGCAATGCAAGAGATCAATAATTTAGATCCGGCAATTAAGTTTACATTTTCCTCAAGTTTCAATGAGATCCACTTTCTAGATGTATCCGTCAGACAAGATGCTTCCCATCAATTACATACCTCTCTATTCGTAAAGGACACCGATAGAAACACTACTCTACATGCGAATAGCCATCACCCTCCAGCCCTTAAATGGGGATTACCCTATTCGCAGTTCATCAGAATTAAGCGCATTTGCAGTGACTCTTTGGAAGCAAGCAAACAGATTGATATAATGACACGTAAATTCATTCTTAGAGGGTATAAATTAAAACCTTTAAAGAAAGCTAAAGAAAGAGCATTGTCACAAGATCGTTCAAGTCTTTTGCTGAAGACACAGTCCAAGCAGAAATCCAATTGCATAGTTTGGCCACAAGAATATTCCACTTCTAATGTTGAAGTTATGCGAAAGGCAAAACAGATTTGGCCAATTGTAACACAGGACAAACAACTCCGTACACTCAAGGACTCCTCTATTCTACCTTCATTCCGGCGGGGACGTAACATCAAAGATGCAGTGGTGCATAATGATATCACCAATTTTAGATCCCCACAGACCACACATTTTCTATCTCGAAAACCGGGTAATTTCAAATGCCTCGGGTGTACTACATGCAGCAGCTTGGAAACTGGTGCCACCTTTTATCATCCAAGGTCGGGCAAAGAATTCAAGATCAAGAAAGCTTATACATGTACAAGTCGGTATGTTATCTATTACATCAAGTGCCCATGTGGCCTATTATACATTGGAAAGACCATTCGTCAATTCAAGGAAAGAATAGCTTTACACCGATCAAGTATAAGAGCTGCTATAGAAAGTCGAGGAGGGGACCAGCCTGTAGCCCGACATTTTAAAGAATTCAACCACAGCATCTCTTCCATCCGTTATAAAATTATCGATGGAGTGCCAGAATCCCCGAGAGGAGGTAACAGAGATCGTAAGCTATTACAGAAAGAGGCCAATTGGATCCATACGCTGCAGACTGTGAAACCTCTGGGACTGAATGACGTTCTTTCTTATACGTGTTTTCTCTGACATCACACTTATCTCATGTGTTAGATTACTATGTGATCACTTTTCTGTTTAATCTGTTTATATACAGTTTAGTCTTTAGCATATTTAAGATCCAGGGGCTTTGAGGCGTAAACAGCACAGCCAATTGTCACATGTTTTAGTGATTCATTTACTACAGTTAAACTCATTGCAGACATATATGATTTATATTTTGCTCAATGGCTGACTGGATTGGAGTTATTTGTCCTCTCTTACTAACAGTATCTTGCACAGCCGAATTCTGGTTAAGTACTAGTCATTGTTTACATTTTCTCCCACAGCCGTTTTTGTATTCTGGTCTCCTTGGTGACGGGTTCACTATGTACGTCATCCACCACGCCCCCCTCTGATGCCGGGTCGCCGGCGCTGGCCAGCGCCAATGACGTCATCGGGTCCCTGCGGGCGCCGTGGCTGGATTGTTCACGAGGTGTTTGGTAAGTTATAAATCTCTTGTGTACTGTACTATTTGGTTGTCTTGATAAAAGGGTTATACCCTGAAACGTTGGCTATTAACCACGTAGTCTGATTGGTTTTTTCAAGTCTCTGAGTGCCAGCCGTTTTTTCTTGCTATTTACTGACATCAGCTGGTAGGGCACCGGAGCAGCTTTTGTTTTTTTAAAACAGAGTGCTGAACACCACCACATCATATATATATATATATATATATATATATATATATATATATATATACAGGGATAACCTTATATAAGTGTTATTCCCTTATAGCTGCTGTTTATATTGTCATTTGCTGCCAATAGTGCCCCCCCTTCTCTTTTTTACCCTGATTCTGAAGCAGGACTGCAGGGGAGAGTCAGGGAGCCGTCCTTCCAGCGGAACTGTGAGGGAAAATGGCGCTTGTGTGCTGAGGAGATAGGCTCCGCCCCTTCACGACGTCCTTATCTCCCGCTTTTTTGTGTAAAAATGGCAGGGGTTAAAATACATCCATATAGCCCAGGAGCTATATGTGATGTATTCTTTTGCCACCTAAGGTATTATCATTTATATTGCGTCTCAGGGCGCTCCCCCCCAAGCGCCCTGCACCCTCAGTGACCGGAGTGTGAAGTGTGCTGAGAGCAATGGCGCACAGCTGCGGTGCTGTGCGCTACCTTAGTCTGAAGACAGGATTGTCTTCTGCCGCCGATTTCACCGGACCTCTTCGTCTCTTCTGGCTCTGTAAGGGGGACGGCGGCGCGGCTCCGGTGACCCATCCAGGCTGTACCTGTGATCGTCCCTCTGGAGCTAATGTCCAGTAGCCTAAGAAGCCCAATCCACTCTGCACGCAGGTGAGTTCGCTTCTTCTCCCCTTAGTCCCACGATGCAGTGAGCCTGTTGCCAGCAGGACTCACTGAAAATAAAAAACCTAAATTAAACTTTTATTCTAAGCAGCTCAGGAGAGCCTCTAGTGTGCACCCTTCTCGGCCGGGCACAAAAATCTAACGGAGGCTTGGAGGAGGGTCATAGGGGGAGGAGCCAGTGCACACCACCTGATCCTAAAGCTTTTATTCTTGTGCCCTGTCTCCTGCGGAGCCGCTATTCCCCATGGTCCTTACGGAGTCCCAGCATCCACTAGGACGTCAGAGAAAACGGGTCAACACCTGACCTGTGCCCTTGCCCTGGTAGTCTAGTGGGGTCCCTGTACCAACACAGTGCCCACACAAGCGCGCACGACCCGCCTCCCACAGGCCGCGCCGGATCGCAGTTTGCGGTGGGTCCTGCCTGGGGGACCCTCTTACCTCCTCCCTGATGCGGCCACGCAATCCTGGAGAGCAGCGGTGGATGTGTGTGCTATGCGCCGGGAACCAGAGCCCTCCGCTGTAATTACCCTGCAACCAGGGACACGAGAGTATACAGTGCCGCCAAGGGAGGTGATGGAGCTGCATCATTTAAAGTCAGACTGACATCCAGCACTTGTCAGGGCTATGCTGCGGCCCTTGAAGTCTTCAATCTTCAGGAAAAAAAAGCTGTTTTCAGGGCTGCTTGGAGCAGCCCACCTGTTAGTGATCCTGCCTGCAGGGCACCAACTTACAAACTGAGCTCCAGTGCCAGGAGGCGGGGATATAGAGGAGGCGGCGCTATGCATCCTGGGAACAGTCAAAACTTTTAGCCTGTTGGTGCCTCGGATCAAGATCCTACTCTACACCCCGATGTTATTCCCTGTGGAATACCAGTGTACCCCCCTGCAGAAATGTTTCCAGTTCCTAACTCGTGTTGGAGATGCCAAAGGGCTGTGGGAACACCTTTACATATTTGGTGGGAATGCCCCCTCCTTAGGCCTTTCTGGAACAAGGTAATAGAGACACAGCGAGCCTCATCCTCCAGGAGGATCTACCCTCATGTCCTAGATTTTGGCTACAAAATCTTCTATATAGACCCCAGGCACAATTTAAGTTAACACTACTCAGGCATATACTTCGTACATCTAAGTCGGTTATCTCAGTGCATTGGCAATCAGTCTCAGTACCCACTATGACGGAGTGGTGTGCGTATCTGGATCACTAAATGCCCATGGAAGATCTAATTTTAAACACCACATTATAAAATGAGATTTATGGTAAGAACTTACCGTTGTTAAATCTTTCTGCGAGGTACACTGAGCTCCACAAGGAATTACATCGGGGTGTAGTAGGATCTTGATCCAAGGTACCAACAGGCTCAAAGCTTTTGACTGTTCCCAAGATGCACAGCACCGCCTCCTCTATAACCCCTATAATGCCAGGGCGCTCAGTTTTGTTAACCAGTCCAATGCAGTAGCAGGTACCAGAGAGGACAACCGAACGTAGCCAAATACACCACACACTCACCGCAGGAGAGGGTGTCAGCAGCTATGCCAATACCAACCCAAAAAAGCTAAGTGCGTCAAGGTGGGCGCCTTGTGGAGCCCAGTGTACCTCGCAGAAAGATTCAACAACGGTAAGTTTTTACCATAAATCTCGTTTTCTGCTGCGGGGTACACTGGGCTCCACAAGAAATTACATCGGGGATGTCCTAAAGCAGTTCCTCATGGGAGGGGACGCACAGTAGCGGGCACAAGAACCCGGCGTCCAAAGGAAGCATCCTGGGAAGCAGAGGAATCAAAGGCATAGAACCTTATAAACTTGTTCCCTGAGGACCACGTAGCCGCCTTGCACAATTGTTCAAGGATCGCACCCCGGTGGGCAACCCAAGAAGGTCCAACCGACCGAGTAGAATGGGCTTGGATGTTAGCAGGAACCGGACGACCACCATTCTAATCCATCTGGCCAGAGTCTGCTTGGAGACTGGTTTTCACAAAAGTGGCTGGCCTAACACAAAAAGAGAATCGGATTTCCTAATGGAGGAAGTTCTCTTCACATAGATACGGAGAGCCCGTACCACGTCCAAAGACCGCTCTTTGGAAGACAACTCAGGAGAATTAAAGGGCGGAACCACAATCTCCTGGTTAAGGTGGAAGGAAGACACCACCTTGGGTAAATAACCTGGCCGTGTTCGAAGCACCGCCCGGTCACGGTGAAAAATCAAATAGGGAGACTTATAGCACAAGGCACCCAAGTCCGAGACCCTTCTAGCTGAAGCAATAGCCAGCAAAAACAACACCTTAAGGGAAAGCCACTTAAGGTCAGCAGAGGTAAGAGGCTTAAACGGAGACTCTTGTAAGGCCTCCAAAACCACCGACAAATCCCAAGGGGCCACAGGTGGCACATAAGGAGGCTGAATCCTCAACACACCCTGAGTGAATGTATGGACATCAGGTAGGGTAGCCAATCCAGGGATCGGCGGGATCCCGGGATTTAGGACCAAAAATGCCCGGGATTCAATACCGGGATTGAAAGCTCCAATCCCGGGGATTGAGGGATTAGCGTTGAGCGTCCACTGGATGCTCAGACGCTGCCCGGCTTCCTCCTTCCGGGTCCCCAGCGCAGCGTGAGGTCACGCTGCGCTGTTAGCTGCTGCTGGGAGCTGCCAGCAGCTTTCAAAGGATGTTCCCCTCCCGCCCGCCCCCGGTATATGGTGAGTTATATGTGCGGGGTGGGGTGGGGCGAGGGGGCGGCCACCTAGCTAAAAGCCAATCCCGGGTATGCCGGGATTGGCCATTTTTCAATCCAGATACCCGGGATTGAAAAAAATGGCCCGGGATTGGCTTCCCTAGCAGCGATCTTTCTCTGAAACCAAACCGACAAGGCAGAGATACGCATCTTGAGAGAGGCCATACGCAGGCCCAAATCCAGGCCTTGTTGTAGAAAGGCCAAAAGTTTGGCCGTACTAAACGTGAAAACGTCATGATTGTGAGACGCACACAAAGTAAAGTAGGCATTCCAGACCCTAAAATATATCCGAGCAGAAGCCGGTTTACGGGCCTTCAACATAGTTTGAAAGACCACCTCAGAAAAACCCTTGGACCTCAGGACGGAAGCTTCAAGAGCCACGCCGTCAAAGCCAGCCGGGCCAAATCCTGGTAAACGCAAAGGCCCTGAACGAGGAGGTCTGGTCGTTGTGGAAGTAGAAGGGCATGATCCAACGAGAGGCCCTGTCGATCGGAGAACTAGTGCCGTCTGGGCCACGCTGGAGCGACTAGAAGAAGGTTTCTTCCTTCTTGCTTGAACTTCCGTATTACTCTGGGCAGGAGTGAACCCGGAGGAAACACATACGGCAGCCGAAGGTTCCACGGGATTGACAGAGCATCCACGAACGCTGCTTGTCCTTGCTCCGAAGACCGGAACCTTGTGATTGTGTCCAAACGCCATCTGGTCCACATCTGGGAGGCCTCACTTGTCCACGAGAAGTTGAAACACCTCTGGATGTAGGCTCCATTCTCCGGCATGCACGTCCTGACGACTGAGATAGTCCGCCTCCCAGTTCAGAACACCCGGAATGAACACTGCTGATATGGCTGGCAGATGGCATTCTGACCACTGAAGAATCCTTGATACTTCCTTCATTGCCATGCGGCTTCGAGTGCCGCCCTTATGATTGATATACGCCACCGTGGTGGCATTGTCCGATTGTACTTGAACAGGTCTGCTCTGTATTAGATGCTGGGTCATTGTCAACGCATTGAACACTGCCCGCTGTTCCAGAATGTTTAAATCGGGAGTAGCGACTCCTCCTTGGTCCACCGACCCTGAAGAGAGTGTTGCTCCAACACCGCGCCCCAACCTCTCAGACTGGCATCCGTCGTCAGCAGGAACCAGTTAGATATCCAGAAAGGACGACCCCTGTTCAATTGTTGGTCCTGCAGCCACCAGCTCAGTGACAGGCGGACCTCCGGAGATAGAGAGATCATGTGAGGCAGGCCGTCCCACTTGGACAGAATCAACTTCTGTAGAGGGCGAGAATGGAATTGAGCATACTCCACCATGTCGAAAGCAGACACCATGAGACCTAACACTTGCATTGCCGAATGAATCGACAATTGCGGACGGGATAGGAAGCATCCGATATTGCCCAGAAGTTTCAGGACTTTCTCCTGAGACAAGAACAACCGCTGGTTGTGAGTGTCCAACAACACTCAAAGGTGTACCATGCTCCGAGCCGGAACCAGGGAGGATTTCTTCCAGTTTATCAGCCACCCGTGGGCTGTCATGCACTGGACCGTCAGATCAAGATGACACAGGAGAATTTCTAGGGAACTCGCCAGGATCAACAAATTGTCTAGGTATGGTAGTATCCTGACCCCTTGACGGCGGAGTGTAGCCGTCATAACCGCCATTACTTTGGTGATAACTCGGGGAGCCATTGTCAAACCAAAGGGTAATGACCGAAATTGGTAATTGAAGGTTGCCCACCGCAAACCGCAGGTACTGCTGATGAGATACCGCAATAGGAATATGCAAGTAGGCATCCTGTATGTCCAGGGAGACCATATAGTCCCCAGGCACCATGGCCAGAACAATAGAGCGAAGAGTTTCCATACGGAACTTGGAGATCCGCACATGCTTGTTCAAGGACTTCAGATTGAGAATGGGCCGCGAGGTTTCGGGACTAGAAACAGCGGTGAATAGAACCCCTTGCCCCTCTGAGTCAGAGGCACCTGTACCACCACTCCTGTGGACAGGAGGGAATGTACCACCGAGTGCAACGTGTTTGCTTTTGCCGGATGCAGAGACACATCCGTCGGGCAATAATGTTGAGGGGGACAATTCTTGAAGGGTATGGCGTAACCTCGAGCAACGACTTCCCTTACCCAGGTATCTGAAGTGGTCTTGAACCATTCCTGGGTAAAACATAGAAGTCGGCCCCCCATCCTGGGATCCCCCAGAGGGAGGCCCGCCCCGTCATGCGGCAGGCTTGTCAGTTTTGGAAGCAGGCTGACGGGCAGCCCAGGCTCGCTTCGGTCTGGGCTTGGCAGGTCTGGAAGCACGAGCTTGCTTTGGGTACACCTGACCTTTTGCTTTACCTGGAGAACAAAAGGACAGAGGGTAAGTGCTTTTAGCCTTCTGCGTGGACGGAACCGTACTAGGTAGGCAAGCTGTTTTAGCAGTAGCCAGATCAGCCACAATCTTATTGAGGTTTTCTCCAAAGAGAATGTCTCCCTTGAAAGGAAGCACCTCCAGGGTTTTCTTGGAATCCATATCCACAGAACAGGATCTCAACCAAAGGATACGTCAGGCCAAGACAGAGGTAGTAGTAGCCTTGGCCGCCAGCACCTGGCATCGGAGGCTGCCTCTCCTTAAGGTACAGAGAAGCCGTGGCAATATACGAGACATTGTTGAGCATGCTCAGACGCGTTGGAAGGCAGTTCCGCCTCTAGCTTCTGAGCCCACGCCTTAACAGCTTCAGCAGCCCAAGTTGCTGCAATGGCTGGCCTAAGCAGAGCCCCCGTTAGGGTGTAAATCGCTTTCAAACAACCCTCCACACGTCTATCCGTCAGTTCCTTCAGAGAGGTGACGGTAGTTACTGGCAGAGCTGAGGAAACCACCATGCGTGCCACATGAGAATCTACAGGCGGAGGAGTTTCCCCAATTTTTACATGGCTCCGTGGAGAGAGGATAGCGAGCCAACAGTCTCTTATTCTGTGTGAATTTTGTTCCCGCATTTTCCCATGATTCCTGACGTATGTAAACCAGGTGTTGAGAATGAGGTAAAACTTGTTTAACCACCTTCTTACGTTTAAATCTGTCCGAATTTTTAGAGACAGCCGCAGGCTCAGGTTCATCAGAGACCTGAAGAATGAGCCTGATAGCCTCAATCAAAACAGAGACATCCACCATTGACTTCCCTTCCCCATCAGAAGCATCAGAGTCAGTTTCTGTGGGGTCAGTATATGCACCATCCTCCTCAGAGGATGTGTCCGGGATAGCAGTGGATTGTGAGGAGGTAATGGCCCGTTTAGAAGACGGCTTAGTCTTAGGCGGGCGAGAGTGAGATTTAGTCAGTGACCAGTTAAATTGCTGTAACTGAGTTGAGATTTGATCCGCCCATGGCGGATTAACTGCAGGGACCATAAACTGCTGCAGTGGCACAGGTGGTCCCACAGAAGGCGCCAGTTTAGTTACAAGCGTGTTTAACAGCGTGGAAAAGGTAGCCCAAGGTGGGTTATTAGTTGCCCCCGGTGCCACAGATCCACTGGGGGGTAAGGAACCCCCTGAACCTTAACTCTCAGCTGCCAAATTTTCCTCCAAAATGTCTGCAGCATCACCACCACATAATGTGGGAGAAGCCCCAGCTCCGTTGCCTCGTGTAGCTGACATAATAAGCAGCACAATATCAGGCAACCTGGTACAATTTTTTTAGCAGCGATATACCTAGCAAGAACTCCCAGTGAAGTGTGACTTTCCAGTCACCACAAACCGGGAATCCAAGAGATATATGGTGACTATAAATCACAAAAGAAAAATACACAGCAAGTATATCTCGTGAAATACCGATATTGTTTAGAAAATCTGACACACTTAGCCTCTCAGGTTACAGAATATAGGAGTATCACGCTGAGTGAAATACCCGATATGGCAGCCACGCAGCAGCTACATGCACACACACATATATAGTCACAGGCTTACCATGCAGAAAATTATTCACCATAAAACTGCACTGGCCTACCAATACAAAGTAATACTCAGTATAGCTGTATATGTAAACAGTAGATATAACAACACACAGTAGATACTGGATGTATATCACAGGGTGTTTGTACCACACAGCCCTGAATGTATGCACTCTTTCTTAACTAACACTGTCCCTTGACAGGTAGAATACTTAAGTGTCCTGTAAAATACACAGCGCTGGTGAGCAGGCGGCTTTACAGAGGAGGATTTGCCCCAGCAGTCCCAGGAACAGCGCAGCTCCAGGGCGGGAACATTTACCCAAACGGCGCCCTGGGGCTGGGGGGAGGAGCTACAGGTTAGGCCTTATCCCCCTGCTGGCTTCCCCACCGGGCGCTGCAGGCTTTGTTAAAACCGTGTTTTTATAAGCGAAAAACCCTCACCTGTGCCCTGTGTCCCAGTGCCTAGTGGAGCGGTTGCCCTTTACAGTGTCCACGCCAGCGCGCGCGGGCCGCCTCCTACGGCCGCGCCGGATCGCGGTTAACAGCGGCCCACAGAGAGCCCTTCCCTCCCCTTGTACCTGCGGCCACGCGATCCCGGAGGTCAGAGGCGAGTGTGTGTGACTAACAGAAGAACACCGGAGCCTCTGGTGTAGTTACCTGGCAACCAGGGCGCGGGAGTATACAGCGCGGTTGGGGGAGTGATGGAGCTGCAGCAAATGATGTCTATTTGACATACAGAAAAGCTGCAGCCCTTGAAGTCTTCAACAGTTCTTCTTTCTTCTGAAACAAGCTATAATATGGGCTGCAATAGCAGCCCTCCTGTTGATTGCCTGCTTACTGCATGGCACCAACTTACAAACCGAGCTCCTGTGCATGGAGGCGGGGTTATAGAGGAGGCGGCTCTGTGCATCTTGGGAACAGTCAAAGCTTTGAGCCTGTTGGTGCCTCAGATCAAGATCCTACTCTACACCCCGATGTTAATCCTTGTGGAGCCCATTGTACCCCGCAGCAGAAATAACCTGTGCTGTAGTTGGAGCACCTACACTTTCTGATCAAATTTACCATTTGCGAATTCACCTATTTCCTATTGACCAGACTCAAAATGCTCATGGCACACAGGCCTGGAAAACTCTGGAATTGAGCCAGTATATTTACAAAATGGGGAGTGTCTTTTTCACCATTCTACATGTAGGGGCTAGATTGCCCTGATAATTCCTAGTTACGGCTGAGTATGACAAATTGCGTAAAAAAATATATATAATCCTGTGAACTGTGCGTGATTTGCTACTCATCCAGGTGTCAAAGTCAGAAAAATATCACGATGCACACTGCCATATTTGCACCTCATACAGGTCCGCGCTGCGCATGCGTGCGCTCTCCCGTGCGTGCGCATACTCGCTGTTGCGGGCACCCGCAGGCGCACGGTATGTGCATTTACGGTAGAGTTTATGTGTTCGTAGCGTGCGACTCAATCGTTACATATTTTCACTATATAATGTATTTTGTAGATCATGGTCCCTTTAATAGATTCTGAAAGTTTAGTTAATATAGCATGTTCATGGACAGAGAGATCCCTCTTTGTTTGATACGAAGGGTCAGACAGGGGTCATATAGAGTGGTGTTTAGTATCCATCGGAAGAGTATTTAATTAGCAATATTCCGGTGTTGGTTTGAAGCGAATTAATCGCTCGTGCGAATAGTTATGGACATAAGAAGTTTATGTCCATTTACTATTATTTGCACTTACTTATCCATGCGGCGGGAAACCTAGTTTCCCACCCACCTGAGCAGTTGGAAATGGTCTCAGCCCACCTGTATGAATCAACCTATGACCTTTTGTTATAGTGCGAAGACGAATTCCTGTGTCCAATGAACAATGAGATTGTAGGGACCATTGAATTGTATTGTGCGTGGGGCATAAATAGACAAGCCGATCACATCCAGCTCACTCTTCAACGGTTCTCATTGCTGATAATCGGGAGCTGGATGTCCAGAGGCGCATGCGATCGTTCCCCTTTGTGCGTAAGTTTTCTCCGCAATCATATTGTCTTTGTTATTGTGAGCCATATATCTCTCTCTCATATCTCTCTCTCTCTCTCTCTCTCCTCTTTCTCTCGTATTCCCTTAAACGTAATAGTATTGTATTGTATTTCCTGCGTAGTTATCTGGTTAGTTAGTCTATGTTATATTGTAGTGTATGACTTGTACTGTATTATTCATTTTCAAGTATAACATTCATATAAGGCGTTAGACCCTAAGCCCGGTAGTTGTGTATTTCTTATAGTGTTAAGTATTCTCAGAGCGTCGGTGACGCTCGAACAGCTTTAAAGTTAATAAGGTTACACTGTGTTGCATCTACACCCTATCTCTACACTAAGGTTTTACTGCATATTACATTGTTTATGGTTTAGATATAAAGGTTTAAACATTGTGAGCGTCTGCGCCGCTGGTGATCTCCTCGTGGTCCCGAGCGTCCGCTACGCTATAGCGAACCATTACGTTAGTCAGCAGCCAATAGCGTGCCTGCCTGTGATCTCTTGGCCGTGAGCGAACCACGGCTAAGCGATTGTTACGCAACGTGCGTACCCTTACGGTACTCCATACGTCAATAGCGTACAGTGTTCTTAGACCTCTTAAAGGGTTTTAAATAAGATAAATATTTAGCTTTATCACAGGTTTAATTGAAATACCTTTGTTTGATTCAATCCATCATATCGCATTCGCTGACGGTTTTTGTTGATTTTGCTCATCAGCATTTTCCCAGTGCGGAAGTCAAATGTGCTGAGGTCCATGGAGTTTCCCAGGTACCGTGCCAGTTGTGGCTTACTACGGAATTTCTTCCCACTGGGACTGAAAAGAAACATCACGATGAGATGGGAAACTTAATATGAATTGAAAGTACAGAGACATCTATAGATGGACATACACTATACAATTATCTGGCAGACTATCTGTCCAATCTGGCTGTTTGGAATAAAAATATGGTAATGGATGGGTGCAAATGACTCCCAAACACTGGAAACGGACAAAACTGGTCGTTCAGGCATACTGGTTAAATCACTAATTTAACCAATTTGTCTGAAAGAGTTTTTGACCATTTTCCAGTGTTTGGGAGCAAATGGTCAAATGCTCCCATCTATTAGCAGATTTTCATTTAAACCAGATAGATTGACTATAAATAATTATCTGACGCACAAACTGACTGGCAGCCACTAGCACTGGTTTTGCCTATCATAAAACAATGTGGACAATCAGAAGCACAACTGTACATCAAATAGACGACAGGTAAGCACAATGGGGCAGATGTAGTAAGTCTGGAGAAGTGATAAGTGGAAGGTGATAACGCACCAGCTAATCATTATGGGTTTGAAAAATGACCGACAGGAGCGGATAGGCTGGTGCGTTATCACCTTCCATTTATCACTTCTTCAGTCTTAATACATCTGCCCCAAAGAACTTAATTATTATTTTTTTCTATCAAGGCGGCAAATTCCCATGTCTCATCTCAATGACCCAGGTCACTTATACCCCTTTTACACTTGCAGAAAAATCCCGGGATATTGCACGTGAACGCGCATCACCCTGGGATTTTTGTGAGTGTGAATGGGTACAGGGACAATTTCCCAGGACGAGCATCCCGGGATTTCAACCCAGGTCTCGACCTGGGATGAATCCGGGACCGTTCCGGGAAGCTGTGCAGTGTGAACGGATATACCGGGTCAAGGCTTCCCGGCACCCGTTCTCTGCATAGGAGGAGGCGGTGCTTGGAGAAGATTATCTCCAAGCACCGCCTCCGGTAGCATCAGCTGTGACGTCACCGACCTGGCAATATGCCGGGTCGGCCCGCTAATGTAAAAGGGTCATTCCCGGGAATGTGTCCCGGGAAATATACAGGGACACATTCCCGGGAATGACCCGCCCCTGTGAGTGTAAAAGGGGTATTACTTTCACACATGCGGAAATCCCAGGTTGCTGTGCGTGCAATAACCCGGGATTTAGTTGCATGTCTGATAGCGGAATTAGTGTGCCTTGAGGACAGAGGTTGGGAATGCCTGCCTTATACCCCTTTTCCACTGCAACCTGGGAAACAGACGGGTCTATCTCCGTGACTCTGGTCAGAAGCAGAGCCAGGGACCCGGGAGTTATTCCCGGGTAGGTTGCATTTACACTGACCAGAATCCGGATTGGGATTATGAAGTCAGTGGAAAAAGGGGTATTACACATTTGAAAAAGAAACACAAATTGGTTAATTGGCTTCAGATGTTATCCCAGTAGGAAACAACCAATTACTGTATGTCTGCAGTTAGGTTTACCAGACTTGGGTCGACAGTAAATCGGTCAACCACTACTGGTCGACATAAGTTTTAAAAAAAAATTTAATTCAATTATTTTTCATACTTTATGATCCACATAGACTACGACTGGGAATAGTGACCTGTGCCGAGTGCAGCAGTAGCAAAGCGAGCACCTGGTCAGAAGCATGGTAAGCGGTCGCAGTGCACTAAGTGGCGTTCCTGCTCATTTTACGGAGTAAACACAAAAAAATAAAGGAAAATTCATGTCGACCTAGTGCATGTAGACAAAAAGTGGTCGACCCAGTGACTGTCGACCCAGTGATCCACACCTTTACTGTACAATGTCAGATGCAGTTATTGTCCAGCTAATCAACACATGAACATTCCCAGACAGACTATGATAATTATCTTTTATTTGTAACGCATAACAGTAAATTCTCGTCAAAAGTGCCACCACAACGTGCACATACCCAAGAATTACTGAAGCCCAGCAACGCAAATTATTTGTCGTATCGCTATATGTGTAAGAGAAAGCCGCAAGGTGCCATCATCATAAAGGCATTTTGCAGACAACGGTACCGATTCAATTGTTTTAAGCGTCTAAAATAGACGTTATGGTAAGAACTTACCATTGATAACGTGATTTCTCTTATGTCCACAGGATAACATTGGGATATGCCGGAGCGACAGCGGAAATGGCACCAAACGATCACGAGCTTTCTGGCCTCTCAGGATGCATCGGGGCTCCTCCATATAATCCCGCCCACTGATTCAGTCAAATCAGTTATTTCCACAGCAATTAGGCAGGAGCATCAGGTAGAAACATATTCAGGCGATAAGAACATACATGCAAACCCTTCCATACAAGAGGGAAGAGGTTTAGCGATTGTAAAGATCCTCAAATCAGGTGCGTCAGGGTGGGACCCCTGTGGACATAGGAGAAATTACGTTATCAACGGTAACTTCTTACCATAACGTCTATTTCTCCGGCTGGGTCCACAGGTTATCGACAGGATAACATTGGGATTCCCAAAGCCAGTTTTAGTGATGGGGGACGCTCCTGATTAGACAGGGGAGCCTTTCGCCCGAATTCAGCGTCATGAGAGGCAAAAGTATCCATGGCATAATGTCTAATGAATGCGTTAATGGAAGACCATGTGGCTGCCTTACTTTTCTGTTCTGCTGAAGCACCATGTTGTGCTGCCCATGAAGGACCTACCTTACGTGTATAGTAAGCAGAGACATTAGCCGGAGTAGGGAGATCAGCGCGAGAATAAGCTTCTGAAATTACCATTCGGAGCTATCTTGCCAGCGTCTGTTTACTAGCAGGCCATCCTCTTCTGTGAAATCCATAGAGGATGAAGGAAGAATCTGTCTTTCTGATGGCACTAGTATGATCTACGTAGATTCTTAAAGCCCGGACCACGCCCAGCGACCATTCTCCCGCAGAAAGTCCCGATACATGAAAAGCTGGGACTACAATCTCTTAGTTAAGGTGAAATTTTGAAACCACCTTCGGAAGATAATCAGGCCTAGTTCTGAGAACTGCCTTTTCTGGAAAAAAATATTAGAAAAGGAGACATACACGACAGTGCTCCTAAATCTGACACTCTTCTAGCTGACGCAATTGCCAGTAGAAAGAGCACTTTAGCCGTCAACCGATTAAGATCTACTCTCTTAAGTGGTTCAAACGGAGGTCCCTGAAGGATTTTAAGAACCAGATTCAAATCCCAGGGAGCTGCAGTAGGAACAAACAGAGGTTGAATGTGTAAAACTCCCTGAAAGAAATTACGCACATCCTGTAAGTCAGCAATCTTTCTCTGAAACCATATAGTTAATGCTGATACTTGAACTATCAAGGAAGCTACATTTAACCTCTTATCCAATCCTGCTTGAAGAAAAGCCCAAATCCTGGATACTTTAAAAGATCTTGGATTCAGACTTTTTTCACTACACCAATGAATATAGGCTTGCCATATACAATGATAAATACGAGCTGAAGAAGGTTTTCTTGCTCTAAGCATAGTTTGAATTACTTGTTTTGAAAATACTCTAGCTTCTAGGATAGAGGTCTCAATAGCCAAGCCGTGAAAGCTAGACGATCCAAATGGCTGTGATAATAAGGACCCTGCATTAGCAGATCTGGACGTTAAGGGAGCAGTATTGGTGCTTCCATGGACATCCTTAGTAGATCTGTGTACCAATGCCTTCATGGCCAAGCTGGAGCTATTAGAATTATGGCTCCCTTTGCTTGCTTTATTTTCCTCACTACTTTGGGTAACAGAGATTGGAGGAAACCGATATGCCAGATGAAAATTCCAATTTACTGACAGTGCGTCTACAAGGATCGCTCCGGGATCATTTGTTCTTGATCCGTACATTGGAACTTTGTTGTTCAGACGAGACGCCATGAGATCTATCTCTGGCAGACCCCACCTGTTCACTATAGTCTGAAATACTTCTGGGTGTAATGCCCATTCGGTTTCCTGAATGGTGTGTCGACTTAGAAAATCTGCTTCCCAGTTCAGTACTCCTGGAACAAAAACTGCTGACAATGCTGGAGGATGGAGCTCTGCCCACTTTAGTATGCGAGTTACTTCCTCCATAAATCTTTTGCTGTGAGTTCCTCCCTGATGATTGAGGTACGCTACCGCTGTTGCATTGTCTGAGCGGATCTGGACTGGTCTTCCTTGCAGACTGTCCTTTGCCTGAACTAGAGCCATATATATGGCCCTCATTTCCAACAGATTTATTGGCAGGCGACTTTCCCTTATGGTCCATTTTCTTTGGAACCAAAGGCTTTCGAGCACCGCTCCCCAGCCCTGAAGACTGGCATCTGTTGTCAGGACTTGCCGTTCCTTTATCCAAAATGGTCTCCCCTTGTTTAAATGGTCCCTCTGTAGCCACCAAGCTAGAGACCTTCTTACGTTTACTGGAACTTTATCATCTGTTTTTTTATTGTCTGATGATTTCCGTTCCATTTGGTCAGAATAAGGTGCTGTAGAAGTCTGGAGTGGAATTGTGCATATTCCAACATGTCGAAGGTTGACACCATCAGACCCAACAGTCGCATTGCTGCATGGACTGACATTGTCTGAGTGTGCAACGACTCCCGAGTCATTACTTGCACCTTGGATATCTTTTTCTCTGGCATGAAAATTCTCTGTAGACCTGGATCTAATATGGCCCCCAAATGAACCATCCGTTGTGTCGGATTCAGAGACGACTTTTTCCAGTTTATGAGCCACCCGTGTCTTTGTAGACAAACTACTGTCTGTTGAAGATGGTTCAAAAGTAATTCCTGTGAATATGCTAGGATTAAAAGGTCGACGAGGTATGGAAATATTCTTATCTCCTGTTTGCGGAGATAATCTGCCATAACCACCATAATTTTGGTAAATACCCTGAGTGCTGTTGCTAGCCCGAAAGGTAAGGCTTGGAACTGAAAATGTTGCTGGAGGATGGCAAACCTGAGGTAACATTGATGAGACCGCGCTATGGGCACATGTAGGTAAGCATCCTGTATATCCAGAGATAACATGTATTCTCCCGGTTCCATAGCCAAAAAAATAAGAATTTACTTACCGATAATTCTATTTCTCGTAGCCCGTAGTGGATGCTGGGAACTCCGTAAGGACCATGGGGAATAGCGGCTCCGCAGGAGACTGGGCACATCTAAAGAAAGCTTTAGGACTATCTGGTGTGCACTGGCTCCTCCCCCTATGACCCTCCTCCAAGCCTCAGTTAGGATACTGTGCCCGGGCGAGCGTACACAATAAGGAAGGATTTTGAATCCCGGGTAAGACTCATACCAGCCACACCAATCACACCGTACAACTTGTGATATGAAACCCAGTTAACAGCATGATAACAGAGGAGCCTCTGAATAGATGGCTCACAACAAGAACCCGATTAGTTAACAATAACTATGTACAAGTATTGCAGACAATCCGCACTTGGGATGGGCGCCCAGCATCCACTACGGACTACGAGAAATAGAATTATCGGTAAGTAAATTCTTATTTTCTCTGACGTCCTAGTGGATGCTGGGAACTCCGTAAGGACCATGGGGATTATACCAAAGCTCCCAAACGGGCGGGAGAGTGCGGACGACTCTGCAGCACCGAATGGGCAAACACCAAGTCCTCCTCAGCCAGGGTATCAAACTTGTAGAACTTTGCAAATGTGTTTGAACCCGACCAAGTAGCAGCTCGGCAAAGCTGTAATGCCGAGACCCCTCGGGCAGCCGCCCAAGAAGAGCCCACCTTCCTTGTGGAATGGGCTTTCACTGATTTTGGATGCGGCAATCCAGCCGCAGAATGAGCCTGCTGAATCGTGTTACAGATCCAGCGAGCAATGGTTTGCTTTGAAGCAGGAGCACCCAGCTTGTTGGATGCATACAGGATAAACAGCGAGTCAGTCTTCCTGACTCCAGCCGTCCTGGCAACATAGATCTTCAAAGCCCTGACTACATCAAGCAACTTGGAATCCTCCAAGTCACGAGTAGCCGCAGGCACCACAATGGGTTGATTCAGATGAAAAGATGACACCACCTTTGGCAGAAACTGCGGACGAGTTCGCAATTCTGCCCTGTCCATATGGAAAACCAGATAGGGGCTTTTACATGACAAAGCCGCCAATTCTGACACACGCCTAGCTGGGCTAGGGCCAACAGCATGACCACTTTCCACGTGAGATACTTAAGCTCCACCGTCTTAAGTGGCTCAAACCAGTAGGATTTCAGGAAAGCCAAGATCACGTTAAGATCCCAAGGTGCCACTGGTGGCACAAAAGGAGGCTGAATATGCAGCACTCCCTTAACAAACGTCTGAACCTCAGGCAGTGAAGCCAGTTCTTTTTGAAAGAAAATGGATAGGGCCGAAATCTGGACCTTTATGGACCCTAATTTTAGGCCCATAGTCACACCTGACTATAGGAAGTGCAGGAATCGACTCAGCTGTAATTCCTCTGTAGGGGCCTTCCTGGCCTCACACCAAGCAACATAATTTCGCCATATACGGTGATAATGTTTTGCGGTCACGTCCTTCCTAGCCTTTATCAGCGTAGGAATAACTGCTTCCGGAATGCCCTTTTCTGCTAGGATCCGGTGTTCAACCGCCATGCCGTCAAACGCAGCCGCGGTAAGTCTTGAAACAGACAGGGCCCTTGTTGTAACAGGTCCTGTCTGAGAGGCAGAGGCCATGGGTCCTCTGTGAGCATTTCTTGCAATTCCGGGTACCAAGTCCTTCTTGGCCAATCCGGAACAATGAGTATTGGTCTCACTCCTCTTTTTCTTACAATTCTCAGCACCTTTGGTATGAGAGGAAGAGGAGGAAACACGTAGACCGACTGGAACACCCACGGTGTTACTAGTGCCTCCACAGCTATCGCCTGAGGGTCCCTTGACCTGGCGTAATATCTAATTAGCTTTTTGTTGAGACGGGACGCCATCATGTCCACCTGTGGCAGTTCCCATCGATTTGCAATCTGCGTGAAGACTTCTTGATGAAGTCCCCACTCTCCCGGGTGGAGGTCGTGTCTGCTGAGGAAGTCTGCTTCCCAGTTGTCCACTCCCGGAATGAACACTGCTGACAGTGCTAGTACGTGATTCTCCGCCCACCGAAGAATCCTGGTGGCTTCTGCCATTGCCACCCTGCTTCTTGTGCCGCCCTGGCGGTTTACATGGGCCACTGCCGTGATGTTGTCTGACTGAATCAGCACTGGTTGGTTTCGAAGCAGAGGCTCCGCTTAACTCAGGGCGTTGTATATGGCCCTTAGTTCCAGGATATTGATGTGCAGACAAGTCTCCTGACTTGACCACAACCCTTCGAAGTTTCTTCCTTGAGTGACTGCCCCCCACCCTCGGAGGCTTGCATCCGTGGTCACCAGGACCCAGTCCTGTATGCCGAATCTGAGGCCCACGAGGAGGTGAGCACCTTGTAGCCACCACAGAAGAGACACCCTGGCCCTGGGGGACAGGGTGATCATCCGATGCATCTGAAGATGCGATCCGGACCACTTGTCCAGCAGATCCCACTGAAAGATCCTCGCATGGAACCTACCGAAGGGAATGGCTTCGTATGACGCCACCATCTTTCCCAGGACTCGCGTGCAGCGATGCACCGACACCTGTTTTGGCTTTAGGAGGTCTCTGACCAGAGTCACGAGCTCCTGAGCCTTCTCCTCCGGGAGAAAAACCTTCTTCTGGTCTGTGTCCAGAATCATGCCCAGGAAGGGCAGACGCGTCGCAGGAATCAGCTGCGACTTTGGAATGTTCAGAATCCAGCCGTGCTGACGCAACACTTCCTGAGAGTGTGCTACGCTGATCAGCAACTGCTCCCTGGACCTCGCCTTTATGAGGAGATCGTCCAAGTATGGGATAAATGTAACCCCTCGCTTCCGAAGGAGCACCATCATTTCCGCCATCACTTTGGTAAAAACTCTCGGTGCCGTGGACAGGCCAAACGGCAACGTCTGGAATTGGTAATGACAGTCCCGTACCACAAACCTGAGGTACTCCTGATGAGGCGGATAAATGGGGACACTCAAGTAAGCATCCTTGATGTCCAGAGACACCATAAAATCCCCTTCCTCCAGGCTTGCAATGACCGCTCTGAGCGATTCCATTTTGAACTTGTATTTCTTCAGATAAATGTTCAGGGATTTTAAATTTAAAATGGGTCTGACCGAACCGTCCAGTTTCGGTACCACAAACATAGTGGAATAGTAGCCCCTTCCCCTTTGAAGGGGGGGGGGGGGGGGGACCTCTACCACCACCTGCTGGAGAAAGAGTTTGTGAATTGCCTCCAACACTATCTCCCTTTCCATGGGGGAAGTTGGTAAGGCCGATTTTAGGTAACGGTGAGGGGGCATCACCTCGAATTCCAGCCTGTATCCCTGAGACACAATTTGGATAGCCCAAGTATCCACCTGTGAGCGAACCCACTGGTGGCTGAAAAGTCGGAGACGCGCCCCCACGGCTCCTGGCTCCGCCTGTGGAGCTCCAGCATCATGCGGTGGATTTAGTGGAAGCCGGGGAAGACTTTTGTTCCTGGGAACTAACTGCATGGTGCAGCTTTTTTCCTCTACCCCTGCCTCTGGCAAGAAAGGACGCACCTCTGACCTTCTTGCTCCTCTGAGAACGAAAGGACTGCATTTGGTAATACGGTGCTCTCTTAGGCTGTGGAGGGACATAAGGCAAGAAATTTGACTTCCCAGCCGTAGCTGTGGAAACTAGGTCCGAGAGACCGTCCCCAAACAATTCCTCACCCTTATAAGGTAAAACCTCCATGTGTTTTTTTAGAGTCGGTATCCTCTGTCCATTGCAGAGTCCATAAGACCCTTCTGGCAGAAATGGACATTGCGTTAACTCTAGAGCCCAGCAGGCAAATGTCCCTCTGGGCATCCCGCATATATAGGACCGCGTCCTTGATATGTGCCAGGGTCACTAGAACAGTGTCCCTGTCCAGGGTATCTAACTCCTCAGACAGAGAATCCGTCCATGCAGCTACCGCACTACACATCCAGGCCGAAGCAATTGCTGGACTCAGCAGTGTGCCAGAATGTGTATAAACCGACTTCAGGATACCTTCCTGCTTTCTATCCGCAGGATCCTTTAGGGCGGCCGTATCCGGAGACGGCAGGGCCACCTTCTTGGACAAGCGTGTCAACGCCTTGTCTACCCTAGGGGAGGATTCCCAGCGTAACCTGTCCGTTGGCGGGAAAGGATACGCCATAAGTAATCTCTTGGAAACTATCACCTTCCTGTCAGGGGAATCCCACGCTTTTTTACATAATTCATTTAATTCATGTGAAGGGGAAAAAGTCACTTCATGCTTTTTCTCCCCATACATATAAATCCTCGTCAGGGACAGGATTTTCCTCAGAAATGTGTAATACATCCTTAATTGCTACAATCATGTAGCGGATGGCTTCAGTCATTTTAGGCTGCAACTTTGCCTCATCGTCATCGACACTGGAGTCAAAATCCGTGTCCACATCTGTGTCAACTATCTGGGATAGTGTGCGCTTTTGAGACCCCGACGGCCTCTGCGCTGTAGGATCAGGCATGGGCTGAGACCTTGACTGTCCCCCGGTTACAGTTTTATCCAATCTGTTATGCAAGGAGTTTACATTATCATTTAACACCTTCCACATATCCATCCAATCAGGTGTCGGCACCGTCGGTGGCGACACCACACTCAGCTGCACTTGTTCTGCCTCCACGTATCCTTCCTCATCAAACATGTCGACACAGGTTTCGTACCGACACACCGCACACACACAGGGAATGCTCTGACTGAGGACAGGACCCCACAAAGGCTTTTGGGGAGACAGAGAGAGAGAGTATGCCAGCACACCCCCCCAGCGCTATATAACCCAGGGATTACACTGTACCTTAGTGTTTACCCTGTAGCTGCTGATATATATATATATATATATATATATATCACACATACATACATACTGCGCCTAAATTTATGTGCCCCCCCTCTCTTTTTTACCCTTTAATGCACCTGTATACTGCAGGGGAGAGCCTGGGGAGCGTCCTTCCAGCGGAGCTGTGAAGAGAAAATGGCGCTGGTGTGCTGAGGAAGAAGGCCCCGCCCCCTCAGCGGCGGGCTTCTGTCCCACTTTAATGTGTAAAAAATGGCGGGGGCTCGGGCATATATACAGTCCCAGACTGTATATATGCCTCTTTTTGCCAAAAAGGTACTTAATTGCTGCCCAGGGCGCCCCCCCCCCTGCGCCCTACAGTGACCAGAGTGTGCGGTGTGCTGTGGGAGCAATGGCGCACAGCTGCAGTGCTGTGCGCTACCTTAAGTGAAGACAGGAGTCTTCAGCCGCCGATTTCGATGTTTTCTTGCTTCTGCTGCTTCTGTTCTTCTGGCTCTGCGAGGGGGACGGCGGCGCGGCTCCGGGAACGGACGATCAAGGTTAGGTACCTGTGTTCGATCCCTCTGGAGCTAATAGTGTAAAGTAGCCTAAGAAGCGCTACCTAGCTGCCGTGAGTAGGTTTGCTTCTCTCCCCTCAGTCCCTCGTAGCAGAGAGTCTGTTGCCAGCAGAAGCTCTCTGAAAATAAAAAACCTAACAAAATACTTTCTTTTCTAGCAAGCTCAGGAGAGCCCACTAGGAGCACCCAGCTCGGCCGGGCACAGATTCTAACTGAGGTCTGGAGGAGGGGCATAGAGGGAGGAGCCAGTGCACACCAGATAGTACTAAATCTTTTTTTTTTTTTTTTTTTTTTTAGAGTGCCCAGTCTCCTGCGGAGCCCGCTATTCCCCATGGTCCTTACGGAGTTCCCAGCATCCACTAGGACGTTAGAGAAAATAGGATTTTGATACCTACCGGTAAATCCTTTTCTCCTAGTCCGTAGAGGATGCTGGGGTCCACTTCATGACCATGGGGTATAGACTGTTCCGCAGGAGCCATGGGCACTTTAAGACTTTTCAATGGGTGTGAACTGGCTCCTCCCTCTATGCCCCTCATTCATACCTCAGTTATAGGAACTGTGCCCAGGGAGACTGACATTTCAAGGAAAGGATTTACTTTAATACTAGTGGTGGGATACATACCAGCTCACACCTCAACCATGCCGCACAACATGGCATTCAACAGAACATACGCCAAGAGGCATGAATCAATGACAGCAACATGCTGAACGAATATAACACAACTTGTGTAACTGTAATAACAAAACTGCAGGTAAAGTACGCACTGGGACAGGCGCCCAGTATCCTCTACGGACTAGGAGAAAAATAAGAATTTACTCACCGGTAATTCTATTTCTCATAGTCCTAAGTGGATGCTGGGACTCCGTAAGGACCATGGGGATTATACCAAAGCTCCCAAACGGGCGGGAGAGTGCGGATGACTCTGCAGCACCGAATGAGAGAACTCAAGGTCCTCCTCAGCCAGGGTATCAAATTTGTAGAATTTAGCAAACGTGTTTGCCCCTGACCAAGTAGCAGCTCGGCAAAGTTGAAGAGCAGAGACCCCTCGGGCAGCCGCCCAAGAAGAGCCCACTTTCCTCGTGGAATGGGCTTTTACTGATTTAGGATGCGGCAGTCCAGCCGCAGAATGTGCAAGCTGAATCGTACTACAGATCCAGCGAGCAATAGTCTGCTTAGAAGCAGGTGCACCCAACTTGTTGGGCGCATACAGGATAAAAAGCGAGTCAGTCTTCCTGACTCCAGCTGTCCTGGAAACATAAATTTTTAGGGCCCTGACTACATCCAACAACTTGGAAGCCTCCAAGTCATTCGTAGCCGCAGGCACCACGATAGGTTGGTTCAGATGAAAAGCGGATACCACTTTGGGGAGAAACTGGGGACGAGTCCTCAATTCTGCCCTATCCATATGGAAAATCAGATAAGGGCTTTTACATGACAAAGCCGCCAATTCTGAAACACGCCTGGCCGAAGCCAAGGCCAACAACATGACCACTTTCCACGCGAGATATTTTAAATCCACGGTTTTCAGTGGCTCAAACCAATGTGACTTTAGGAAATCCAACACCACGTTGAGATCCCAAGGTGCCACTGGAGGCACAAAAGGGGGCTGATTATGCAGCACTTCCTTAACAAAAGTCTGAACTTCAGGTAGTGAAGCCAATTCTCTCTGGAAGAAGATCGATAAAGCCGAAATCTGGACCTTAATGGAACCCAATTTAAGGCCCATAGTCACCCCTGACTGTAGGAAGTGCAGGAACTGGCCCAGCTGAAATTCTACCGTTGGGGCCTTCCTGGCCTCACACCACGCAACATATTTTCGCCATATGCGGTGATAATGGTTCGCGGTTACTTCTTTCCTAGCTTTTATCAGCGTAGGAATGACTTCCTCCGGAATGCCCTTTTCCTTCAGGATCCGGTGTTCAACCGCCATGCCGTCAAACGCAGCCGCGGTAAGTCTTGGAACAGACCGGGCCCCTGCTGCAGCAGGTCCTGTCTGAGCGGTAGAGGCCATGGGTCCTCTGACATCATTTCTTGAAGTTCCGGATACCACGCTCTTCTTGGCCAATCCGGAACAATGAGTATAGTTCTTACTCCTCTTCTCCTTATTATCCTCAGTACCTTTGGTAAGAGAGGAAGAGGAGGGAACACATAAACCGATCGGTACACCCACGGTGTTACCAGAGCGTCCACCGCTATCGCCTGCGGGTCTCTTGACCTGGCGCAATATTTTTCTAGCTTTTTGTTTAGGCGGGACGCCATCATGTCCACCTGTGGTTTTTCCCACTGGTTTACAATCATTTGAAAGACTTCTGGATGAAGTCCCCACTCTCCCGGGTGGAGGTCGTGCCTGCTGAGGAAGTCTGCTTCCCAGTTGTCCACTCCCGGAATGAACACTGCTGACAGTGCTAACACGTGATTTTCCGCCCATCGGAGAATCCTTGTGGCTTCTGCCATCGCCGTCCTGCTTCTCGTGCCGCCCTGTCGATTTACATGGGCGACTGCCGTGATGTTGTCTGACTGGATCAGTACCGGCTGGTTTTGAAGCAGGGGTTTTGCCTGACTTAGGGCATTGTAAATGGCCCTTAGTTCCAGAATATTTATGTGCAGGGAAGTCTCCTGACTTGACCATAGTCCTTGGAAGTTTCTTCCCTGTGTGACTGCTCCCCAGCCTCGAAGGCTGGCATCCGTGGTTACCAGGACCCAGTCCTGTATGCCGAATCTGCGGCCCTCTTGAAGATGAGCACTCTGCAGCCACCACAGCAGAGACACCCTTGTCCTTGGAGACAGGGTTATCAGACGATGCATCTGAAGATGCGATCCGGACCACTTGTCCAACAGGTCCCACTGAAAGGTTCTTGCATGAAACCTGCCGAATGGAATCGCTTCGTAGGAAGCTACCATTTTTCCCAGGATCCGCGTGCAGTGATGCACCGACACCTGTTTTGGTTTTAGGAGGCCTCTGACTAGAGATGACAGCTCCTTGGCCTTCTCCTCCGGGAGAAACACTTTTCTCTGTTCTGTGTCCAGAACCATCCCTAGGAACAGCAGGCGTGTCGTAGGGACCAGCTGTGACTTTGGAATGTTTAGAATCCAGCCGTGCTGTTGTAGCACTTCCCGAGATAGTGCTACCCCTACCAACAACTGCTCTCTGGACCTCGCCTTTATCAGGATATCGTCCAAGTACGGGATAATTAAAACTCCCTTCCTTCGAAGGAGTATCATCATTTCCGCCATTACCTTGGTAAAGACCCTCGGAGCCGTGGAGAGACCGAACGGCAACGTCTGGAATTTAGTAATGACAATCTTGTACCACAAACCTGAGGTACTCCTGGTGAGGATGGTAAATGGGGACATGTAGGTAAGCATCCTTGATGTCCAGCGATACCATGTAATCTCCCTCGTCCAGGCTTGAAATAACCGCCCTGAGCGATTCCATCTTGAACTTGCATTTTTTTATATGTGTGTTCAAGGATTTCAAATTTAAAATGAGTCTCACCGAACCGTCCGGTTTCGGTACCACAAACATTGTGGTATAGTAACCCCTTCCTTGTTGAAGTAGGGGCACCTTTACTATCACTTGTTGTGAATACAGCTTTTTAATTGCCTGTAACACTGCCTCCCTGCCTGAGGAAACGGCGGGGGGGGGGGGGGGGACGTCTCGAATTCTAGTTTGTACCCCTGAGATACTATTTGAAGGATCCAGGGATCCACCCGTGAGCGAGCCCACTGATTGCTGAAATGCTTGAGACTGGCCCCCACCGTACCTGGCTCTGCCTGTGGAGCCCCAGCGTCATGCTGTGGACTTAGAGGAAGCGGGGGAGGACTTTTGCTCCTGGGAATTGGCTGTATGCTGCAGCTTTTTCCCTCTACCTCTGCCTCTGGGCAGAAAGGACGCGCCCTTAACCCGCTTGCCCCTATTGGGCCGAAAGGACTGTACCTGATAATACGGTGCTTTCTTTGGTTGTGAGGGAACATGGGGCAAAAATGTAGACTTCCCAGCTGTTGCTGTGGAAACGAGGTCCGAGAGACCATCCCCGAACAATTCCTCACCCTTATAAGGCAGAACTTCCATGTGTCGTTTGGAATCTGCATCACCTGTCCACTGCTGAGTCCATAACCCTCTTCTGGCAGAAATGGACATTGCACTAATTTTGGGTGCCAGCCGGCAAATATCCCTCTGTGCATCCCTCATGTATAAAAGTGCGTCTTTTATATGCTCTACGTTCAGCAAAATAGTGTCCCTGTCTAGGGTATCTATATTTTCTGACAGGGAATCTGACCACGCAGCAGCAGCGCTGCACATCCAGGCTGAAGCTATAGCCGGTCTCAGTATCACACCTGTGTGTGTATATATATAGATTTCAGGATAGCCTCCTGCTTTCTATCAGCAGATTCCTTCAGGGCGGCCGTATCCGGAGACGGTAGTGCCACCTTTTTCGACAAGCGTGTGAGCGCTTTATCCACCCTAGGGGATGTTTCCCAGCGTGACCTATCCTGTGGCGGGAAAGGGTACGCCATTAGTAACCTCTTAGAAATTACCATCTTTTTATCAGGGGAAGCCCACGCTTCTTCACACACTTCGTTTAACTCTTCAGATGGAGGAAAAGCTACTGGTAGTTTTTTCTCTCCAAACATTATACCCTTCTTTGTGGTACCGGGGTTAACATCAGAAATGTGCAACACATTTTTCATTGCCTCAATCATGTAACGTGTGGCCCTACTGGAAGTTACATTAGTCTCTTAGTCGTCGACACTGGAGTCAGTATCCGTGTCGACATCTGTGTCAACCATCTGAGGTAGCGGGCGTTTTAGAGCCCCTGATGGTTTTTGAGACGCCTGGGCAGGCCCAGGCTGAGAAGCCAGCTGTCCCACATTAGGTAGGTCGTCAAACCTTTTATGTAAGGAGTCGACACTATCACGTAATTCCTTCCACAGCACCATCCACTCAGGTGTCGACCCCGCAGGGGGTGACATCACATTTACAGGCATCTGCTCCGCCTCCACATAAGCCTCCTCATCAAACATGTCGACACAGCCGTACCGACACACCGCAAACACACAGGGAATGCTCTGACAGAGGACAGGACCCCACAAAGCCCTTTGGGGAGACAGAGAGAGAGAGTATGCCAGCACACACCAGAGCGCTATATAACACTGGGATCCCACTATCAATGAGTGATATCCCTGTAGCTGTGTATATATATATATATATATATATATATATATATATACACACATACATACATACATACATACATACATACATACATACATACATACACACACACACACACACACACACTGCGCCTAAATTTAGTGCCCCCCTCTCTTTTTTACCCTTCTGAAGTATTCTCAGACTGCAGGGGAGAGCCAGGGAGCTTCCTTCCAGCGGAACGGAGAGGGAAAAATGGCGCCAGTGTGCTGAGGGAGAAGCCCCGCCCCCTTTTCGGCGGACTTTCTCCCGCTTTTTCTGTGATACTGGCAGGGGTGATTTTACATCTATATAGCCTCTGGGACTATATATGATGTATATTTTGCCAGCCAAGGTGTTATTTATTGCCCTCAGGGCGCCGCCCCCCCCGGCGCCGCCCCCCCCCCCCCCAGCGCCCTGCACCCATCAGTGACCGAAGTATGAGGTGTACATGAGGAGCAATGGCGCACAGCTGCAGTGCTGTGCGCTACCTTGGTGAAGACTGAAGTCTTCTGCCGCCGATTTTCCAGACCTTCTTCGTGCTTCTGGCTCTGTAAGGGAAACGGCGGCGCGGCTCCGGGAACGAACACCAAGGTTGGGTCCTGCGGTCGATCCCTCTGGAGCTAATGGTGTCCAGTAGCCTAAGAAGCCCAAACTACCACCTGTTAGGTAGGTTCGCTTCTTCTCCCCTTAGTCCCTCGCTGCAGTGAGTCTGTTGCCAGCAGATCTCACTGAAAATAAAAAACCTAAACATACTTTCTTTATAGGTGCTCAGGAGAGCCCCTAGTGTGCATCCAGCTCGGCCGGGCACAAGAATCTAACTGAGGTCTGGAGGAGGGTCTTAGTGGGAGGAGCCAGTGCACACCAGTAGTCTAAAAGCTTTCTTTATAGTTGTGCCCAGTCTCCTGCGGAGCCGCTAATCCCCATGGTCCTTACGGAGTCCCCAGCATCCACTTAGGACGTTAGAGAAATAAGATTTTACTTACCGGTAAATCTATTTCTCGTAGTCCGTAGTGGATGCTGGGGACTCCGTAAGGACCATGGGGAATAGACGGGCTCCGCAGGAGACAGGGCACTTTAAGAAAGAATTAGGAATACTGGTGTGCACTGGCTCCTCCCTCTATGTCCCTCCTCCAGACCTCAGTTAAGGAAACTGTGCCCGGAAGAGCTGACAGTCCAAGGAAAGGATTTTGGAATCCAGGGTAGGACTCATACCAGCCACACCAATCACACCGTATAACTCGTGATAAACTTACCCAGTTAACAGTATGAACAACAGAGCATCAGATAAACCTGATGCAACCATAACATAACCCTTATTTAAGCAATAACTATATACAAGTATTGCAGAAGAAGTCCGCACTTGGGACGGGCGCCCAGCATCCACTACGGACTACGAGAAATAGATTTACCGGTAAGTAAAATCTTATTTTCTCTAACGTCCTAGTGGATGCTGGGGACTCCGTAAGGACCATGGGGATTATACCAAAGCTCCCAAACGGGCGGGAGAGTGCGGACGACTCTGCAGCACCGAATGAGCAAACACAAGGTCCTCCTCAGCCAGGGTATCAAACTTGTAGAACTTTGCAAAAGTGTTTGAACCCGACCAAGTAGCTGCTCGGCAAAGCTGTAATGCAGAGACCCCTCGGGCAGCTGCCCAAGAAGAGCCTACCTTCCTTGTGGAATGGGCTTTTACCGATTTTGGAGGCGGCAATCCAGCCGTAGAATGAGCCTGCTGAATCGTGTTACAGATCCAGCGAGCAATAGTTTGCTTTGAAGCAGGAGCACCCAGCTTGTTGGATGCATACAGGATAAACAGCGACTCAGTTTTCCTGACTCCAGCCGTTCTGGCTACATAAACCTTCAAAGCCCTGACTGCATCTAGTAACTTGGCATCCTCCAAGTCACGAGTAGCCGCAGGCACCACAATAGGTTGCTTCAAATGAAAAGATGACACCACTTTTGGCAGAAATTGCGGACGAGTCCGTAATTCTGCCCTGTCCATATGGAAAACCAGATAGGGGCTTTTATGTGACAAAGCCGCCAATTCTGACACACGCCTAGCCGAAGCCAAGGCTAATAGCATGACCACCTTCCACGTGAGATATTTTAACTCCACGGTTTTAAGTGGCTCAAACCAGTGTGATTTCAGGAAACTCAATACCACGTTAAGATCCCAAGGTGCCACTGGTGGCACAAAAGGGGGATGAATATGCAGCACTCCCTTAACAAACGTCTGAACTTCAGGAAGAGAAGCCAGTTCCTTTTGAAAGAAAATGGATAGGGCTGAAATCTGGACCTTAATGGACCCCAATTTAAAGCCCAAAGTCACTACCGACTGTAGGAAGTGAAGGAAACGGCCCAGCTGGAATTCCTCTGTAGGGGCCTTCCTGGCCTCACACCAAGCAACATATTTTCGCCATATACGGTGATAATGTTTAGCCGTCACGTCCTTCCTAGCCTTTATTAGCGTAGGAATAACCTCATCCGGAATGCCTTTTTCTGCTAGGATCCGGCGTTCAACCGCCATGCCGTCAAACGCAGCCGCGGTAAGTCTTGGAACAGACAGGGCCCCTGTTGCAACAGATCCTGTCTGAGAGGCAGAGGCCATGGGTCCTCTGTGAGCATTTCTTGCAGTTCCGGATACCAAGTCCTTCTTGGCCAATCCGGAACAATGAGTATTGTTCTCACTCCTCTTTTTCTTACGATTCTCAGCACCTTGGGTATGAGAGGAAGAGGAGGAAACACATTAACCGACTGGAACACCCACGGTGTCACTAGTGCGTCCACAGCTATCGCCTGAGGGTCTCTTGACCTGGCGCAATACATTTGTAGCTTTTTGTTGAGGTGGGATGCCATCATGTCCACCTGTGGCAGTTCCCAACGACTTGTAATCTGTGTGAAGACTTCTTGATGAAGTCCCCACTCTCCCGGGTGGAGGTCGTGCCTGCTGAGGAAGTCTGCTTCCCAGTTGTCCACTCCCGGAATGAACACTGCTGACAGTGCTTTTACGTGATTCTCCGCCCAGCGAAGAATTCTGGTGGCTTCCGCCATCGCCACCCTGCTCCTTGTGCCGCCTTGGCGGTTTACATGAGCCACTGCGGTGATGTTGTCTGACTGAATCAGCACCGGTTAGTTGCGAAGCAGAGGCTCCGCTTGACTTAGGGCGTTGTATATGGCCCTTAGTTCCAGGATATTGATGTGCAGACAAGTCTCCTGACTTGACCACAGACCCTGGAAATTTCTTCCATGTGTGACTGCCCCCCACCCTCGGAGGCTTGCATCCGTGATCACCAGGACCCAGTCCTGAATGCCGAACCTGCGACCCTCGAGAAGGTGAGCACTCTGCAGCCACCACAGAAGAGACACCCTGGCCCTGGGGGACAGGGTGATCAGCCGCTGCATCTGAAGATGCGATCCGGACCACTTGTCCAACAGATCCCACTGAAAGGTCCTCGCATGGAACCTGCCGAAGGGAATGGCTTCGTATGACGCCACCATCTTTCCCAGGACTCACGTGCAGCGATGCACCGACACCTGTTTTGGTTTTAAGAGGTCTCTGACCAGAGTCACGAGCTCCTGAGCCTTCTCCGCCGGGAGAAAAACCTTCTCCTGGTCTGTGTCCAGAATCATGCCCAGGAAGGGCAGACGCGTCGTAGGAATCAGCTGCGACTTTGGAATATTCAGAATCCAACCGTGCTGTTGCAACACTTCCCGAGAGTGTGCTACGCTGATCAGCAACTGCTCTCTGGACCTCGCCTTTATGAGGAGATCGTCCAAGTATGGGATAATTGTGACTCCTTGCTTTCGCAGAAGCACCATCATTTCTGCCATTACCTTGGTAAATATTCTCGGTGCCGTGGACAGACCAAACGGCAACGTCTGGAATTGGTAATGACAGTCCTGTACCACAAATCTGAGGTACTCCTGATGAGGTAGATAAATGGGGACATGCAGGTAAGCATCCTTTATGTCCAGAGACACCATAAAATCCCCCTCTTCCAGGCTTGCAATGACCGCTCTGAGCGATTCCATCTTGAACTTGAACCTTTTCAGGTAAATGTTCAGGGATTTTAAATTCAATATGGGTCTGACCGAACCGTCCGGTTTCGGTACCACAAACATTGTGGAATAGTAACCCCTTCCCTGTTGAATGAGGGAAACCATTACCACCACCTGCTGTAGATATAATTTGTGAATTGCCGCTAACACTATTTCCCTCTCTATGGGGGAAGCTGGCAGGGCCGATTTGAGGTAACGGTGAGGGGGCATCACTTCGAATTCCAGCCTGTATCCCTGAGATACAATCTGTATAGCCCAGGGATCCACCCGTGAGCAACCCACTGGTGGCTGAAATTTCGGAGACGTGCCCCCACCGATCCTGGCTCCACCTGTGGAGCCCCAGCGTCATGCGGTGGATTTAGTGGAAGCCGGGGAGGACTTCTGTTCCTGGGAACTAGCTGTATTGTGCAGCTTCTTTCCTCTACCCCCACCTCTGGCAAGAAAGGACGCACCTCGGACTTTCTTGCCTCTTTGTGATCGAAAGGACTGCATTTGGTAATATGGTGCTTTCTTAGGTTGTGAGGGAATATATGGCAAAAAATTTGACTTCCCAGCCATAGCTGTGGAAACTAGGTCCGAGAGACCGTCCCCAAACAATTCCTTACCCTTATAAGGTAAAAGCTCCATGTGCCTTTTTGAGTCGGCATCACCTGTCCATTGCAGAGTCCACAAGACCCTTCTGGCAGAAATCGACATTGCATTTATTCTAGAGCACAGTAGGCTAATGTCTCTCTGGGCATCTCTCATATATAGGACAGCGTCTTTTATATGCCCCAGGGTCAGTAATATAGTATCCTTGTCCAAGGTATCAAGTTCCTCAGATAAAGTATCTGTCCATGCTGTAACAGCACTACACATCCAGGCCGACGCAATTGCCGGCCTTAGTATGGTACATGAATGTGCATAAACGGACTTCAGGATACCTTCCTGCTTTCTATCCGCAGGATCTTTTAGGGTGGCCGTATCCTGTGACGGCAGGGCTACCTTCTTAGATAAGCGTGTCAAAGCTTTGTCTACCCTAGGGGAGGATTCCCAGCGTAACCTGTCCGCTGGCGGGAAAGGATACGCCATAAGCAACAGTTTGGAAATCTGCATTTTTCTATCTGGAGATTCCCAAGCTTTTTCACATAACTCATTTAACTCATGTGAAGGGGGAAAGGTTACCTCATGCCTTTTTTCCTGAAACATATAAACCCTCTGGTCAGGGACTGGGGTTTCCTCTGAGATGTGCAATACATCCTTCATTGCTATAATCATGTAGCGGATGGCTTTAGCCATTTTAGGCTGCAACTTTGCATCATCGCCATCGACACTGGAGTCAGAATCCGTGTCGATATCTGTGTCAACAATTTGGGATAGTGGGCGCTTCTGAGACCCTGATGGCCTCTGCGCTGTAGGATCAGGCATGGGTTGAGACCCTGATTGTCCCAAGGCTTCAGCTTTATCCAACCTTTTATGCAAGGAATTAACATTATCATTTAAAACCTTCCACATATCCATCCAATCGGGCGTCGGCGGCGATCCCACATTCATTTGTACCTGCTCTGCTTCCACATAGCCTTCCTCGTCAAACATGCCGACACAAGCGTACCGACACACCACACACACACACAGGGGATGCTCTATTTGAGGACAGAACCCCCACAAGGCCTTTTGGAGAGACAGAGAGAGAGTATGCCAGCACACACCCCAGCGCTATATGACCCAGGAATTACACAGTAACTCAGTGTTTACCCAGTAGCTGCTGTATATACTGATTTTGCGCTAAATTTATGTGCCCCCCCCCCCTCTCTTTTTACCCTCTTTCTACCGTGAATCTGTAGGGGAGAGCTTCCTCTCAGCGGAGCTGTGGAGAGAAAATGGCGCTGGTGAGTGCTGAGGAAGAAGCCCCACCCCCTCAGCGGCGGGCTTCTGTCCCGCGATTTTGTGTAAAATAATGGCGGGGGCTCATGCACATATACAGTGCCCAACTGTATATATGCCACTTTGCCAAGAGGTCTCTAATTGCTGCCCATGGCGCCCCCCCCCCTGCACCCTACAGTGACCGGAGTGTGTGGGTTTAATGTGGGAGCAATGGCGCACAGCTGCAGTGCTGTGCGCTACCTCATATGAAGACTGGAGTCTTCTGCCGCCGCTTTTGACGTCTTCTTGCTTCTCACGCCGGCTTCTGGCTCTGCGAGGGGGACGGCGGCGCGGCTCTGGGATCGGACGACCAACCACCGTTCGATCCCTCTGGAGCTAATGGTGTCCAGTAGCCTAAAAAGCATGACCTATCCAAAGTGAGTAGGGCTGCTTCTCTCCCCTCAGTCCCACATAGCAGAGTCTGTTGCCAGCAGATCTCTCTGAAAATAAAAAAATCCTAACAAAATACTTTCTATTTAGCAAAGCTCAGGAGAGCTCACTAAGGTGCACCCAGCTCATCCAGGCACAGATTCAAACTGAGGTCTGGAGGAGGGACATAGAGGGAGGAGCCAGTGCACACCAGTATTCCTAATTCTTTAAGTGCCCTGTCTCCTGCGGAGCCCGTCTATTCCCCATGGTCCTTACGGAGTCCCCAGCATCCACTAGGACGTTAGAGAAAAGGATTTACCGGTAGGTATCAAAATCCTCTTTTCTCATACGTCCTAGAGGATGCTGGGGTCCACTACATGACCATGGGGTTTATGCCAAAGCTCCAGTACGGGCGGGAGAGTGCAAATGACCCTGCAGCACCTTTTTGACGCAGAGAACCATCATCTCCACCATCACTTTGGTGAATACCCTCGGCGCCGTGGAGAGACCGAAAGGTAACGTCTGGAATTGGTAATGGCAATCCTGAACCGCAAATCTCAGATAAGCCTGGTGAGGAGGATAAATGAGAACATGCAGGTAAGCATCCTCAGGGATTCCATTTTGAACTTGAATCGTTTCAAGTAAAGATTCAGATTTTTTATGTTTAGGATCGGTTTGACCGAGCCGTTCGGCTTCGGAACTACAAAAAGGCTTAAATAAAACCCTTCCCTTTGTTGTGACAAAGGTACCAGGAATATAACCTGATCCTGACATAATTACTGCTGTTACTGCTTCTCTTTCCGGAAGAGAAGCTGGCAAGGTCGATTTGAAAAATCGGCATGGGGAAACGTCTTGAAATTACAGCTTGTACCCCTGGGATACTATCTGCAAAACCCAGGGGTCCAGGCCAGACAGAATCCAACCTTGGCTGAACAGTTTGAGACGTGCCCCCACCCGAGCGGCCTCCCGCAAAAGGAGCCCCAGCGTCATGCTGAAGATTTGGCAGAAGTAGGGGTAGACTTCTGCTCCTGTGAACCTGGAGCCGCTGTGGACTTCTTTCCCTTTCCCCTACCTGCAAAGAAAGGGGAACCTCTCGCTTTTCTGTATTTATTGGGTCGAAAGGACTGCATGTGCGGGTGATCTGTCTTTTTTGCCGGTGCAGGCACAGAGGGCAAAAAATAAGAATTTACTTACCGATAATTCTATTTCTCATAGTCCGTAGTGGATGCTGGGGACTCCGTAAGGACCATGGGGAATAGCGGCTCCGCAGGAGACTGGGCACATCTAAAGAAAGCTTTAGGACTATCTGGTGTGCACTGGCTCCTCCCCCTATGACCCTCCTCCAAGCCTCAGTTAGGATACTGTGCCCGGACGAGCGTACACAATAAGGAAGGATATTGAATCCCGGGTAAGACTCATACCAGCCACAGCAATCACACCGTATAACCTGTGATCTGAACCCAGTTAACAGCATGATAACAGAGGAGCCTCTGAAAGATGGCTCACAACAATAATAACCCGATTTTTGTAACAATAACTATGTACAAGTATTGCAGACAATCCGCACTTGGGATGGGCGCCCAGCATCCACTACGGACTATGAGAAATAGAATTATCGGTAAGTAAATTCTTATTTTCTCTAACGTCCTAAGTGGATGCTGGGGACTCCGTAAGGACCATGGGGATTATACCAAAGCTCCCAAACGGGCGGGAGAGTGCGGATGACTCTGCAGCACCAAATGAGAGAACTCCAGGTCCTCCTCAGCCAGGATATCAATTTTGTAGAATTTTACAAACGTATTTGCTCCTGACCAAGTAGCTGCTCGGCAAAGTTGTAAAGCCGAGACCCCTCGGGCAGCCGCCCAAGATGAGCCCACCTTCCTTGTGGAGTGGGCATTTACAGATTTTTGGCTGTGGCAGGCCTGCCACAGAATGTGCAAGCTGAATTGTACTACAAATCCAACGAGCAATAGTCTGCTTAGAAGCAGGAGCACCCAGCTTGTTGGGTGCATACAGGATAAACAGCGAGTCAGATTTCCTGACTCCAGCCGTCCTGGAAACATATATTTTCAGGGCACTGACAACGTCTAGCAACTTGGAGGCCTCCAAGTCCCTAGTAGCCGCAGGCACCACCAATAGGTTGGTTCAGGTGAAACGCTGAAACCACCTTGGGGAGAAACTGAGGACGAGTCCTCAATTCTGCCCTGTCCGAATGGAAAATCAGATAAGGGCTTTTTCAGGATAAAGCCGCCAATTCTGACACGCGCCTGGCCCAGGCCAGGGCCAACAGCATGACCACTTTCCATGTGAGATATTTTAACTCCACAGATTTAAGTGGTTCAAACCAATGTGACTTTTGGAACCCAAAACTACATTGAGATCCCAAAGTGCCACTGGAGGCACAAAAGGAGGCTGTATATGCAGTACCCCTTTTACAAACGTCTGAACTTCAGGGACTGAAGCTAGTTCTTTTTGGAAGAAAATTGACAGGGCCGAAATTTGAACCTTAATGGACCCCAATTTCAGGCCCATAGACACTCCTGTTTGCAGGAAATGTAGGAATCGACCCAGTTGAATTTCCTCCGTCGGGCCTTACTGGCCTCGCACCACACAACATATTTTCGCCAATTGCGGTGATAATGTTTTTGCGGTTACATCCTTCCTGGCTTTGATCAGGATAGGGATGACTTCATCCGGAATGCCTTTTTTCCTTTAGGATCCGGCGTTCAACCGCCATGCCGTCAAATGCAGCCGCGGTAAGTCTTGGAACAGACAGGGTCCTTGCTGGAGCAGGTCCCTTCTTAGAGGTAGAGGCCACGGATCCTCCGTGAGCATCTCCTGAAGTTCCGGTTACCAAGTCCTTCTTGGCCAATCCGGAACCACGAATATAGTGCTTACTCCTCTCCATCTTCTCAATCTCAGTACCTTGGGTATGAGAGGCAGAGGAGGGAACACCTACCCTGACTGGTACACCCACGGTGTTACCAGAGCGTCTACAGCTTATTGCCTGAGGGTCCCTGGACCTGGCGCAATACCTGTCGAGTTTTTAATCATGTGGAAGACTTCTGGGTGAAGTCCCCACTCTCCCGGGTGGAGGTCGTGCTGAGGAAGTCTGCTTCCCAGTTGTCCACTCCCGGAATGAATACTGCTGACAGTGCTATCACATGATTTTCCGCCCAGCGAAGAATCCTTGCAGCTTCTGCCATTGCCCTCCTGCTTCTTGTGCCACCCTGTCTGTTTACGTGGGTGACTGCCGTGATGTTGTCCGACTGGATCAACACCGGCTGACCTTGAAGCAGAGGTCTTGCTAAGCTTAGAGCATTGTAAATGTCCCTTAGCTTCAGGATATTTATGTGAAGTGATGTCTCCAGGCTTGACCATAAGCCCTGGATATTCCTTCCCTGTGTGACTGCTCCCCAGCCTCGCAGGCTGGCATCCGTGGTCACCCGGACCCAGTCATGAATGCCTAATCTGCGGCCCTCTAGAAGATGAGCACTCTGCAACCACCACAGGAGGGACACCCTTGTCCTTGGTGACAGGGTTATCCGCTGATGCATCTGAAGATGCGACCCGGACCATTTGTCCAGCAGGTCCCACTGGAAAGTTCTTGCGTGGAATCTGCCGAATGGGATTGCTTCGTAGGAAGCCACCATTTTACCCAGAACCCTTGTGCATTGATGCACTGAGACTTGGCTCGGTTTTAGGAGGTTCCTGACTAGCTCGGATAACTCCCTGGCTTTCTCCTCCGGGAGAAACACCTTTTTCTGGACTGTGTCCAGGATCATCCCTAGGAACAGAAGACACGTCGTCGGAACCAGGTGCGATTTTGGAATATTGAGAATCCAATCGTGCTGCCGCCACACTACCTGAGATAGTGCTACACCGACCTCCAACTGTTCCCTGGATCTTACCCTTATCAGGGAATTGTCCAAGTAAGGGATAACTAAAATTCACTTCCTTCGAAGGAATATCATCATTTCGGCCATTACCTTGGTAAAGACCCGGGGTGCCGTGTACCATTCATACGGCAGCGTCTGAACTGATAGTGACAGTTCTATACCATAAACCTGAGGTACCCTTGGTGAGAAGGGTAAATTTTGACATGAAGGTAAGCATCCTTGATGTCCCGAGACATCATGTAGTCCCCTTCTTCCAGGTTCGCAATCACTGCTCTGAGTGACTCAATCTTGAATTTGAACCTCTGTACGTAAGTGTTCAAAGATTTTAGATTTAGAATCGGTCTCACCAAGCCGTCCGGCTTCGGTACCACAACAGTGTGGAATAATACCCCGTTCCCTGTTGCAGGAGGGGTACCTTGATTATCACCTGCTGGGAATACAGCTTGTGAATGGCTTCCAAAACTGTCTCCCTGTCAGAAGGAGACATCGGTAAAGCCGACTTTAGGAAACGGCGAGGGGGAGACGTCTCGAATTCTAATTTGTACCCCTGAGATATCACCTGAAGGATCCAGGGGTCTACTTGCGAGTGAGCCCACTGCGCGCTGAAATTCATTGAGACGGGCCCCCCACCGTGCCTGATTCTGCTTGTAAAGCCCCAGCGTATACTGAGGGCTTGGCAGAGGCGGGAGAGGGTTTCTGTTCCTGGGAACTGGCTGATTTCTGCAGCCTTTTTCCTCTCCCTCTGTCACGGGGCAGAAATGAGGAACCTTTTGCCCGCTTGTCCACGAAAAGACTGCGCCTGATAATACGGCGTCTTCTCATGTTGAGAGGCGACCTGGGGTACAAACGTGGAATTCCCAGCTGTTGCCGTGGCCACCAGGTCTGAAAGACCGACCCCAAATAACTCCTCCCTTAATAAAGCAATACTTCCAAATGCCGTTTGGAATACGCATCACCTGACCACTGACGTGTCCATAACCCTCTACTGGTAGAAATGGACAACGCGCTTAGACTTGATGCCAGTCGGCAAATATTCCGCTGTGCATCACGCATATATAGAAATGCATCTTTTAAATGCTCTATAGGCAAAAATATACTGTCCCTATCTAAGGTATCAATATTTTCAGTCAGGGAATCTGACCACGCCAACCCAGCACTGCACATCCAGGCTGAGGCGATTGCTGGTCGCAGTATAACACCAGTATGTGAGTAAATACCTTTTAGGATACCCTCCTGCTTTCTATCAGCAGGATCCTTAAGGGCGGCCATCTCAGGCGAAGGTAGAGCCCTTACAAGCGTGTGAGCACTTTATCCACCCTAGGGGGTGTTTCCCAACGCACCCTAACCTCTGGCGGGAAAGGATATAATGCCAATAACATTTTAGAAATTATCAGTTGTTATCGGGGGAAACCCACGCATCATCACACACCTTATTTAATTTCTCAGATTCATGAAAACTACAGGTAGTTTTTCCTCACCGAACATAATACCCCTTTTTTGGTGGTACTCGTATTATCAGAAATGTGTAAAACATTTTTCCATTGCCTCAATCATGTAACGTGTGGCCCTACTGGAAGTCACATTCGTCTCTTCACCGTCGACACTGGAGTCAGTATCCGTGTCGGCGTCTATATCTGCCATCTGAGGTAACGGGCGCTTTAGAGCCCCTGACGGCCTATGAGACGTCTGGACAGGCACAAGCTGAGTAGCCGGCTGTCTCATGTCAACCACTGTCTTTTATACAGAGCTGACACTGTCACGTAATTCCTTCCAACAGTTCATCCACTAAGGTGTCGACCCCCTAGGGGGTGACATCACTATTACAGGCAATCTGCTCCGTCTCCACATCATTTTTCTCCTCATACATGTCGACACAAACGTACCGACATATAGCACACACACAGGGAATGCTCTGATAGAGGACAGGACCCCACCAGCCCTTTGGGGAGACAGAGGGAGAGTTTGCCAGCACACACCAGAGCGCTATATAAATACAGGGATAACCTTATATAAGTGTTTTTCCCCTTATAGCTGCTGTATAGTTAATACTGCGCCTAATTAGTGCCCCCCTCTCTTTTTTAACCCTTTCTGTAGTGTAGTGACTGCAGGGGAGAGCCAGGGAGCTTCCCTCCAACGGAGCTGTGAGGGAAAATGGCGCCAGTGTGCTGAGGAGATAGGCTCCGCCCCTTTTTCGCGGACTTTTCTCCTGCTTTTTTATGGATTCTGGCAGGGGTTAAATGCATCCATATAGCCCAGGAGCTATATGTGATGCATTTTTTGCCATCCAAGGTGTTTTTATTGCGTCTCAGGGCGCCCCCCCCCCCAGCGCCCTGCACCCTCAGTGACCGAAGTGTGAAGTGTGCTGAGAGCAATGGCGCACAGCTGCAGTGCTGTGCGCTAGCTTGTTGAAGACAGGACGTCTTCTGCCGCCGATTTTCCGGACCTCTTCTGCCTTCTGGCTCTGTAAGGGGGCCGGCGGCGCGGCTCTGGGACCCATCCAAGCTGGGCCTGTGATCGTCCCTCTGGAGCTAATGTCCAGTAGCCTAAGAAGCCCAATCCACTCTGCACGCAGGTGAGTTCGCTTCTTCTCCCCTTAGTCCCTCGATGCAGTGAGCCTGTTGCCAGCAGGTCTCACTGAAAATAAAAAACCTAAACTAAAACTTTCACTAAGAAGCTCAGGAGAGCCCCTAGTGTGCACCCTACTCGTTCGGGCACAGAGATCTAACTGAGGCTTGGAGGAGGGTCATAGGGGGAGGAGCCAGTGCACACCAGATAGTCCTAAAGCTTTCTTTAGATGTGCCCAGTCTCCTGCGGAGCCGCTATTCCCCATGGTCCTTACGGAGTCCCCAGCATCCACTTAGGACGTTAGAGAAATGTCGACTTACCTGTGGTAGCCGCCGAGACGAACGCATCCAGTCCATCGCCAAATAAGGCCTCACCTTTATATGGGAGAGCCTCCATATTTCTTTTGGAATCTGCATCCGCGTTCCACTGGCGAATCCACAACGCCCGCCGAGCAGATACTGCCATGGTAGCGGCTTGTGAACTCAAGAGTCCAATATCTTTCGTCGCTTCTAGCATGTATGCGGCAGCGTCTTTGATATTCCCTAACTTAAGTAGTATATCATCTTTATCAATAGTGTAAATTTCTGATGAGACGCTTTCTGACCATTATTCAATAGCGCGACTCACCCACGCGCAAGCAATTGTGGGCCTGAGCAGCGTACCATTGGCAACATAAATGGATTTCAATGTAGTCTCCATTTTGCGGTCTGCTGGCTCCTTTAGTGAAGCCGTGCCAGGTGCAGGGAGAATTACCATCTTTGTCAACCTGGACAGAGCACTGTAACACAGGGGGTGACTCCCATTTTTTCCTGTCCTCCACTGGGAAAGGATAAGCTATCTGAATTCTCTTGGGAATATGAAATTTCTTTTCGGGATTCACCCACAACCCTTCAAATAGAGTATTAAGCTTGTGGGAAGGAGGGAAAGTGACCTTAAATTTCTTTTCTTTATAGAAATAAGCCTTCTCTTGAGGTACAGGAGTGGCATCCGTGACTTCCAGAACTTCCCTTACAGCTACAATCATATATTGTATATTTTTTGCCAATTTATTATCTATTTCTCTGGAGTCACTATCGTCGACACAAGAATCAGTGTCCGTGTCAGTATCCATATTCACAATATTCGCAAATGGTCTCTTATGTGGAAGAACAGAGCCCTGAAAAATCACATCCTCCCCAGATTTTCTCCAGCAGTCAGCATGAGATTCAGACTTATCTAATCTCCTATTGATATGATGCACACTATCACGTATTTCTTTCACCCATGCAGGCTCTTGGTGTGCCAGCAGCGCCACCACATTACAACTCTGTGTCCCTAAAATGCCTTCCTCCGGGGAGGAACTCCCTGCCTCAGACATGTCTTTCACACGTGTACAACACACTCACAGACACACTGGGACTTATAGGGGACAGACCCACAGTAAAATCTGTCAGAGGGACACAGTTTAGGAGCAGCCAGTTCACAACCCAGCGCCAAAGAAAAATCCCTGTGCCACGTATTTTGTACACAGACAAAATCCCTGTGTCGCGTACTCCGTACACAGAAACCTTTAAGCGCTATTATATTATGAATAATATGTTTTAGCACCCAGGCCCCATTTTTTTTTCACTCTGATACTTGTTCAGAAGTGTAGGAGGACCACACAAGGAAGCTCCACCCCCACAATGGCACGTTTCTCCTCAGAGATTTATTATATATTATTTATACTGGCGGTGGTAGGGCTGTGCCTTGGCATCTTATGCCCCCTTTTTGCCAGTTTATAGAGGTGTTTTTGCTGCCCAGGGCGCCCCCACCCACGCCCTGCAGTGCCGGTGTGTGTGGGCAGCAATGGCGTGCTGCGCTCCCGCCAGCCGCGCTGTACCTCAGCCGTCACTTTACTTGATAGAAGATCTGTCTTCTACTCACCTGTCTTGTGACTTTTGGCTCTGTGAGGGGGGTGACGGCGTGCTGTGGGAGTGAGCATCTAGACACGGCTAGCGTTCAGTACCCTTCAGGAGCTAATGGTGTCCTGTCAGCCAGAAGCAGAGCCATGAAACTCTTTAGGAAGTTGGTTCCTACTTCTGCCCCCTCAGTCCCACGATGCAGGGAGACTGTTGCCAGCAGCTCTCCCTGAAAATAAAAAACCTAACATAAGTCTTTTCAGAGAAACTCAGTAGAGCTCCTCAGGAGTGCATCCAGTCTGCCTGGGCACATTTCCAAAAATGAGGTCTGTAGGAGGGGCATAGAGGAAGGAGCCAGTTCACACCCATTGAAAAGTCTTAAAGTGCCCATGGCTCCTGCGGAACAGTCTATACTCCATGGTCATGAAGTGGACCCCAGCATCCTCTAGGACGTATGAGAAACTATGGAGCGTAACGTCTCCATGTGGAACCTTGGAATCCAAATGTATTTGTTTAACATTCTGAGATTGAGAATTGGTCGGAATGACCCATTTGGCTTCTGAATCAAAAATAGATTGGAGTAAAAACCCTGTCCCCGTTGCAATAGGGGTACTGGGATAATTACACCAGACTGAAGCAATTTCTGAACTGCTTCTTGCAGGGTGTTGGCCTTCGACTCTATACGAGACGGGCTGGTGCAAAAAAACCTTTGAGGAGGCTGCCTCCTGAAGGGGAAACCATAACCGAGAGATACCACCTTCTGCACCCAAGCATCTGTCGTCGACTGCTGCCATGCGTGTGCAAATTGAAGGAGTCGGCCCCCAACCCTCAACCCTGGAATCCTCCAGGCGGAGGCCCATATCCTCAGACTGATGACTTCTGTTCTGGATTGGAAGCTGGCCTTCTACTAGCCTATTGCTTCCTACCCCTGGCTGATCTATTGAACTGGGGTTGCTTAGCCTCCTCTTTTGCTTTGCCTTGCAAGCGAAATGGACGAAATTTTGAACCCCTAGTCTTAGGGTTATAACTAGCCGGAAATCTGACCTTTTTGGATTCCACTTCCGATTCTAGAATATCTGATAATTGTTTTCCAAACAATATATTACCAGTGAAAGGCAACGCTTCCAAAGCTTTCTTGGATTCTGCATCTGCTTTCCAAGTGTGTAGCCAAACTGCTCTACGAGCGGCTACCGTCAAGGCTGATGCTTTAGAAGCAATCGTACCCATATCAATTGCTGCTTCTTCCAAATATTGTGCAGCTTGTCTTATACGGCCTAGATTAGACTCCTGCTCCCTATTAAGAGGGGAGGGGCCATTCTCTAGTTCCTCCACCCATTCTACCATTGCCCTTGCCATCCAGGCTGAAGCCATAGCAGGCCTTGCCACCGCTCCTGAGAGAGAAAAAATATTTTTCAAGAAGCTATCTGTGACATCATTTAGTGAGGTAGAAGAAAATGGCAAAGCAAATTTATGCACAAGTCGCAGTACATGTGCATCTACTTTAGGAGGAACTTCTCTTTTTGAACAATCTGCAGCTGGAAATGGATAATAAAAATCCATTTTTTTCGGAATCTTATATTTTTTACTGGGCGTAGCCCAGGGTTCTTCCATCATTTCCGTCAGATCCTCTGACCCTGGGAATTCAGTCTTAACTGTTTTTGTTGGTTTAAACACAGGTGCTTTAGATTTTGACACTGTTTTCGCGGATTCCTCCAAAGAGAGAATAGCCTTCATTGCATCAATAAGTTCAGCTACATCCTCTGAGCTGAAACCCTGCAACTGATCATCATACAGAGTATTTGAATATACTGTATCATCATCTGTTGTATCATCTTGTGTAGTCTGCAACATGGATGTATCTATATTAGTCTTACCTGCACCTTGGTTAATAACCTGGTTACTTGTAGAAGCTACTGGAACCAAACTATAAGGAGGGAGCTGCATGTATGGGTTAATAATGTAACCTATTCCCTGGGGTGGAACTGCAGGAGTTAATCTGTCCGCTATTGAAGACAAAGTCTGCACGAACATACTCCATGGTGGCTCTACTGGTTGCTGAACCAAATCCTGCTTTTTACTTTGCCGATAAGCATAACAGTTTGCACATAACCCCTCATATGTGACCAACAGGGCTATTCCAATTAACCCTGTTTTACAAGAGAAACATGTTAAGGATGTAGGAGTGCATGATAAATTATCATAGTCACTTTTGCCACTCACAGACATAGTAAATATTCTGTTTTTACAACTACACAATTTGTGACTGAAAATCACCTATATAGATATACAGAAGTGAAATCAATCTGACCACAACTGTGCACCTGAATTGAGGTTCAGAAAAAAACTGACAACATAAAGTCAGCACACATACTAGCAGTCAGTCACATATTAAATATTAGACAGTCATATGAGAATACAATCAACCATAATAATTCTTTACAAGTAAGTGGGACAATTGTATTTCTGTTTTTAACCCGTTTTTCAGACAAATCATGCAGAAAACAGTAATGTACAGGCCTCATATGAAATATGTACCAACATTAACAATTTATACTATCAAGTAGAAAGAATTTTAGTACTGTATAACCCTTTCTCCATAGAGTGGGATACAGGGAGACTCACCACACTTCCATATTAATCAATACGCTCAAAAGATGCTGAGTGGATTCAGACGCTACTAGTGTACACTGCCGCTCTGATAACTGATGAGAGAGACACCGACTCTCATTAACAGACACAGCCGCTCAGTGAATAATAAGTGTATGCAGACGCTCCTGTCAGCGACCCGGTCTAGGCGGAAAGTCTAGTGTGCACCATCACAGCGTCTAAGCTGCGACCAAGTACCCTCGTGGTAGCGTCTGAGACGGAAGTGAGGTCATTAGTTCATGGACGGGAGACGCACGGAAACTGGTCATTAACTTGGGGGAGGGGCGACAAGGAGAGCGTCTTACTCCCCCCGTTGACCAACTCTAAGGATCGCGGCCTCAACCTAGTCCTGGCGCCTATGATCCCTAAAGCATAGCGCTGTTGCACTTAAGAGTGGCGGCGCATCAACCACTGTTTGTAGTCTCCTCCAATACAGTGTAGCTGTGTCCGGAACCCCCTACTAAGAGGAAACCGATGATTTACCTTCCCCCCATGCTCCGGCCACAGCCTGGTAACGTCTGCTGGACCTGCTAGAATCATCAGACACAGACGCCCGCCGAGACAGCACTGTACCGCGAAGGTAAGCGATGTTGCGACCCAGTGGAGTTGTTGGAGCGACTCTTTCTAGCATGCATTTAAAGACGCTGTTAAGAAAGATCACTCAAAAACATAGTAAGACTAAAAAAAAAACGAGTTTTATGGTAAGAACTTACCCTTGTTAAAACTCTTTCTGCGAGGTACACTGGGCTCCACAAGTCTGGACAATGGGGTGTAGAGTAGGATCTTGATCCGAGGCACCAACAGGCTCAAAGCTTTGACTGTTCCCAGAATGCACAGCGCCGCCTCCTATATCACCCCGCCTCCCAGCACAGGAGCTCAGTTTAGTTAACCAGCCCAATGCAGTAGCAGAAAGAAGACAACGGTTAGTAGCCACATACACCACACTCACGACAAGAGAATTGTCAGCGGCTAATGCCATATCAACCCAAAGAAGCTAAGTGCGTCAGGGTGGGGGCCTTGTGGAGCCCAGTGTACCTCGCAGAAAGAGTTTTAACAAGGGTAAGTTCTTACCATAAAACTCGTTTTCTGCTGCGGGGTACATTGGGCTCCACAAGTCTGGACAATGGGGATGTCCTAAAGCAGTTCCTTATGGGAGGGGACGCACTGTAGCGGGCACAAGAACCCGGCGTCCAAAGTAAGCATCCTGGGAAGCGGCAGTATCGAAGGCATAGAACCTTATGAACGTGTTCCCGGAGGACCACGTAGCAGCCTTGCACAATTGATCAAGGGTCGCACCACGTTGGGCCGCCCAAGAAGGTCCAACAGACAGAGTAGAATGGGCCGAAATGTGAAAAGGAGCCGACAGCCCAGCCTTCACATAAGCATGCGCAATCACCATTTTAATCCACCTGGCCAGGGTCTGCTTGTGAACAGGCCAGCCACGTTTGTGAAATCCCCCCCCCCCCCCCCCCCCAAAAAAAAAAAAAAAGAGAGAGAATCAGACTTTCGAATAGAAGCAGTTCTCTTCACATAGATACGGAGAGCCCGTACCACATCCAAAGAACGCTCTTTGGGAGACAAATCAGGAGAGACAAAAGCTGGAACCACAATCTCCTGATTAAGGTGGAACGAAGAAACCACCTTAGGTAAATATCCAGGACGAGTCCTAAGAACCGCCCGGTCACGGTGAAAAATCAGATATGGGGAACTACAAGACAAGGCACCCAAATCCGACACTCTTCTAGCAGAGGCAATAGCCAGCAAGACCACCACCTTAAGGGAAAGCCACTTAAGGTCAGCTGAAACAAGAGGTTCAAATGGAGGCTCCTGCAACGCCTCCAAAACCACCAACAAGTCCCAAGGAGCCACAGGCAGGACATAGGGAAGTTGGATACGCAACACATCCTGAGTGAAAGTATGAACATCAGGTAAAGTCGCAATTTTTCTCTGAAACCAGACAGACAAGGCAGAAATATGAACCTTGAGGGAGGCCAGACGCAGGCCTAAATCTAGGCCCTGCTGTAGAAAAGCCAAAAGTTTGGCTGTACTAAACTTGGAAGCGTCATAATGGTTAGATGCGCACCAAGCAAAGTAGGAATGCCAGACCCGATAGTAAATCAGAGCAGAGGCCGGTTTCCGGGCTCGCAACATAGTTTTAATGACCTCTTCAGAAAAACCCTTAGCTCTTAAGACGGAAGCTTCAAGAGCCACGCCGTCAAAGACAGCCGGGCTAGGTCCTGGTAGACACAGGGGCCCTGAACGAGGAGGACTGGGCGTTGTGGAAGTAGAAGTGGACACTCTGACGATAGGCCTTGCAGGTCTGAGAACCAGTGCTGTCTGGGCCACGCCGGAGCTATGAGAAGCAGATTTCCTTTTTCTTGCTTGAACTTCCGAATTACCCTGGGCAGGAGTGACACCTCCTCGGCACTGCCAATGCATCCACAAATGCAGCTTGAGGATCCCTTGTCCTTGCTCTGAAGACCGGAACCTTGTGATTGTGTCGCGACGCCATCAGATCCACATCTGGAAGACCCCACCTTTCCACGAGGAGTTGAAACACTTCTGGATGGAGGCCCCACTCGCCGTCATGCACGTCCTGACGTCTGAGAAAGTCCGCTTCCCAATACAGGACTCCCGGAATGAATATTGCCTGTAGATGGTGTTCTGCCCAACGTAGAATCCGTGAGGCTTCCTTCATTGCCAAACGGCTTCGAGTGCCGCCTTGATGTTTATGTAAGCCACTGTGGTGGCGTTGTCTGACTGTACTTGAACAGGACGGTTCTGAATCAAATGCTGGGCTAGGTTCAACGCATTGAAGACCGCCCACAATTTCAGAATGTTGATCGAGAGGAGAGATTCCTCCTTGGTCCACAGACCCTGCAAGGAGTGCTGCTCCAGCACCGCGCCCCAACCTCTTAGACTGGCATCTGTCGTCAACAGGACCCAGTTGGATATCCAGAAGGGACGGCCTCTGCACAATTGTCGGTCCTGGAGACACCAGACCAGCGACAAACGGACCTCCGGAGTCAAAGAGATCATTTGAGACCTGATCCGGTGAGGCAGGCCATCCCACTTGGCTAGAATCAGCTTCTGGAGGGGGCGAAAATGGAATTGAGCATACTCCACCATGTCGAATGCTGATAACATGAGGCCCAGCACCTGCATTGCCGAATGTATCGACACTTGCGGACGAGAAAGGAAGCAACGAATCCTGTCCTGAAGTTTCAGGACTTACTCCTGAGACAAGAACAACCTCTGGTTGCGAGTGTCCAACAGCGCTCCCAGATGCACCATGCTCTGAGCAGGGACCAGGGAGGATTTCTTCCAGTTGATGAGCCACCCGTGGGCTTGTAGAAACCGGACCGTCATATCCAGATGACGCAGGAGAAGATCTGGGGAATTTGCCAGGATTAACAAGTCGTCCAGATACGGCTGTATCCTGACCCCTTGACGGCGGAGTACCACCGTCATAACTTTGGTGAAGACTCGCGGAGCCGTTGTTAAACCAAAAGGTAATGCACGAAACTGGTAATGGAGGTTGCCAATAGCGAACCTCAGGTATTGTTGATGTGACACTGCTATAGGAATATGCAGGTAAGCATCCTGTATGTCCAGGGAGACCATGTAGTCCCCAGGTTCCAAGGCCAGAACTATAGAGCGAAGGGTTTCCATACAGAACTTGGAAACCTTCACAAACTTGTTCAGTGCCTTGAGGTTGAGAATGGGTCGGGAGGACCCATTCTGTTTCGGGACTAGAAACAGCGGAGAAAAGTACCCCTGGCCCCTCTGAGCAAAAGGCACCTGTACTACGACTCCTGTATCCAGGAGGGTCTGTACCACCGAATGCAGAGTGTTTGCCTTTGTCTGGTCTGACGGGACGTCTGTCTGGCAAAATCGATGAGGGGGTCGGTTTTTGAAGGCTATGGCGTAACCTCGAGTGACGACTTCCCGTACCCAGGCATCTGAAGTGGTCTTCAACCATTCCTGGGTATACCCTAGAAGCCGGACACCACCCTGGAATCCCCCAGGGGGAGGCCCGCCCAGTCATGCGGCAGGCTTATCGGTCTTGGCTGCTGGCTGACGGGCAGCCCAGGATCTTTTGGGCTTCGGATTACCAGGTTTGGAAGTGCAGGCCTGCTTATGGTACGCCTGACCTTTTGATTTACCTGAAGGACGAAAGGGGCGAAAGGACGTGCCTTTGGCCTTCGACACAGAAGGAGCTGTATTAGGCAGACAGGCAGTTTTGGTTTTTCTAGAGTCCAGATCCACAGACCAGGATCTCAGCCACAATTTCCGGCGAGCCAGGACTGACACAGTAGAGGCCTTGGCTGCTAGGATACCGGCATCAGAAGCCACCTCTTTAATATAGCGAGAAGCTGTGACAATATAGGACAAGTATTGTCTAGCATGGTCAGAGGAGATTTCAGCTTCTAACTCCAAGGCCCATGCTTCAATAGCCTCTGCCGCCCATGTAGCTGCAATAGTGGGCCTTTGTGCAGCACCCGTGAGGGTGTAAATCGCTTTTAGACAACCCTCGACACGTTTATCCGTAGGCTCTTTTAGAGACGTGACGGTAGTGACAGGTAGAGCTGAGGAAACCACCATCCTAGCCACATGTGAGTCTACTGGAGGAGGCGTTTCACAATTCTTAGACAGCTCTGGCGCGAGGGGATAGTGAGCCAGCATCTTCTTTTGAGGCACAAACTTCGTCCTCGGGCTTTGCCAGGGTTCCTGACGTATATCCACTAGGTGGTCAGAGTGAGGTAAAACTTGTTTAATCACCTTCTGACGCTTGAACCTATCTGGTTTCTTAGGAGGAACGGATGGCTCGGGATCATCCGTAATCTGCAGAATTAACTTAATAGTCTCCAAAAGATCAGGAACATCCACATGTGAACTACCCTCCCCATCAGCCGTATCTGAGTCAGAACCTGTGGGGTCAGTATGTGCGGTCTTCATCAGACGAGGTGTCAGTGACAGCAGTGGATTGTGAGGAGACGAGCGCTCGCTTAGAGGACCTCTTGGACTTAGGCGAGCGATGGTCAGACTTTTTAGTAGTCAGGGACTGGTTCAACTTCTTTAATTAAGCAGATAAATCGTCCGCCCATGGCGGGTTAGCTGCAGGGACCACATACGGTTGTACCGGCATTGGGGGTCCCATAGGGGGGTGTTAGTTTATGAACTAGCGTATGCAGAAGAGTGGAAAAATAAGAATTTACTTACCGATAATTCTATTTCTCGTAGTCCGTAGTGGATGCTGGGGACTCCGTCAGGACCATGGGGAATAGCGGCTCCGCAGGAGACGGGGCACAAAAATAAAGCTTTAGGATTAGGTGGTGTGTACTGGCTCCTCCCCCTATGACCCTCCTCCAAGCCTCAGTTAGGATACTGTGCCCGGACGAGCGTACACAATAAGGAAGGATATTGAACCCCGGGTAAGACTCATACCAGCCACACCAATCACACCGTATAACTTGTGATCTGAACCCAGTTAACAGTATGACAAACGTAGGAGCCTCTGAACAGACGGCTCACAACAAATAACAACCCGATTTTTTTGTAACAATAACTATGTACAAGTATTGCAGACAATCCGCACTTGGGATGGGCGCCCAGCATCCACTACGGACTACGAGAAATAGAATTATCGGTAAGTAAATTCTTATTTTCTCTAACGTCCTAAGTGGATGCTGGGGACTCCGTCAGGACCATGGGGATTATACCAAAGCTCCCAAACGGGCGGGAGAGTGCGGATGACTCTGCAGCACCGAATGAGAGAACTCAAGGTCCTCCTCAGCCAGGGTATCAAATTTGTAGAATTTTGCAAACGTGTTTGCCCCTGACCAAGTAGCAGCTCGGCAGAGTTGTAATGCCGAGACTCCCCGGGCAGCCGCCCAGGATGAGCCCACTTTCCTTGTGGAATGGGCCTTGACAGATTTAGGTTGTGGCAAGCCTGCCACAGAATGTGCAAGTTGAATTGTGCTACAAATCCAACGAGCAATCGTCTGCTTAGAAGCAGGAGCACCCATCTTGTTGGGTGCATACAATATAAACAGTGAGTCAGACTTTCTGACTCCCGCCGTTCTTGAAATATATATTTTCAATGCCCGGACCACGTCCAACAACTTGGAATCCTCCAACTCGTTAGTAGCCGCAGGCACCACAATAGGCTGGTTCAGGTGAAACGCTGACACCACCTTAGGCAGAAAATGAGGACGCGTCCGCAGTTCTGCCCTGTCCGTATGGAAAATCAGATATGGGCTCTTATATGATAAAGCCGCCAATTCTGATACTCTCCTGGCTGAAGCCAGGGCCAGTAGCATGGTTACTTTCCATGTAAGATACTTCAACTCCACCGATTTGAGCGGCTCAAACCAATGGGATTTGAGAAAATCCAAGACTACATTAAGATCCCACGGTGCCACTGGGGGCACAACCGGGGGCTGTATATGTAGTACTCCTTTTACAAAAGTCTGGACTTCAGGAACTGAAGCCAATTCTTTCTGGAAGAAAATCGACAGGGCCGAAATTTGAACCTTAATGGACCCCAATTTGAGGCCCATAGACAATCCTGTTTGCAGGAAATGTAGGAATCGACCCAGTTGAAATTCCTCCGTGGGGGCCTTCCTGGCCTCACACCACGCAACATATTTTCTCCAAATGCGGTGATAATGTTGTGCAGTCACCTCCTTCCTGGCTTTTACCAGTGTAGGAATGACCTCTTCAGGAATGCCTTTTTCCCTTAGAATTCGGCGTTCAACCGCCATGCCGTCAAACGCAGCCGCGGTAAGTCTTGGAATAGACACGGTCCCTGCTGAAGCAGGTCCCGTCTTAGTGGTAGAGGCCACGGATCCTCCGTGAGCATCTCTTGAAGTTCCGGGTACCAAGTTCTTCTTGGCCAATCCGGAGCCACTAGTATCGTTCTTACTCCCTTTTGCCGTATAATTCTCAGTACTTTTGGTATGAGAGGCAGAGGAGGGAACACATACACTGACTGGAACACCCACGGTGTTACCAGAGCGTCCACAGCTATTGCCTGAGGATCTCTTGACCTGGCGCAATACCTGTCCAGTTTTTTGTTGAGGCGGGACGCCATCATATCCACCATTGGTTTTTCCCAACGGTTCACAATCATGTGGAAGACTTCTGGATGAAGTCCCCACTCTCCCGGGTGTAGATCGTGTCTGCTGAGGAAGTCTGCTTCCCAGTTGTCCACTCCCGGAATGAATACTGCTGACAGTGCTATCACATGATCTTCCGCCCAGCGAAGAATCCTTGCAGCTTCTGCCATTGCTGTCCTGCTTCTTGTGCCGCCCTGTCTGTTTACGTGGGCAACTGCCGTGATGTTGTCCGACTGGATCAACACCGGCTGACCCTGAAGCAGGGGTTTTGCCAGACTTAGAGCATTGTAAATCGCTCTTAGCTCCAGTATATTTATGTGAAGAGACATCTCCAGGCTTGATCATACTCCCTGGAAGTTTCTTCCCTGTGTGACCGCTCCCCAGCCTCTCAGACTGGCATCCGTGGTCACCAGGACCCAGTCCTGTATGCCGAATCTGCGGCCCTCTAACAGATGAGCACTCTGCAACCACCACAGAAGAGACACCCTTGTCCGTGGCGATAAGGTTACCCGCTGATGCATCTGCAGATGCGATCCGGACCATTTGTCCAGCAGATCCCACTGAAAAGTTTGTGCGTGGAATCTGCCGAATGGAATCGCTTCTTAAGAAGCCACCATCTTTCCCAGGACTCTTGTGCATTGATGCACAGACACTGTCCCTGGTTTTAGGAGGTTCCTGACAAGTTCGGATAACTCCCTGGCTTTCTCCTCCGGAAGAAACACCTTTTTCTGAACCGTGTCCAGAATCATTCCCAGGAACAGCAGACGTGTCGTCGGGGTCAACTGAGATTTTGGAAAATTCAGAATCCACCCGTGTTGTTGCAGCACTAGTTGGGTTAGTGCTACTCCGTCTTCCAGCTGTTCTCTGGACCTTGCCCTTATCAGGAGATCGTCCAAGTAAGGGATAATTAATACGCCTCTTCTTCGTAGAAGGATCATCATTTCGGCCATTACCTTGGTAAAGACCCGAGGTGCCGTGGACAATCCAAACGGCAGCGTCTGAAACTGATGACAGTTTTGCACCACGAACCTGAGGTACCCTTGATGTGAAGGGCAAATTGGGACATGCAGGTAAGCATCCTTTATGTCCAGGGACACCATAAAGTCCCCTTCTTCCAGATTCGCTATCACTGCTCTGAGTGACTCCATCTTGAACTTGAATTTTTGTATGTACAGGTTCAAAGATTTCAGATTTAGAATAGGTCTTACCGAGCCGTCCGGCTTCGGTACCACAAATAGCGTGGAGTAATACCCCTTTCCCTGTTGTAGGAGGGGTACCTTGACTATCACCTGCTGAGAAAACAGCTTGTGAATGGCTTCCAATACCGTCGCCCTGTCTGAGGGAGACGTTGGCAAAGCAGACTTTAGGAACCGGCGAGGGGGAGACTTCTCGAATTCCAACCTGTAACCCTGAGATACTACCTGCAGAATCCAGGGGTCCACCTGTGAGCAAGCCCACTGTGCGCTGAAATTCTTGAGTCGACCCCCCACCGCTCCTGAGTCCGCTTGTAAGGCCCCAGCGTCATGCTGAGGGCTTTGCAGAACCCTGGGAGGGCTTCTGTTCCTGGGCAGGGGCTGCTTGCTGCCCTCTCTTACCCCTTCCTCTGCCCCGAGGCAGATATGACTGTCCTTTTGTCCGCTTGTTCTTATAGGACCGAAAGGACTGCGGCTGAAAAGACGGTGTCTTTTTCTGTTGGGAGGGGGTCTGAGGTAAAAAAGTGGATTTTCCGGCAGTTGCCGTGGCTACCAGATCTGATAGACCGACGCCAAATAATTCCTCCCCTTTATACGGCAATACTTCCATATGTCGTTTGGAATCCGCATCACCTGACCACTGTCGCGTCCATAAACTCCTTCTGGCAGATATGGACATCGCATTTACTCTCGATGCCAGAGTGCAAATATCTCTCTGCGCATCTCGCATATAAAGGAAAGCATCCTTTAATTGCTCTATAGTCAATAAAATACTGTCCCTATCCAGGGTATCAATATTTTCAGTCAGGGAATCCAACCAGACGACCCCAGCACTGCACATCCAGGCTGAGGCGATGGCTGGTCGCAGTATAACACCAGTATGTGTGTATATACTTTTTAGGGTAGTTTCCAGTCTCCTATCCGCTGGATCCTTGAGGGCGGCCGTATCAGGAGACGGTAACGCCACTTGTTTTGATAAGCGTGTGAGCGCCTTATCCACCCTAGGGGGTGTTTCCCAGCGCGCCCTAACCTCTGGCGGGAAAGGGTATAATGCTAATAACTTTTTTGAAATTAGCATTTTTCTATCTGGGTTAACCCACGCTTCATCACATACATCATTTAATTCCTCTGATTCAGGAAAAACTACAGGTAGTTTTTTCACCCCCCACATAATACCCCTTTTTGTGGTACTTGCAGTATCAGAGATATGCAAAGCCTCCTTCATTGCCGTGATCATATAACGTGTGGCCCTACTTGAAAATACGTTTGTTTCATCACCGTCGACACTAGATTCAGTGTCTGTGTCTGGGTCTGTGTCGACCGACTGAGGTAAAGGGCGCTTTACAGCCCCCGACGGTGTCTGAGACGCCTGGGCAGGTACTAACTGGTTTGCCGGCCGTCTCATGTCGTCAACTGATTTTTGTAATGTGCCGACATTATCACGTAATTCCATAAACAAAGCCATCCATTCCGGTGTCGACTCCCTGGGGGGTGACATCACCATTATCGGCAATTGCTCTGCCTCCACGCCAACATCGTCCTCATACATGTCGACACACACGTACCGACACACAGGGAATGCTCTTATCGAAGACAGGACCCCACTAGCCCTTTGGGGAGACAGAGGGAGAGTTTGCCAGCACACACCCAAGCGCTATAATATATATGGGAACAACCTTATATAAGTGTTGTTCCTTATAGCAGCTTAAATATATCCAATATATCGCCAAAAAATGCCCCCCCTCTCTGTTTTACCCTGTTTCTGTAGTGCAGTGCAGGGGAGAGTCCTGGGAGCCTTCCTCACAGCGGAGCTGAGCAGGAAAATGGCGCTGTGTGCTGAGGAGAATAAGCCCCGCCCCCTATTTCGGCGGGCTTTCCTCCCGTAGTTTTAGATAACTGGCATGGGTTAAATACATACATATAGCCTTAATGGCTATATGTGATGTATTCTTTTGCCATAAGGTATTAAAATATTGCTGCCCAGGGCGCCCCCAGCAGCGCCCTGCACCCTCCGTGACCACTTGGTGTGAAGTGTGTGACAACAATGGCGCACAGCTGCAGTGCTGTGCGCTACCTTCATGAAGACTGAAGAGCCTTCTGCCGCCTGTTTCCGGACCTTCAATCTTCAGCATCTGTAAGGGGGGTCGGCGGCGCGGCTCCGGGACGAACCCCAGGGTGAGACCTGTGTTCCGACTCCCTCTGGAGCTAATGGTGTCCAGTAGCCTAAGAATCCAATCCATCCTGCACGCAGGCGAGTTGAAATTCTCTCCCCTAAGTCCCTCGATGCAGTGAGCCTGTTGCCAGCAGGACTCACTGAAAATAAAAAACCTAAAAAACTTTTTCTAAGCAGCTCTTTAAGAGAGCCACCTAGATTGCACCCTGCTCGGACGGGCACAAAAACCTAATGCTGCATTCACACCGCAAATGCCGGGTCCTACCCGGTAAGACAAACGTGTACTTACCGGGTGGGATCCGGCATTTGCGCTCCGTTGCAGGCTTCCCGACCCGGCAATATACCGGGTCGGTTGCCATGACAACGGAGGCCGCAGCAGGGGCGGGGGTGGAGGCGGCGTCGGGAGATGAGCTCATCTCCAGCGCCGCCTCTCCCTATCTTGTGAATGGGAACCGTGTCGCATCGACACGGCTCCCATTCACACCGCACCTGACCCGGTAATCAACCCGGGTAAAACCCTTCTTTTTTACCGGGTTGATTTACCGGGTCAGGCGACCCGCTAAATCGCCCAGTGTGCTTTCACATCGCACACTGACCCGGTTCGACACGGCAATATGCCGTGTCGGTACCGGGTTATTTGTGCGATGTGAAAGGGGTATAACTGAGGCTTGGAGGAGGGTCATAGGGGGAGGAGCCAGTACACACCACCTAATCCTAAAGCTTTATTTTTGTGCCCTGTCTCCTGCGGAGCCGCTATTCCCCATGGTCCTGACGGAGTCCCCAGCATCCACTTAGGACGTTAGAGAAAAGCGGCCCACGGAGGGTCAGTATGTGCCTCCGTTGCCACAGTCCCACTAGGGGGCAAGGAGCCCCCAGAACCAGAGTCCACAGCTGCTATATTCTCCCCATATGTGCCTGTGGCTTCAGCAACACCAGCAGTGTGTTCAGCCCCAGAACCATTACCCTCAGAAGCAGACATGATATAACTTGCAGTATGAGGTAACAGTACAATTATTAGCAGCACTATATCCCTAAACCCAAACTCCTGCGCAGTGTAGTCAGCACTCGCAGAGATATGGTGACTAAATCACAGAGAAAAATACGTAATACAGTATATCTTTGTGAAAATCCTATATTAAATAACACCTGACGCACCAAGCCCCCTCAGGTTATAGAATATAGGGATAGCAAGTTGAGTGAAAGACACGAGATGGACACCACTCAGCTATCAATGCACACACAAATAGTCACAGTTTGTACAATGCAGAGGTTATTACAGACAATAATACTGCACTGGACTAGCTTACACAGCTATATAGTCGATAGATATAACACTACACAGGAAGAAACTGGATGTATATCACAGGGTAATTGTACTATAAACCCCTGACTAAATGAACTCTCTTACTAACACTGACTAAAAAGGCAGGTAGAATACTTAAGTGTCATGTAAAGGCACAGCGCTGACAACCAGGTGGCTTTACATAGGAGGATTTGCCCAAGCAGTCCCAGGAACAGTGAGCTGAGGAATAATGGCGCAGCAGACACTGACAGGGAGTGAGGAAAAGACAGAGATGCAGCTCCAGGGCGGGAACACTTGCTGGAAATGGTGCCCTGGGGCTGGGGGAGGGGCTTCAGGTCTAAGCCTTATCCCCCTTGCTGGCAAAACCACCGGGTACTGTGGGCAGTATAAAAACCGGCCCATGCCCTGGTGATCTAGTGGGATTGCCTGTATCCACAGTGTCCACCGCCAGCGTGACCGTGCCGGATGGCGATAAAGACCGGGTCCCGCGAGCGGGACCCACTTACCACCTCCCGAAGCGCAGCCACGCGATCCTGGAGAGCCCCAGCTGTGTGTGTCTAACATGAAGAAAACCGGAGCCTCCGCTGTAGGTACCCAGCAACCAGGGCTCGGGAGTGTACAGCGCCGCTGGGGAGAGCCGGAGCTGCAGCAGTGAATGTCACAAGACATTTACCACCGCTGCTGCCCTTGAAGTCTTCACTTTTTACCTCATAAAAAGCTTTTCTTAGGGCTGCCTGGAGCAGCCCCACTGTTAAGTGCCTGCTTACTGCAGCACCAACCGACAAACTGAGCTCCTGTGCTGGGAGGCGGGGTGATATAGGAAGCGGCGCTGTGTATTTTGGGAACAGTCAAAGCTTTGAGCCTGTGGGTGCCTCGTATCAAGATCCTACTCTACACCCCATTGTCCAGACTTGTGGAGCCCAGTGTACCCCGCATCAGAAATAAAATAATAAAAGCTTCAGGCTGCTATTAACAGCAGCCCTGTGACCATGGTCCGGCTCCTGCCGTACCAAACAAAAAACTGATTTGACTGAGTCAGTTGGCGGGATTATACGGAAGAGCCCCGAGGCATCCTGGGAGGCCAGAAAGCTTGTGACCGTTTGGTGCCATTTCCGCTGTCGCTCCGGCATATCCCAATGTTATCCTGTGGATAACCTGTGGACCCAGCCGGAGAAAATCTTGTTTAAATGGGACTATTTAGGCACCCAAACAATTGTCACAATTCAATTAATGTTTGGGCGCATATGCACACTGTGCATGTCACGCCCAAACAGGCCGGCTTTAGCTGCGTAAAGCAGCTAAACCCACTTTAAGTGATAGCTCAGCACACATTTCTTCTCGCACCTCAGGAAGCAAGAAGAAATATCAGCCCACGGCTACTGGGCATCTAAACGGAACAACTGAATTGCTCCGTTTAACGCTCCCTAGTGACGGGGTAAAATAATCGAATCGGCCCCATTGATAAGAGCTGAATTCCCAACTACTTGTTTCACACCAGGCCATACTAACCTGTGGCATACCAGCATGCCCTGCCAGTTTTAGCATTATCTAAAACTGTAGCAGGGCATGCTCAGACTCAGTTTCACAAAAGCTGGAGAGCCACAGGTTGGCCAGGACTGTTTTACACGATGCCCCTAAGCGAGGTTGCTGCAGGGAATTTAAGAATTTAAAAAAAAAAAAAGTTGCTATAACTAATAATCATATGTAACTTACAATAATCACCAATAAACATTTGTTTTTAAAATGGATACGCAGCTGCAAAAAAACAGTGCTCTGTGAAACACTAGTTATTGTGGTGAACTTTAATTTTCTTATAATTTGGTTAAAGTGTCGCTCTTAACCACTATAAACACTCACCACCTCCATGTTTTTAACCAGTTTTCTGCTTTTAGAAACACTTTGGGGTCGATTCTATTCGGCAACTAATTAATAGCGCCGGGAATTAGCTCCCGACGCTATTCAATTCAGCAACTAGTTACGTCGGCGATGGCCCGTTCTCGCCGACAAACAGGTTGAATTGTCGGGAGAACGGGCATTCTCCGACTTAACTCCCCGGCGCGAGGCTGATTCCCGACAGAATCAGCCTTGCGCCGGCCGCGAGGCAGCACTTTTGTCGGGTTTCTCTTCTCATCCCCCGGGGATGAGAGAAGAATTCCCGACAATTGCAGGTAATTAGTTGCTGAATTGAATAGCGTCGGGAGCTAATTCCCGGCGCTATTAATTAGTTGCCGAATAGAATCGACCCCTAAGAATGAGACATAACCCCTTTAGCACTCGATAGGAGTTTTTTACCCTTCGTTTAGTGTTTAGGAAAATAAGATTTTACTTACCGATAAATCTATTTCTCGGAGTCCGTAGTGGATGCTGGGGTTCCTGAAAGGACCATGGGGAATAGCGGCTCCGCAGGAGACAGGGCACAAAAAGTAAAGCTTTTTCCGATCAGGTGGTGTGCACTGGCTCCTCCCCCTATGACCCTCCTCCAGACTCCAGTTAGGTACTGTGCCCGGACGAGCGTACACAATAAGGGAGGATTTTGAATCCCGGGTAAGACTCATACCAGCCACACCAATCACACCGTACAACTTGTGATCTAAACCCAGTTAACAGTATGATAACAGCGGAGCCTCTGAAAGATGGCTTCCTACAACAATAACCCGAATAAGTTAACAATAACTATGTACAATTTATGCAGATAATCCGCACTTGGGATGGGCGCCCAGCATCCACTACGGACTCCGAGAAATAGATTTATCGGTAAGTAAAATCTTATTTTCTCTATCGTCCTAGTGGATGCTGGGGTTCCTGAAAGGACCATGGGGATTATACCAAAGCTCCCAAACGGGCGGGAGAGTGCGGATGACTCTGCAGCACCGAATGAGAGAACTCCAGGTCCTCCTTAGCCAGAGTATCAAATTTGTAAAATTTTACAAACGTGTTCTCCCCTGACCACGTAGCTGCTCGGCAAAGTTGTAATGCCGAGACCCCTCGGGCAGCCGCCCAAGATGAGCCCACCTTCCTTGTGGAGTGGGCCTTTACAGATTTAGGCTGTGGCAGGCCTGCCACAGAATGTGCCAGTTGGATTGTGCTACAGATCCAACGAGCAATCGTCTGCTTAGACGCAGGAGCACCCATCTTGTTGGGTGCATACAATATAAACAACGAGTCAGATTTTCTGACTCCAGCTGTTCTTGCAATATATATTTTTAATGCTCTGACAACGTCCAGTAACTTGGAGTCCTCCAAGTCACTTGTAGCCGCAGGCACTACAATAGGCTGGTTCAGATGAAATGCTGACACCACCTTAGGGAGAAAATGCGGACGAGTCCGCAGTTCTGCCCTGTCCGAATGGAAAATCAGATATGGGCTTTTGTAAGATAAAGCTGCCAATTCTGACACTCTCCTGGCAGAAGCCAGGGCTAGAAGCATGGTCACTTTCCAAGTGAGATATTTCAAATCCACCTTATTTAGTGGTTCAAACCAATGAGATTTTAGAAAATCCAAAACTACATTGAGATCCCACGGTGCCACTGGAGGCACCACAGGAGGCTGTATATGCAGCACTCCCTTCACAAAGGTCTGGACTTCAGGGACTGAAGCCAATTCTTTTTGAAAGAAAATCGACAGGGCCGAAATTTGAACCTTAATAGATCCCAATTTGAGACCCATAGACAATCCTGATTGCAGGAAATGTAGGAATCGACCCAGTTGAAATTCCTCCGTCGGAGCACTCCGATCTTCGCACCACGCAACATATTTTCGCCAAATTCGGTGATAATGTTGCACGGTTACTTCTTTCCTTGCTTTAATCAAAGTAGGAATGACTTCTTCCGGCATGCCTTTTTCCATTAGGATCCGGCGTTCAACCGCCATGCCGTCAAACGCAGCCGCGGTAAGTCTTGAAACAGACAGGGACCCTGCTGAAGCAAGTCCCTCCTTAGAGGTAGAGGCCACGGATCTTCCGTGATCATCTCTTGAAGTTCCGGGTACCAAGTCCTTCTTGGCCAATCCGGAACCACTAGTATCGTTCTTACGCCTCTTTGCCGTATAATTCTCAATACTTTTGGTATGAGAGGCAGAGGAGGAAACACATACACCGACTGGTACACCCAAGGCGTTACCAGCGCGTCCACAGCTATTGCCTGCGGATCTCTTGACCTGGCGCAATACCTGTCCAGTTTTTTGTTGAGGCGAGACGCCATCATGTCCACCATTGGTCTTTCCCAACGGGTTACCAGCATGTGGAAGACTTCTGGATGAAGTCCCCACTCTCCCGGGTGAAGATCGTGTCTGCTGAGGAAGTCTGCTTCCCAGTTGTCCACTCCCGGGATGAACACTGCTGATAGCGCTATCACATGATTCTCTGCCCAGCGAAGAATCCTTGCAGCTTCTGCCATTGCACTCCTGCTTCTTGTGCCGCCCTGTCTGTTCACATGGGCGACTGCCGTGATGTTGTCCGACTGGATCAACACCGGTTTTCCCTGAAGCAGAGGTTCTGCCTGGCTTAGAGCATTGTATATTGCTCTTAGTTCCAGAATGTTTATGTGAAGAGACGTTTCCAGGCTCGTCCATACTCCCTGGAAGTTTCTTCCTTGTGTGACTGCTCCCCAGCCTCTCAGGCTGGCGTCCGTGGTCACCAGGATCCAATCCTGTATGCCGAATCTGCGGCCCTCCAATAGATGAGGACTCTGCAACCACCACAGAAGAGACACCCTTGTCCTTGGAGACAGGGTTATCCGTAGGTGCATCTGAAGATGCGACCCTGACCATTTTTCCAACAGATCCCTTTGGAAAATTCTTGCGTGGAATCTGCCGAATGGAATTGCTTCGTAAGAAGCCACCATTTTTCCCAGGACTCTTGTGCATTGATGTACAGACACCTTTCCTGGTTCTAGGAGGTTCCTGACAAGCTCGGATAACTCCTTGGCTTTTTCCTCCGGGAGAAAAACCTTTTTCTGAACCGTGTCCAGAATCATCCCTAGGAACAGCAGACGAGTTGTCGGCATTAACTGGGATTTTGGAATATTCAGAATCCACCCGTGCTGTTTTAGCACTTCTTGAGACAGTGCTAATCCCATCTCTAGCTGTTCTCTGGACCTCGCCCTTATTAGGAGATCGTCCAAGTATGGGATAATTAATACGCCTTTTCTTCGAAGAAGAATCATCATCTCGGCCATTACCTTTGTAAAGATCCGAGGTGCCGTGGACAATCCGAACGGCAGCGTCTGAAACTGATAGTGACAGTTTTGTACAACGAACCTGAGGTACCCCTGGTGTGAGGGGTAAATTGGAACGTGGAGATACGCATCCTTGATGTCCAAGGATACCATAAAGTCCCCCTCTTCCAGGTTCGCTATCACTGCTCTGAGTGACTCCATTTTGAACTTGAACTTCTTTATGTACAGGTTCAAGGACTTCAGATTTAGAATAGGCCTTACCGAGCCATCCGGCTTCGGTACCACAAAAAGAGTGGAATAATACCCCTTCCCTTGTTGTAGAAGAGGTACCTTGACTATCACCTGCTGAGAGTACAGCTTGTGAATGGCTTCCAAAACCGTCTCCCTTTCGGAGGGGGACGTTGGTAAAGCAGACTTCAGGAAACGGCGAGGTGGATCCGTCTCTAATTCCAACCTGTACCCTTGAGATATTATCTGCAGGATCCAGGGATCTACCTGCGAGTGAGCCCACTGCGCGCTGTAATTTTTGAGACGACCGCCCACCATCCCCGAGTCCGCTTGAGAAGCCCCAGCGTCATGCTGAGGCTTTTGTAGAAGCCGGGGAGGGCTTCTGTTCCTGGGAAGGAGCTGCGTGTTGCTGTCTCTTCCCTCGACCTTTGCCTCGTGGCAGATATGAATAGCCCTTTGCTCTCTTATTTTTAAAGGAACGAAAGGGCTGCGGTTGAAAAGTCGGTGCCTTTTTCTGTGGGGGAGTGACTTGAGGTAGAAAGGTGGATTTCCCGGCTGTAGCCGTGGCCACCAAATCTGATAGACCGACTCCAAATAACTCCTCCCCTTTATACGGCAAAACTTCCATATGCCGTTTTGAATCCGCATCACCTGACCACTGTCGCGTCCATAAAGCTCTTCTGGCCGAAATGGACATAGCACTTACCCGTGATGCCAGTGTGCAGATATCCCTCTGTGCATCACGCATATAAAGAAATGCATCCTTTATTTGTTCTAACGACAGTAAAATATTGTCCCTGTCCAGGGTATCAATATTTTCAATCAGGGACTCTGACCAAACTACCCCAGCACTGCCCATCCAGGCAGTCGCTACAGCTGGTCGTAGTATAACACCTGCATGTGTGTATATACTTTTTTGGATATTTTCCATCCTCCTATCTGATGGATCTTTAAGTGCGGCCGTGTTTAGATAAGCGTGTTAGCGCCTTGTCCACCCTAGGAGGTGTTTCCCAGCGCTCCCTAACCTCTGGCGGGAAAGGGTATAATGCCAATAATTTCTTTGAAATTATCAGTTTTTTATCAGGGGCAACCCACGCTTCATTACACACGTCATTTAATTCTTCTGATTCAGGAAAAACTATAGGTAGTTTTTTCATACCCCACATAATACCCTGTTTAGTGGTACCTGTAGTATCAGCTAAATGTAACGCCTCCTTCATTGCCAAAATCATATAACGTGTGGCCCTACTGGAAAATACGGTTGATTCGTCACCGTCACCACTGGAGTCATCGCCTGTGTCTGGGTCTGTGTCGACCGACTGAGGCAAAGGGCGTTTCACAGCCCCTGACGGTGTTTGAGTCGCCTGGACAGGCACTAATTGATTGTCCGGCCGCCTCATGTCGTCAAACGACTGCTTTAGCGTGTTGACACTATCCCGTAGTTCCATAAATAAAGGCATCCATTCCGGTGTCGACTCCCTAGGGGGTGACATCCTCATATTTGGCAATTGCTCCGCCTCCACACCAATATCGTCCTCATACATGTCGACACACACGTACCGACACACAGCAGACACACAGGGAATCCTAACGAAGACAGGACCCACTAGCCCTTTGGGGAGACAGAGGGAGAGTTTGCCAGCACACACCAAAAGCGCTATATATATATCAGGGATAGCCTTATAATAAGTGCTCCCTTATAGCGGCTTTGTTATATCAAATTATCGCCATAAATGTGCCCCCCCCTCTCTGTTTTACCCTGTTTCTGTAGTGCAGTGCAGGGGAGAGACTTGGGAGCCGTCCTGACCAGCGGAACTGTGAGAGGAAATGGCGCCGTGTGCTGAGGAGATAGGCCCCGCCCCTTTTCTGGCGGGCTCGTCTCCCGCTATTTAGAGAAATCAGGCAGGGGTTAAATATCTCCATATAGCCTCTAGGGCTATATGTGAGGTATTTTTAGCCTTTATAGGTAATCATTTTGCCTCCCAGGGCGCCCCCCTCCCAGCGCCCTGCACCCTCAGTGACTGCCGTGTGAAGTGTGCTGAGAGGAAAATGGCGCACAGCTGCAGTGCTGTGCGCTACCTTTTGAAGACTGCAGGAGTCTTCAGCCGCCGATTCTGGACCTCTTCTGTCTTCAGCATCTGCAAGGGGGCCGGCGGCGTGGCTCCGGTGACCATCCAGGCTGTACCCGTGATCGTCCCTCTGGAGCTTGATGTCCAGTAGCCAAGAAGCCAATCCATCCTGCACGCAGGTGAGTTGACTCCTTCTCCCCTCAGTCCCTCGCTGCAGTGATCCTGTTGCCAGCAGGAATCACTGTAAAATAAAAAACCTAGCTAAACTTTTTCTAAGCAGCTCTTTAGGAGAGCCACCTAGATTGCACCCTTCTCGGCCGGGCACAAAAATCTAACTGGAGTCTGGAGGAGGGTCATAGGGGGAGGAGCCAGTGCACACCACCTGATCGGAAAAAGCTTTACTTTTTGTGCCCTGTCTCCTGCGGAGCCGCTATTCCCCATGGTCCTTTCAGGAACCCCAGCATCCACTAGGACGATAGAGAAATTATGGTAAGCTTAGCACTGTTTGTCACTGCATACAGACTTCACTGCTGGCAATGAGGACACAACAAAAGCCTTCCAGGCTTTGCAGAGTCACTGCCAGGTGGAAGCACAATGAGCAGACATCCATCACTCAAGTGCATTGCTTGTTTGCCTGTCTGTGGTAACTGTAGGTGGAGGACTATGATGAGGAGACCGCAGAACCTTGGTGGAGGGATAAGTAATGTTAACAGCCGGTGACATATTTATTAGCATCACTGTGATACTAAACTAAATATGCCGCTGGCAAAAAGTATACATACTATATGTAGACCTATGTTTTCTATTTACTGTTACCACTGTCAACACTGGATTCTTTTATAATGAATTGTATGCATGAACTTTCCATAACATTTGTTGGAATGTATAGTTACTAAACACAGACTGCAAACTGGAAAGATGGCACAGAAGAACTTGGAGTTGTAGAGCAGAAGTAGGAACATACAATCATGTGACAGAGGGGCAGATGTATTAAGCCTGGAGAAGGGATAAAGCAGTGATAAGTGGAAGGTGATAACGCACTAGCCAATCAGCTCCTGTCATTTTTCAAACTTATAATGACTGGCTGGTGCATTATCACCTTCCAATTCTCCTGGCCCAATGCGGGATGTCACCGGTGGTCAGGAGACCGACAGACACATAACCACCCCCTACATTCCGTCCCCTCACAATCCCGAGTCAGCATGCCGACTAACAGGGACTATTCCCACCCGTAGAGTAGGGATTAAGCCAGTGGCTACCGTAGGTCGCAACCAAGACCACAGCGTGGCGAGCGCAAGTCCGCAAGGGGCTTGCTGCACCCGCCGCCCCCCCCCCCCCCGGGATTCCGCTGTCGGGATCCCGGCGTTGGTATGCAGACCGCCAGTCAAGCATACCACACCCACTTAATACATCTGCCCCCCAATGCCACAGTGCTGGCACCTTATGCCAACACCTACAAAAGCAGTCAAATTCATGTCTGACATTCTTACTTTTAGGGGCAAAGTTAAGTGCCCAGAGCTAAGAAATTACCCCAAATAGGAAGCCAGAGATAGTGCACTTAATACAAATTTTATCACAGCTGTGGCTGTGAGAAAAAAAAAAACTGCATCAGAGTGCACCCTCGGGGCATAGGTGGCTACACACTAGGCAATGTGCTCTATAAGCAACGTCGACTAGTGTTTCCCCTCCCGGGCTGGGCAGTCAGTGGCAGTACGTACACACTGAGCGATATGATGACCATATCGCTCAGTGACGTCATTGTCAGGCATGCGGTTTTTGGACAACCGTCCAAACTGAGCTGCATGCACAGCGACCCGTGCATCGTTCATCAGCATACACAGTGGGCAATATAGTAAACAGCGTTGATCAGGAAGGGTGAAAATGAGCAACGTCATTTACTTTCTCGGCAAGTGTGTATGCACCTTTATTGCACACAGTACCTGAATTGTCTGGGGCATTGCTGCAGTTACATCGCATTGTGTGCTGAGGTCTGTGATAGATTGCTCAGCACACATCTCTGCCAGTGTGTAGTGGCCTTAAGTCCCACAGCTAATTTAATCTGCCCCTTAAAGTCAATCCAAATACATAAATTGCTATTTTTAGAGCCACATGCACTAAAAGACAACTAATGCTTGCTTAATCATTTAACACACAACTGGTTTCTTAACATAAAACCATAGGTGTGTCTTTGTTCTAGGGATGGGCAACTGAATACTATCAGTGATACCACCATAGCAACTGGCCTTACGATGGTCAGTAGCCATCACAAGAAAAGTAGTCAATGATTTAACCATCAATTGACAAACATTGCGCAGTAGCAACCAGGATTTCATTCACATACAGTAAAGCAGTGCAAGTGAATGGACAGAATGAACAATCGGATGGTGACCATCAGAAACCCGACTGACAGGGTGGCAGCCATCTCAAACCAGATGTCAAATGGAAAACCTTTCCCATCGATGATTGCCGATGCACATCCTTATTTTAAAGGATGTTAATGTCAACACCAGCTGTGATGCTACAACCATCATCATTTATTTATATAGCTCCAGCATAGTGCGTACTACCACCATCAGTGAACGCAATCGCCCTCATTCACTACGGCCCCATCTAGATTTCCACCGATACTGAACCGATGCTAGTGCTCCAATTGCCGGTCAACCCTATGTAGCGCTCAGTGCGTAGCATTAGTCAAGCACCAAATTCAGACCGGTCTCACCCGCCCACCGCTCCAGTCATGTACTGCTCATTACACCAGCTGTATCAAAATAAAGAGATAAAGAAAAACGACGCGGCACCTGTAGTAGTAGACATCACTCTTGCCGGCGGACAGGCCCGACCTGCGGGTTACCTCCTCCTTCTTCCAGCCCTGGGGCAGAGCCGAGCATTCCCAGCGCTTCCTCTCCATCCCGCTCTCAGATTCTCTCTCGTCTCTTTCAGTCGCCGGCAGCAAACACCGCGCGTATCCCTCCGCCACCACCGGACGGCGCTGATTGGCTCTCAGCTCCGAAAGCCGTGGCGCGGTGATAGGAGGAGACGTGTTGAGGGTGGGACTGTGGCTTAGCCGCTCTACCGGGGATGTCGGTGGCGCTGACGACACCACTATCGCGAGACTAGCGGCCATTTCGAAAAATGGCAGTAATAATAATGGGCGGCACAGCCACAACGAGCTCGTTTATATAGTCAGTGTCTGTCATGCTGCACCATGCGGTTATATTAAGCTGGCTGCGGGGCGGGCGACCAACGTCGGGAACAGATACCACCTCCGTGTACGTACGGCAAACGGGTCACTGCTGTGTACGAGGCCCTGGCGTGCTGCTTATGAGTGAATATGCTCTCAATGGGGAAACCCGACAGTGGCAGAATTTGCGTAACTAACCCATCAGCCGTAACCGCCCGTGGGTCAGACATTCACAAACTTAAACCCAGAGCTGTATAATACATAGCAAGAACAGCGGCGCCTTGCACGTCAACAGCCGTAGCTGTATGGCATTAAGAATGGGAATGGGGGGGCTAATCAGGTGCCGTCTAAACTTCCTAATGTCCATCCCGAGGCTCAGTATAGTGTTATCGCGGGGACTGGATCCGGCGATTGCCGCTGCTATACCGTAATACCGGCTACTGCACATCACACTGGGGTCTCCCCCTCCCCCAAATGCAGGATGGAAACGCGGCAAACTCAAATGCATGGAAGCAGCAATGTGATAGCGAAAGCGCCCTCCCCGGCTGCTGCAACCCTCTCACACACACACACACACACACACACACACACACACAGTAACTATATGGTAGCATTAGTACGGGCGGTCTGGCGGCGGCATACCTGTAGAAGAGCACTGCACATCTGTACAGTGCCAGTGGTCAAGAGACCGCGTTTCCGCGCCACATGAGCAGCAGACTGCTGTGACCATTCCACGGGCTGTGCTGGGATGAGTGATGCCGGTGGCTGCAGCCTCCCCTCTGCAGGCGACCTCCTGGAGGGATCCTAGGTCAGCCCAAAACGCTGGGAAGCTGAGCACCATGCTAATTTATCAAGTTCTGACCTCCAGGGCTCAATGCAAGATTATTTTCATCTGAAATTATTTTTAACAAACATCCACACCCCTAAATAGCAGAACTGTTATGTCCACACGCCTGGGAAACCCGCAGTTAAACATAAATGACCAATACCTGGTTCTAATTATACATTTTATCTAAAATATTCACAAATAAATCGATTACTAAAACAAAAATAGCGCTTGGGTAAGAAATCTCTTTACTTCTTATTAGTCCAGTGTGTACTGTATTCAAGCTATTCTTAAAGGTTATTGTTTTATATATGTGGAAAAAACCTAAAATGCCATTTGAGTAGCAGACCAAAAACAGGACATTCACATGGACATGGCGCTCCTGGCCTCACCACTTCACCCAATCACAACACATTCTCACATTTGCACTTCTGAAATTAGCTTTTAATTCTCTACATGCCACTGGGTTGCTGAATACACTGCTGTCTGAAAAGGTGTTGCCCAGTTACTTTACCCGCATTATGTTAAAAGGTGCTCTACAATCAGACCCTTTCAGACCACAGCATATTAGGCTCAGACCCTGGTCATGACCAGGATTACGGACCAGGGTTACATAACCCCGGTCGATTTATTTACAGTGACACATGAACTGTGTATTTTCTAAGTCTTTACCTTGGTGTGAAAGGAGTGTCAACACGGGTTGAAACAGTGTTCATTATCCCATAGCGGATACACTAAACAAACTGTAAAACATTCTCCACATCTGGCATGTGAATATGTGTTTTTGCCTAATTTAGGTATGCTGAATTCAGCGGGACAAAATACAAGATTTTTACCCACCGTAAAAAATCTCTTCCTTGAAGTCCATCTGGGCGATGCCATTACCTCTGGGTTATGCATAGTGAGCTGTGGAGGTGGGCACTAACTATTTTCACACAACAAAAGGGAAAAGATGGACTAAACTGGTGCTGGCAAAGTCTCAAGTGTACTCCAAGTTGTAGATAACTGTTGTGCAATCAATTACTCAACTCCATAGCATGATTACAATGGTAAAACACATTAAAATGATAAATCATAATCACTGGCATCAGCTCCACCACTCGCCTATTTGTATGTCGGGACCTTCACCACGTGCTGTAGGAATATCACCTGCTTAGGTGCGCCTGGACACCATCAGTCGCAGGAAGGGGGAGATGCGCTCCAAGAGGTAGTAGACCCGTCACTAGGCCATGTTCCTACACGTTTCGTCACACAACTTTGTCATAGGGCCCTCTGATGAAGTCTTGTGATGAAACACATAGGGGCATGGCCTGGTGGCATGTCTACTACCCCCTACAGCGCGTGGTGAAGGTCCTGATGGGTGGTGGAGCTATGCTGGTGATTATGTTTCAAGCCAAGTGGTATTTTAAGTCCACTCAGAGGAATATATAGGTACGAGTAACACCAATGAGATTATCCTGGAATGTGAAAACATTTTTAAGAATATAACATTGCATTATGAAGCATCTGATTTCTCATACGTCCTAGAGGATGCTGGGGTCCACTTCATGACCATGGGGTATAGACGGTTCCGCAGGAGCCATGGGCACTTTAAGACTTTTCAAAGGGTGTGAACTGGCTCCTCCCTCTATGCCCCTCCTCCAGACCTCAGTTTTAGAAATGTGCCCAGGAGACTGGATGCACTACAGGGGAGCTCTACTGAGTTTCTCTGAAAAGACTTATGTTAGGTTTTTTATTTTCAGGGAGAACTGCTGGCAACAGTCTCCCTGCTTCGTGGGACTGAGGGGGCAGAAGTAGGAACCAACTTCCTAAAGAGTTTCATGGCTCTGCTTCTGGCTGACAGGACAACATTAGCTCCTGAAGGGAACTGAACGCTAGCCGTGCCTAGATGCTCACTCCCACAGCACGACGTCACCCCCCTCACAGAGCCAGAAGTCAGAAGACAGGTGAGTGTAAGAAGATAGATCTTCAATCAACATAGTGACGGCTAAAGGTACCGCGCGGCTGGTGGGAGCGCAGCGCGCCATTGCTGCTAACACACAGGCACTGTGTATAAATATATGAAAATCTCTGAGGTGAAATCGCGCCATTGCGGGGGCGGAGCTTCCTCCTCAGTCAGCTAGCACACTGCTCAGCGCCATTTTCTCTCAGGCTGCAGAGAACACCACTGGTCCTCTTCCACTTCTGACTACAAGTATCAGGGTGCAAAAAAAAGGGGGGGGGCACAGCGATTTTTGTGCTTTACAGGTGTATTTACATTGTAAAACAGCGCTGCATGTCAGTGGGCATTTTGTGTTGACAGGCATTATATACTGGTGCTGGGGTTGTGAACTGGCTGCTCCTAAACTGTGTCCCTCTGACAGATTTTACTGTGGGTCTGTCCCCTATAAGTCCCAGAGTGTCTGTGTTTGTGTTGTTGCTCGAATGTGACATGTCTGAGGTAGGGAGTTCTTCGCCGGAGGAAGCCAATTTAGGGACACAGAGTTGTAATGTGGTGGCGCTCTTAGCACACCAAGAGCCTGCATGGGTGAAAGAAATACGTGATAGTATGCATCATATCAATAGTAGGTTAGATAAGTCTGAATATCATGCAGAATGCTGGAGAAAGTCTGTGGAAGATGTGATTTTTCAGGGTTCTGTTCTTCCACCCGCAGGCGACCCCTCTGGGTCACATAAGAGACCGTTTGCAAATATTGTAAATACTGATACCAACACGGACACTGATTCCTGTGTCGACGATAGTGACTTCAGGGAAATAGATCATAAATTGGCAAAAAATATACAATATATGATTGTGTCTATAAGGGAGGTTCTGGAAGTTACAGACACCACTCCTGTACCTCAGGAGAAGGCCTATTTCTATAAAGAAAAGAAATCTAAGGTTACTTTCCCTCCTTCCCACGAGCTAAATACTCTCTTTGAAGGGATGTGGGTGAATCCCGAAAAGAAATTTCGTGTTCCCAAGAGAATTCAGATAGCTTATCCTTTCCCAGTGGAGGACAGGAAAAAATGGGAGTCACCCCCTGTGTTAGACAGTGCTCTGTCCAGGTTGACAAAGAAGGTAATTCTCTCTGCACCTGGCACGGCTTCATTAAAGGAGCCAGCAGACCGCAAAATGGAGACCACATTAAAATCCATTTATGTTGCCAATGGTACGCTGCTCAGGCCCACAATTGCTTGCGCGTGGGTGAGTCGCGCTATTGAAAAATGGTCAGAAAGCTTGTCATCAGAGATTGACACGATTGATAAAGATGAGATACTCCTTAAGTTAGGGAATATCAAAGATGCAGCCGCATACATGCTAGAAGCCATGAAAGATATTGGACTCTTGGGTTCAACAGCCGCTACCATGGCAGTATCGGCTAGGCGGGCGTTGTGGATTCGCCAGTGGAACGCAGATGCAGATTCCAAAAAGAATATGGAGGCTCTCCCATATAAAGGTGAGGCCTTATTTGGTGATGGACTGGATGCGTTAGTCTCGGCGGCTACCGCAGGTAAGTCGACCTTTTTGCCTTCTGCTCCGGCACCGGCAAAAAAGACATATCACTCTCACATGCAGTCGTTTCGGCCCTGTAAATACAAAAAGGCCAAAGGTTCCTTCTTTGCAGGTAGGGGAAAGGGTAAGAAGTCCACAGCGGCTTCAGGATCATGACACTGGGGCTCCCTTGCGGGAGGCCGCTCGGGTGGGGGCACATCTGAAACTGTTCAGTCAAGGTTGGATTCAATCTGGCCTGAATCCCTGGGTTTTACAAATAGTGTTCCAGGGGTATAAGCTGGAGTTTCAAGACGTTCCCCCATGCCGATTTTTCAAATCGACCTTGCCAGTTTCTCTTCCAGAAAGAGAAGCAGTAACAGCTGCAATCCAAAAATTATGTCAGGATCAGGTCATAGTCCTGGTACCTTTCTCACAACAAGGGGAGGGCTTTTATTCAAGCCTCTTTGTAGTTCCGAAGCCGGACGGCTTGGTCAGACCGATCCTAAACCTAAAAAATCTGAATCTCTACTTGAAACGGTTCAAGTTCAAAATGGAATCACCGAGGGCAGTGATTTCCAGTCTGGAGGAGGGGGACTACATGGTATTGGTAGACATAAAGGATGCTTATGCACATTCCCATTTATCCGCCCCACCAGGCTTATCTGAGATTCGCGGCTCAGGATTGCCATTACCAATTCCAGACGTTGCCTTTCGGTCTCTCCACGGCGCCGAAGGTATTCACCAAGGTGATGGCGGAGATGATGGTCCTCCTTCGTCAAAGAGGAGTCAGTATTATTCCTTATCTGGACGATCTCCTGATAAAGGCGAGATCCAGGGAGCAGTTGCTACAGAACATCACACTCTCCCTGTCTATACTCCCAACAACACGGTTGGATCATAAATTTTCCAAAGTCACAGTTGGAACCGACGACAAGATTGTCTTTCCTCGGAATGATTCTGGACACAGAGGTTCAGAGAGTTTTTCTTCCGGTGGAAAAGGCTCTGGAAATCCAGAAAATGGTAAAACAGATATTAAAGCCAACAAGTGTGTCGATCCATTAGTGCATTCGATTGTTGGGAAAGATGGTGGCGGCCTACGAGGCCATGCAGTTTGGCAGGTTCCATGCCAGAGAATTCCAGTGGGACCTGTTGGACAAGTGGTCGGGTTCCCACCTACACATGCACCGGAAGATAACCCTGTCGTTAAAAGCCAGGATTTCGCCCCTGTGGTGGCTACACAGTTTTCACCTACTAGAGGGATGCAGGTTCGGGATTCAGGAATGGCTCCTGGTAACCACAGATGCAAGTCTCCGAGGCTGGGGAGCTGTCACTCAAGGGGAAAGCTTCCAAGGAAAATGGTCAAGTCAGGAAACCTGCCTTCATATAAACGTGATGGAATTGAGAGCCATTTACAACGGCCTTCAACAAGCGGTACATCTTCTGCAAGATCATCCCATGCAGATCCAGTCAGACAATGTAACAGCAGTCGCGTACATAAACAGGCAGGGCGGAACGAAAAGCAGAGCAGCAATGGCAGAGGTGACAAAGATCCTCCTCTGGGCAAAAAGACATGTAAAGGCTCATTCTGCGATTTTCATTCCGGGAGTAGACAACTGGGTAGCAGACTTCCTCAGCAGACACGTCTGCATAGAGGTGACAAGTCTTTGGGGAGTTCCTCAAGTAGACATGATGGCATCTCGCCTCAACAAGAAGCTCCAGAGATATTGTTCCAGGTTGAGAGACCCTCAAGCAATAGGTGTTCAAGTCTGTGTATGTCTTCCCTCCACTTCCGCTGATCCCAAAAGTTCTCAAGATAATAAGAAGAACAAAAGTTTGTGCAATCTTCATTGCCCCAGACTGGCCAAGGAGGGCTTGGTACCCGGATCTTCAGGAGTTGCTCATAGAAGACCCTCGGCCTCTTCCTCCTCGAGAGGACCTGCTACAGCAGGGGCCGTGCGTGTATCAAGACTTACCGCGGCTACGTTTGACGGCATGGCTGTTGAGCGCCGAATCCTAGCCCGAAAGGGTATTCCCAAGGAAGTCATCCCCATTCTTATTCAGGCCAGGAAAGGAGTAACGTCTAAACATTACCACCGTATTTGGAGAAAATATGTGTCTTGGTGTGAATTCAAGAAATCTCCTGCGGAAGAGTTTCAGTTGGGACGTTTTCTCCATTTTCTACAGGCTGGTGTGTATGTGGGCCTTCGATTGGGGTCGATCAAGGTCCAGATTTCGGCCTTGTCAATTTTTTTCCAAAGACAATTGGTCTCTCTTCCAGAAGTTCAGACCTTCGTGAAAGGGGTTCTGCACATCCAGCCTCCATTTGTGCCTCCAGTGGCACCATGGGACGTTAATGTGGTGTTGCAGTTTCTTCAATCGGATTGGTTTGAACCTCTACAAGAGATAGAGTTGAAGTTCCTCACTTGGAAAGTGGTGATGCTTTTGGCTTTGGCATCCGCAAGGCGGGTGTCTGAATTGGGGGCCTTGTCTCACAAGAGCCCTTACCTGATCTTCCATGAAGATAGGGCAGAGTTGAGAACTCGCCAACATTTTCTTCCTAAGGTGGTTTCTTCATTCCACATAAACCAACCTATTGTGGTGCCAGTGGTTACTGACACGTTCACTGGCTCAAAGTCTCTAGATGTGGTTAGGGCTTTGAAGATTTATGTCGCTAGAACAGCTAGGATACGGAAAATAGAGGCTCTGTTTGTCCTATATGCTCCCAACAAAATTGGGTGTCCTGCTTCCAAGCAGACTCTTGCGCGCTGGATCAGAGTAACGATTCAGCATGCTCATTCTACGTCTGGATTGCCGTTGCGTACGTCGGTGAAGGCCCATTCTACTAGGAAGGTGGGCTCATCCTGAGCGGCTGCCCGGGGGGTCTCGGCATTGCAACTTTGCCGAGCAGCTACTTGGTCAGGGTCAAACACATTTGCAAAGTTCTACAAGTTTGACACCTTGACTGCTGAGGACCTCAAGTTGGGTCAATCGGTGCTGCAGGGTCATCCGCTTTCTCCCGCCCGTACTGGAGCTTTGGTATAAACCCCATGGTCATGAAGTGGACCCCAGCATCCTCTAGGACGTATGAGAAAATAGGATTTTGATACCTACCGGTAAATCCTTTTCTCCTAGTCTGCAGAGGATGCTGGGCGCCCGTCCCAGTGTGTACTTTACCTGCAGTTTGGTTTCTTGGAATTACACACGTTGTGTTATTTTAGTTTCAGCATGTTGCTGTACTTGGTTCATGCCTGTTGGCATGTGTTATGTTGAATGCCATGTTGTGCGGCTTGGTTGAGGTGTGGGCTGGTATGTATCTCACCATTAGTATTAAAGTAAATCCTTTCCTCGAAATGTCCGTCTCCCTGGGCACAGTTCCTATAACTGAGGTCTGCAGGAGGGGCATAGAGGGAGGAGCCAGTTCACACCCTTTGAAAAGTCTTAAAGTGCCCATGGCTCCTGCGGAACCGTCTCTACCCCATGGTCATGAAGTGGACCCCAGCATCCTCTACGGACTAGGAGAAAAGGATTTACCGATAGGTATCAAAATCCTATTTTCTGTTATATATGTATCTTCCATACCGAATGATAAATTCGGGAAGTAATAAGCTTATAGGCCTGTATCATGGTTTTTACAATGGATTGTGAAAACCTCCTGGCACTCAGGGTCTTGGATGCAAGATCCATGCCATCAAAGCTAAGCGAGGCAAATCAGGGTGACAGCCTGGACCCTGAAGTAACAGATCTGGACACAGGCAGATGATATGGAATGTCCTGAACGGTTGCGTACCAATGATGGTGCGGCCAGTCTGGTGCCACCAGAATGATTGGCAGTGCCACTGATTGAATCCACTGAAGTTCCCTTGGTTACATTCCTTGGAGGCAAAAAAGATGTACCCCAAGTGGAACACCCAAGCCAAGGTGCTGTCATGGCATCCACCAGAGATGCCTGGGGCTCCTGGGACCGAGATCCATACATTGGAAGTTTCCTGTTGAGACAGGAAGCCATTAGATGGAGACGCCCATCTGGGCGCTATTTCTGCAAACACTTCCTGGTATAATTCCCATTCTCCTGGATGCACTCTGTGGCAACTTAAAATGTCCGCCTCCCAGTTGGCCACCCCTGGAATGTAGACTGCTGAAATTGCTGGAACCCAATTTTCTGCCCAATGAAGAATGTGAGAAACATCCCTCATTGCTCGCCAGCTGCGTGTGCCACCCTGCTTGTTTATAAAGGGTCATTCCATGCCAGTTCACCCAGGCATGACACCCACATACTTGGATTTTCATGATACTTTGTACACTTGATACTATCACAGATCTTCTAAACCAGGTAAAAAATTTCTGCTATAGGCCTCATAGTTTTTGAGATATAGGGGGTCAAAGTTTTGAAAAATTGCTGGGAAATGCCGCTCTTGATGTTCTTTTTTTTTTCTGAGGAGTATCTGGAAAAAAATTCACATTTCAATGCCTGATCCACGTATCACTTTGAAATTTTGACACTTTGTCAATGAACATGGAGATTCTGTAAAAAAATGTTTTTGCAATCTTGCCTGACTCAGAGCTCATTATACATTCCTTTATGTCATACTTAATATTTTTCTCTAACGTCCTAGAGGATGCTGGGACTCCGTAAGGACCATGGGGATAGACGGGCTCCGCAGGAGACATGGGCACTTTAAGAAAGACTTTAGGCTCTGGGTGTGCACTGGCTCCTCCTTCTATGCCCCTCCTCCAGACCTCAGTTTGATACTGTGCCCAGAGGAGATGGGTGCACTGCAGGGAGCTCTCCTGAGTTTCCTGTAAGAAAGTATTTTGGTTAGGTTTTTTATTTTCAGGGAGCCTGCTGGCAACAGACTCCCTGCATCGAGGGACTGAGGAGAGAGAAACAGCCCTACTTCTCTGAGTTTCAAGGTCCTGTTTCTTAGGCTACTGGACACCATTAGCTCCAGAGGGATTGGTACGCAGGTTTCATCCTCGCCGTCCGTCCTAGAGCCGCGCCGCCGTCCTCCTCGCAGAGCCAGAAGATAGAAGCCAGGTGAGTATGAGAAGAAAGAAGACTTCAGAGGCGGCAGAAGACGTCTGATCTTCACAGAGGTAACGCACAGCGGTGAAGCTGTGCGCGATTGCTCCCGTTCACCTCACACACTCCTGTCACTGTAAGGGTGCAGGGCGCAGGGGGGGGCGCCCTGGGCAGCAGTATAAACCTCTCCTATGGCAAAAGCATATATATACATGTACAGCTGGGCACTGTACATGTATATAAAGAGCCCCTGCCATGTTTTGATAAATTTTGAGCGGGACAGAAGCCCGCCGCCGAGGGGGCGGGGCTTCTTCCTCAGCACTCACCAGCGCCATTTTCTCCACAGCACAGCGCTGAGAGGAAGCTCCCCGGACTCTCCCCTGCTTACTGACGGTGACAGTGGGTTTTTCAAGAGGGGGGGGCACATAATTGGCGTGTATAAAGTTATAACAGCGCTACTGGGTAAAACATTCTGTGTTTTTTCCTGGGTCATATAGCGCTGGGGTGTGTGCTGGCATACTCTCTCTCTGTCTCTCCAAAGGGCCTGGTGGGGAACCTGTCTTCAGAAAAGAGCTTCCCTGTGTGTGTGGGGTGTGTTGGTATGCGTGTGTCGACATGTATGAGGTTGAAGGCTCACCTAAGGAGGAGGGGGAGCGTATGAATGCAAGGTCTCCGTCGGCAGCGCCGACACCTGACTGGATGGATATGTGGAATGTCTTAAGTGCTAATGTGAATTTATTGCACAAAAGATTAGACAAAGCTGAGGCTAGGGAACAGTCAGGAAGTCAAACCATGCCTGTCCCAATGTCGCCGAGTCCTTCGGGGTCTCAGAAGCGCACACTATCCCAAATAGTTGACACAGATACCGACATGCATTCAGACTCCAATGTCGACTACGATGATGCAAAATTACAGCCAAAAGTGGCTAAGGGTATTCGATATATGATTATTGCAATAAAAGAGGTTTTGCATATCACAGAGGAACCCCCTGTCCCTGACACGAGGGTACACATGTATAAAGAGAAAAAGCCTGAGGTCACCTTTCCATCCTCGTATGAGCTGAACGAATTATGCAAAAAGGCTTGGGAAACCCCAGACAAGAGACTGCAGGTTCCCAAAAGGATTCTTATGGCGTATCCGTTCCCGCAAAAGGATAGGATACGATGGGAATCCTCTCCAAAGGTGGACAAGGCATTGACACGCTTATCAAAAAAGATAGCGCTGCCATCCCAAGATACGGCTACCCTCAAGGATGCTGCTGATCGCAAGCAGGAGGTTACCATGAAGTCCATTTACACACATTCTGGTACAATACTTAGACCGGCAATGGCGTCAGCCTGGGTTTGTAGTGCTGTGGCTGCATGGACTGATTCCTTATCAGCGGAGATTGAGACCCTAGATAAGGATACCATTTTAATGACCCTAGGGCATATAAAAGATGCTGTATTATATATGAGGGATGCTCAAAGAGATGTTTGTTTACTAAGTTCCAGAATAAACGCTATGTCTGTTTCCGCTAGGCGAGTCTTATGGACCCGACAGTGGACGGGGGATGCCGACTCGAAGAGGCATATGGAGTTTTTGCCTTACAAAGGTGAGGAGTTATTTGGAGAAGGCCTCTCGGACCTCATCTCCACAGCTACGGCAGGTAAATCGAATTTCTTGCCTTATGTTCCCTCACAGCCTAAGAAAGCGCCTCATTATCAAATGCAGTCCTTTCGTTTGAATAAAAGCAAAAAAGTACGTGGATCGTCCTTTCTTGCCAGAGGTAAGGGCAGAGGAAAAAAGCTGCACACAGCTAGTTCCCAGGAACAGAAGTCCTCCCCGGCCTCTTCAAAATCCACCGCATGACGCTGGGGCTCCCCTGAGGGAGTCCGCTCCAGTGGGGGCACGTCTTCGACTTTTCAGCCACATCTGGGTTCTCTCACAGGTGGATCCCTGGGCAATAGAAATTGTTTCTCAGGGATACAAGCTGGAATTCGAAGAGGTCCCCCCTCGCCGGTTTTTCAAATCGGCTCTGCCAGCTTCTCCCTCAGAGAGGGAGTTAGTGTTAAATGCAATTCAAAAATTGTATCTTCAACAGGTGGTGGTCAAGGTTCCCCTACTGCAACAGGGGAGGGGATATTACTCAACCCTGTTTGTGGTCCCGAAACCGGATGGTTCGGTCAGACCCATTTTGAATTTAAAATCCCTGAACCTATACTTGAAAAAGTTCAAGTTCAAGATGGAGTCGCTCACAGCGGTCATCGCCAGCCTGGAAGGGGGGGATTTTATGGTTTCCCTAGACATAAAGGATGCGTACCTTCATGTTCCAATATTTCCACCTCATCAGGCGTTCCTGAGATTTGCTGTACAGGATTGTCATTACCAATTTCAGATGTTGCCGTTTGGGCTTTCCACGGCCCCGAGGATTTTCACCAAGGTACTGGCGGAAATGATGGTGCCCCTGCGCAAGCGAGGTGTCACAATTATCCCATACTTGGACAATCTCCTCATAAAAGCGAGATCTCGGGAGAAGTTACTGGACAGCGTGTCACTTTCATTGAAGGTGTTACAGCAACACGGCTGGATTCTCAATATCCCGAAGTCGCAGCTGGTTCCTACGACGCGTCTGACCTTCTTGGGCTTGATTCTGGACACCAGAAAAGGGTTTTTCTTCCGACGGAAAAAGCTCAGGAACTCATGACTCTGGTCAGGAACCTATTGAAGACAAAACAGGTATCAGTGCATCACTGCACTCGAGTCCTGGGGAAAATGGTGGCATCATACGAAGCCATTCCCTTCGGCAGGTTCCATGCAAGAACCTTCCAATGGGACCTGCTGGACAAGTGGTCCGGGTCACATCTACATATACATCGGCGGATCACCCTGTCCCCCAGAGCCAGGGTATCTCTCCTGTGGTGGCTGCAGAGTGCTCACCTCCTAGAGGGCCGCAGGTTCGGCATTCAGGACTGGATCCTGGTGACCACGGACGCAAGCCTCCGAGGTTGGGGAGCAGTCACACAGGGAAGAAATTTCCAAGGTCTTTGGTCAAGTTTAGAGACTTGTCTCCACATCAACGTCCTGGAGTTGAGGGCCATATACAACGCCCTACGTCAAGCGGCGGCATTACTTCGCGACAAACGAGTTCTGATTCAGTCAGACAATGTCACCGCAGTGGCTCATGTAAACCGCCAAGGTGGCACAAGGAGCAGGGGGGCAATGGTGGAAGCCACCAGGATTCTTCGCTGGGCGGAGAATCATGTCAGCGCACTGTCAGCAGTGTTCATTCCGGGAGTGAACAATTGGGAAGCAGACTTCCTCAGCAGACACAATCTGTATCCGGGAGAGTGGGGGCTTCATCAGGAAGTCTTCGAGCAGATCGCAAGTCGGTGGGGACTGCCCCAAATAGACATGATGGCGTCCCGTCTCAACAAAAAGCTAAAAAGGTATTGCGCCAGGTCAAGAGATCCTCAGGCGGTAGCTGTGCACGCCCTGGTGACACCGTGGGTGTACCGGTCGGTCTATGTATTTCCTCCTCTTCCTCTCATACCCAAGGTGTTGAGAATAATAAGACAAAGAGGAGTGAGAACAGTCCTCATTGTTCCAGATTGGCCACGAAGGACCTGGTATCCGGAGCTGCAGGAGTTGCTCACAGAAGATCCGTGGCTTCTTCCTCTAAGACAGGACCTGCTGCAACAGGGGCCCTGTCTGTTCCAGGACTTACCGCGGCTGCGTTTGACGGCATGGCGGTTGAACGCCGGATCCTAGCGAAAAAAGGTATTCCGGATGAGGTCATTCCTACACTAATAAAGGCTAGGAAGGACGTGACATCAAAACATTATCACCGAATATGGCGAAAATATGTTTCTTGGTGTGAGGCCAGGAATGCTCTTACGGAAGAATTCCAGCTGGGCCGGCTCCTTCACTTCCTACAAACTGGAGTGAATTTGGGCCTAAAATTAGGCTCCATTAAGGTTCAGATTTCGGCCCTATCCATTTTCTTTCAAAAGGAATTGGCCTCTCTTCCTGAAGTACAGACGTTTGTGAAGGGAGTACTGCATATTCAGCCTCCTTTTGTACCTCCGGTGGCGCCTTGGGACCTTAACGTGGTGTTAAGTTTCCTTAAGTCACATTGGTTTGAACCACTCAGAACGGTGGAGTTAAAATATCTCACTTGGAAGGTGGTCATGTTGTTAGCCTTAGCTTCGACTAGGCAAGTTTCGGAATTAGCGGCTTTATCACATAAAAGCCCCTATCTGGTTTTTCATATGGATAGGGCGGAATTGCGGACTCGTCCTCAATTCCTACCTAAAGTGGTCTCATCCTTTCATATGAACCAGCCTATTGTCGTGCCTGTGGCTACACGTGACTTGGAGGATTCCGAGTCCCTTGATGTGGTCAGGGCTTTGAAGATTTACGTAGCCAGAACGGCTAGGATCAGAAAAACAGAGGCACTGTTTGTCCTGTATGCAGCCAACAAGGTTGGCGGCCCTGCTTCAAAGCAGACTATTGCTCGCTGGATCTGTAACACGATTCAGCAGGCGCATTCTACGGCAGGATTGCCGTTACCAAAATCGGTTAAGGCCCATTCCACTAGGAAGGTGGGCTCTTCTTGGACGGCTGCCCGAGGGGTCTCGGCACTACAGCTGTGCCGAGCTGCTACTTGGTCGGGGTCAAACACCTTTACAAAGTTCTATAAGTTTGATACCCTGGCTGAGGAGGACCTCCTGTTTGCTCAATTGGTGCTGCAGAGTCATCCGCACTCTTCCGCCCGTTTGGGAGCTTTGGTATAATCCCCATGGTCCTTACGGAGTCCCAGCATCCTCTAGGACGTAAGAGAAAATAAGATTTTAAACCTACCGGTAAATCTTTTTCTCGTAGTCCGTGAGGGTGCTGGGCGCCCGTCCCAAGTGCGGACTACTTCTGCAAAGCTTGTATATAGTTATTGCGTACATAAGGGTTATGTTATAGTTTCATCGGTGGTGGACCGAGGCTATGTTGGTTTTTCATACTGTTAACTAGATAGTATATCACAAGTTATATGGTGTGATTGGTGTGGCTGGTATGAATCATGCCCTTGGATTACCTAAAATCCTTTCCTTGTACTGTCCGTCTCCTCTGGGCACAGTTTCTCTAACTGAGGTCTGGAGGAGGGACATAGAGGGAGGAGCCAGTGCACACCCAGAGCCTAAAGTCTTTCTTAAAGTGCTCATGTCTCCTGCGGAGCCCGTCTATCCCCATGGTCCTTACGGAGTCCCAGCATCCTCTACGGACTACGAGAAAAAGATTTACCGGTAGGTTTAAAATCTTATTTTCTTTAAGAAAAAAGTGGGTTCAGTTAGCATTATTAACCTAAGGCAGATGAGTTATCATGTCCATTTTTTGTTTAACTTGAACCTTAAAGTATACTTTAAAAGGCTATGAAAGAAAAATAATTGGATTTTTATTACATGTATGAGTATTTTGATGTTTAATTATAATTCTCACTTTAAAATGAAAATTACTATTGGGTATAATTTTGGGAAGGGAGTATTTTCATTTATATATTTCCATATGTATGTGCAGATTTCAAATTACACATAGGGGAGCATTCAATTAGCTGTGATAACCTGTTTTTTTGCATGAACTGATTTTAATGCAAATTGTGAAAGACCACTATTCAAATAGCCGCAACAATTTATCATCGATAAATTAACCACAAAGTTCACTTCACCTACTCTGAGAAGGTGCAAAGTTGGGAAAAATCTCTATTTCAAGGTAAAAATGTCGGGGTTTGGCTGAGAAGCCCTGGTACACACCCCACCCCCACCCCTAATGACTAAGTAGGCACTTTGAATTATTTTTAACTGGCCAACAATGTAATTTTGGGGGTGAAAAAGTGCAAAGTGATGAAATTTGGGGTTCAAGGTATGGGAAAGGAGTCCCAGGAGTGGCATTTACTAGCAATTTTTCAAAACTTTGACCCCTCTATCTCAAAAACTAAGAGGCCTAGAGCAGAAAAATTTGACATGGTTTAGTACAGGCATTCCCAACCGCGGTCCTCAAGGCACACCAACAGTGCAGGTTTTAGTGATATCCAGGCTTCAGCACAGATGGTTAAATCAAAATAACTGAGGAACTAAATTAGTCACCTGTGTTGAAGCCTGGATATCACTAATACCAGGACTGTTAGTGTGCCTTGAGGACCGTGGTTGGGAAACACTGGTTTAGTAGCTCTGTGGTAGTATCAAGTTTCCTAAAAATCTGAGTCGGTGGGTATCATGCCTGGGTGAACTGGCATGGAATGACCCTATAAGCAACTGCGTGGCATTGTCTGATTGGATTCGCACCGGTAGGCTCTTTAAATGGGATTGGGCCTGAAGCAGTGCAAACCGAATCGCCCTCAATTCCAGTATATTGATGAAAAGAGAAACCTCCTGAATGGGCTAAAAACCTTGTAGGTGTTTGTCCCAGACATGTGGTGACAATGATCCAATCCATTACTGACAACTGGCAACCTTTGTTCAGATTTTCATCCTGCCGCCATCATAGGAGAGACTGACAGGTCTACAGAGATAATCTGAACATCTGCTTTATTAATCGAGGGTCTGACTTTATCCACCGAGATGAAGCAACTCATTTTTGCAGTGGATGGGCATGAAATCTGGTTAAAGGGATGATTTTAAAAAGAAGCCACCATTTTACCTGGTAACTGCATAGTCCTGAGGATTGAGATATGAATCACTGTAACATACGTTCTTATTCTCTATTGAAGAGCCTGAATCCTTGCCTGCAGCAGAAATACTGTGTGACACTGGGTGTCGAAGTAAAGACCAACAATTATATTTTTCTAAAAAGCCAATATGTTATTGCAATAGGGCTATTGAAGGAGCCCTTAATAATAAACTGTCTCGATAGGCCAACACATTGACCCCCTGCCTTCTGCGCAGAGAGATCTTGTGTCCCATAACCTTTGTGAAAACTTTTGGAGTGGTTGACAAACCTAATGGCAAAGCCTGGAACTGAAAATCTCTGTCCTGCATACCACAGCAGATGTTGATGACCCCTCCATATAGGAATGTGGTGGCAGGTATCCTTGATATCTATGGAGGCCAGAATTCCCTTTCCTCCATAGAACAGATTACTTACCAACTCAATTCTGAATTTTCCCAAATGGAGGGAAGAATTCTAAACACTTGAGGTTTAGAATGGGCCAAAAAGACCTGTCTGGTTTGTCTACTAAGAAAAGAGTGGAGTAACTCCCCTTCCTGTACCAGAACCGTAATGATTACTCTGGAATCAGAAAGAGCAGAAATCACCTGTATGAGGGCAACCATCCACAGGGAGAAGAGTGGAAAAAACTTTTCTGGACCCAGACTCTCCAGGTCTAGTATGTAACCCCTGGTTACCAGTCCACTTAGCCAAAAATCCTGGCTGGATTGCCTCCAAGTTTCCCAGAAACTGAGCAAGCGGGCTCCCACCAGAGGTCAGGTCCCGTGACAGTCATATTGATTGTCCTGTTGCCTTGGCCCCCTGAAGACACCTCTACAGGGACCCCTAGGCAGACCCAAGATCTTCCCTTGCCCTGGGACCAATAGGAACTAAATTTAGGAGGTTTCAGTTTAGGTGTTGATACAGGTAGGTAAGGACTTTTATCTCCTGTGACCTGGGAAATAAGCTTTCTCTTACGTCCAAGAGGATGCTGGGGTCCACATTAATACCATGAGGTATAGACGGGTCCACCAGGAGCCATGGGCACTTTAAGAGTTTAATAGTGTGGGCTGGCTCCTCCCTCTATGTCCCTCCTACCAGACTCAGTTTAGAAAATGTGCCTGGAGGAGCCGGTCACAGCTAGGGGAGCTCCATAGGAGTTTTTCTAGTTTTCTTATTTTTATCAGAGTTAGGCACAGGGAGGCTGCTGGCAACAGCCTCCCTGCTTCGTGGGACTTGGGGGGGAGTAGTGTCCAACCCTCTGAGGTTAATGGCCACTAGCTCCGCTGACAGGACACTGAGCTCCTGAGGGTGTCGATCGCAAGCCCCCGAGGTGACCGCTCGCTCCCGCAGCACTGCCGCCACCCCCTAACAGAGCTAGAAGACATCGGTGGTGAGGTAGACACCGGTGACCCGACAAACGGGGATCCGGTGAGAATGGCGGCATCAGGGTGGGAGCGCAGCGCTGAGGCTGCACTCCAGAGGGATCAGAGGTATAGAGTGCGGCGCTGTGAGGGGCGCCCTGGGCCAGCGCAAACACCCTTAAACTGGTCACAGCAGCTATCAGGGACACTGTACTACTGCTAGCAACATTTACCTTAGGCCAGTATAATCTTACAAAGTGCGTGAAGACGCGCCGTTTTAGGTGGCGGAGCTTCTCCTCAGAGTGGATCCAGCACTCACCAGCGTCATTTTCTCCCAGCAGATCACACTACCGAGACGCTGACAGGGAGCGCTGACCCTCCACATTACTCCAGCTATCCTGTGTGGTACCAGGGGGTTATAGAAGGGGGAAGGGTGGAGTGTTATTCACATTACTGTGTAGTCTACTAAGGTTGCACAGTCAGCGCCAGGCATTTATTATATATCTGACTACTGGGGCGCTGTGTGGGCTGGCTCCATAACTCTGTCTCTCTAAAGGTACTTGGGGGAAACTGTCTGACATTTTCCTGTGTGTGTGTGTGTGTGTGTGTGTGTGTGTGTGTGTGTGTGTGTGTGTGTATGCTATATATCCCACATTACCATGTTTAGGGACTCTGTATTTTGTGCTGCAGAGTATGTATCTTCTCCAGAAGAGTCTATTCCATGTACTCGGGACTGCAATACACTGTCTCAGCCCTCTGAACCCGAACACAAGTGGGTGGTTTCTATTAAGGGTATGATAGCCCAGATTTCATCTAGGATAGCTCATTATGAGACTGAAACACAGGTTTTAAAACAATCTGCGGAGGGTTTGTCGTATTCAACTCCCACTACCTCATCTAAGTCCCCTGGTTTATGCCCCCAAAAGCGTGCTCTTGCCCAAGTAATGCAAGTCGACACGGATGCCGACTCTGATACGGGTGACGGTGATGGGGACATACAGCGGGGGAGGCATCCCTTGCTAAAGGGATACAGCTAATGATTGAGGCCATTAGGGATGATTTACACATTACTGACAAAGTTCCTGAACAAGTTGGGGAGGCTTATTTTACTGACAATAAGAAAGTCTCCCTTACCTTTCCTGCGTCTTGGGAATTAAACGCTATATTTGAAAAATCCTGGGAAAACCCAGAGAATAAATTCCAAATCCCAAAGAGTGTTCTGGTTGCTTTTCCTTTCCCTGAAGAGGATAGGAAAAAGTGGGAAAACCCTCCTATAGTAGACGCTTCTGTTTCTAGATTGTCTAAAAAGGTGGTTTTACCTGTCCCTGGGTCTACCGCTTTGAAAGAACCGGCAGACTGCAAGATTGAGACTACGCTCAAATCCATATACACTGCTTCAGGCGTGGCGCGTAGGCCCACTATTGCTTGTGCATGGATTTCTAAAGCCATAGTAAAGTGGTCAGGCACGTTACTAGAGGATTTAGATACTATGGATAAAAGTGACATTGAATTGTTTTTACGTCACATACAGAATTCTGCGGGTTTCATGGTGGAGGCCATGAAGGACCTTGGTAATCTGACTACACGGACGTCTTCCATGGCTGTTTTGGCACGCAGAGGACTCTGGTTGCGCCAATGGTCTGTGGATGGGGAATCCAATAAGAGTGTGGAGAACCTACCCTACACAGGTCAGGCTCTATTTGGGGAGGCTTTGGATGCGTGGATCTCCACGGCAACCGCGGGTAAGTCAACCTTTCTTCCCTCAGCCACTCCGACGCCAAATAAATCCTTTCGGACCGCAAAGGTTAAGAAGTCCAAATCCCCTTCCACCTTCTTCAGAGGTGGTCGAGGAAAATCCAGAAAACCTGCACCGACAGGTTCCCAGGAACAGAAGCCTGGCTCTGTTTCCTCAAAATCCTCATCATGACGGTGGACCTCTCTGCCTGGAGGTCGGGCAGGTGGGAGCACGTCTACGAAATTTCAGTCAGGTTTGGGCGTCCTCAGGCCTTATCCCCTGGGTTCAAGATATTGTATCTCAGGGGTACAGACTGGAGTTTCAAGAGCTCCCACCTCACAGATTTTTCAAATCAGGCTTACCAGCTTTGCTGACAGAAAGGGCTATCTTACAAGAAGCCATTAAAAAATTGGAAAGAGCAAATGTCATTGTTCCAGTTCTGTCTCACCTGGAAAACAAAGGTTACTACTCAAACCTTTTTGTGGTGCCGAAGCCGGACGGTTCGGTCAGACCAATATTTAACCTCAAATCGTTAAATCCATATTTGAGGGAACTCAAGTTCAAAATGGAATCTCTGAGTACGGTGATCTCAGGTCTGGAGGAAGGGGAATTCCTGGTGTCCTTAGATATCAAGAATGCTTACCTTCACATTCCTATTTGGCCGCCACACTAGGCTTATCTAAGGTTTGCGCTGTTGGACTGTCACTATCAGTTCCAAGCGCTGCCATTTGGCCTATCCACAGCATTGAGAGTGTTCACCAAGGTAATGGCGGAGATGATGCTTTTACTCCGAAAACAGGGTGTGAACATAATTCCATATCTGGACGATCTGCTAATAAAAGCATCGTCCAGGGAGAAGTTGTTACAGTCCATTGCTCTCACAACTCAACTGCTCCGGGATCATGGTTGGATCCTGAATCTTCCAAAGTCACGTTTGGAGCCAACGAGAAAACTGTCCTTACTGGGGATGATTCTCAACATGGAAGTGCAGAGGGTGTTTCTGCCGGTAGAGAAAGCATTGGTGATCCAATCAATGGTACAGGATGTCCTGAAGCCAGCCCGAGTATTGGTTCATCAGTGCATTCGCCTTCTGGGGAAGATGGTTGCCTGCTACGAGGCTCTACAGTACGGAAGATTTCATGCACGGTCTTTCCAGCTGAATCTCCTGGACAAATGGTCAGGGTCTCATCTTCACATGCACCAGAGGATACGTCTGTCACGAAAGCCAGAATCTCGCTCCTCTGGTGGCTGCAAACTTCTCACCTACTGGAGGGCCACAGGTTTGGGATTCAGAATTGGATCCTTCTAATCATGGATGCAAGTCTCAGAGGTTGGGGAGCAGTCACCAAGGGGGAAAACTTCCAAGGAAGTTGGTCAAATCTGGAATCCAGCCTTCCAATAAACATTCTGGAACCAAGAGCCGCGTACAACGGTCTTCTACAGGCTGCTCATCTTGTAAAAGATCGGGCAATTCAAGTTCAGTCGGACAATGTAATGACAGTGGCCTACATACAAGGCGGAACGAAGAGCAGAGCTGCAATGTCAGAGGTAACAAGAATCATCCTCTGGGTGGAAAGACATGCGGTGGCACTGTCAGAAATCTTCATTACGGGAGTAGACAACTGGGAAGCGGACTTCCTCAGCAGACACGATCTCCATCCGGGAGAGTGGGGCCTCCACCCAGAGGTGTTTGCAGAGGTGACAAGTCTTTGGGGCGTACCTCAAATAGACATAATGGCCTCACGCCTCAACAAGAAGCTTCGGAGGTATTGTTCCAGGTCGAGAGACCCACAGGCAGTGGCGGTGGACGCCTTGGTAACTCCGTGGGTGTTTCAGTCAGTGTATGTGTTCCCTCCACTTCCGCTCATTCCAAGGATTCTCAAAATAATCAAAAGAACAAGAGTTCAGGGGATCCTCATAGCGCCAGACTGGCCAAGAAGGGCTTGGTACGCGGATCTTCTGGAATTACTACTGGAAGATCCGAGGCCTCTTCCTCTTCTAGAGGACCTTCTACAACAGGGGCCGTTTGCTTATCAAGACTTACCACGGCTACGTTTGATGGCATGGAGGTTGATCTTAGCTCGGAAAGGCATTCCAAAAAGGGTTATTTCTACTCTGATCCAGGCTAGGAAAGGAGTAACATCTAAACATTACCATTGCATTTGGAAAAAGTATGTGTCCCGGTGTGAATCCAAGAAGTTTCCTACGGTGGAGTTTCAAGTTGGGCGGTTTCTCCTTCCTGCAAGCAGGTGTGGATGTGAGCCTACGTTTGGGATCCTTAAAAGTCCAGATTTCGGCCTTGTCCATTTTCTTCCAGAAGCAGTTGGCTTCCCTCCCTGAGGTTCAGAAGGGGTGCTACACATCCAGCCTCCCTTTGTGCCTCCTACGGCACCTTGGGATCTTAACGTGGTGTTGCAGTTCCTGCAATCGGATTGGTTCAAACCTCTACAGGAGGTTGAGGTCAAGTTTCTCACTTGGAAGGTGGTCACACTGTTGGCATTAGCTTCGGCTAGGCGTGTGTCTGAATTGGGGGCATTGTCCTGCAAGAGCCCTTATTTGATTTTCCATGAAGATAGAGCTGAGCTCAGGACGCGTCAGCAGTTTCTTCCAAAGGTTGTGACGGCCTTTCATATCAACCAACCTATTATGGTGCCAGTGGCTACTGACTCCTCAATTACCTCAAAGTCCTTGGATGTTGTGAGGGCTTTGAGGATTTATGTGAAGAGGACTTCACATTACAGAAAGTCGGACTCTCTGTCCTTTATGATCCCAACAAGATTGGGTGTCCTGCTTCTAAGCAGACAATTTCTCACTGGATCAGGTTCACTATCTAGCATACTTATTCTATGGCAGGCTTGCCGTGTCCAGAAACGGGATCCGGATTGAAAGTCGACAGTAACTAGGTAGACAATGTCTAGGTCGACCACTATTGGTCGACAGTAACTAGGTTGACAGGGTGTCTAGGTCGACAGGGTGTCTAGGTCGACAGGGTCTTTAGGTCGACATGTTCTAGGTCGACAGGTCAAAAGGTCGACATGAGTTTTTCACAATTTTTTTCTTTTTTTTAACCTTTTCATACTTAATGATCCACGTGGACTACGATTGGAACGGTAATCTGTGCCGAGCGAAGCGGTAGCGGAGCGAAGGCACCATGCCCGAAGCATGGCGAGCGAAGCGAGCCATGCGAGGGGAAGCTGTGCACTAATTGGGGTTCCCGGTCACTCTACGAAGAAAACTACACCAAAATAACATTAAAACTCATGTCGACCTTTTGACATGTCGACCTAGAACATGTCGACCTAAAGACCCTGTCGACCTAGACACCCTGTCGACCTAGTTACTGTCGACCATTAGTGGTCTACCTAGACATTGTCGACCTAGTTACTGTCGACTTTCAATACCACACCCTCCATAATCTGTTAAGGCCCACTCTACTCGTAAGGTGGGTTCTTCCTGGCTGCCCAGGGGGTCTCAGCTTTGCAGCTTTGTCGAGCGGCTACTTGGTCGGGGTCGAACACGTTTGCTAAGTTCTACAAGTTTGATTCTTTGGCCTCTGGGGACCTATAGTTTGGTCAGTCAGTTCTGCAGGAGCCTCCGCGGTCTCCTTCACGTACTGGGAGCTTTGGTACATCCCCATGGTACTAATGTGGACCCCAGCATCCTCTAGGACGTAAGAGAAAATAGGATTTTAATTACCCTATCTCGTAGTCCGTAGAGTACGCTGGGCGCCCGCCCAGCGCTTTGTTTTCCTGCAGTTGTTCCTTGGTTCAGTACCTCCTTGTTACTTGGTTTAGCACTGTGTTGTTACTTGTTTAAGTACTGTGTTCAGCTGTTGCTGTGATTGTTCAGGCTGTTGAGCCTGGTTTGCCTTGTTATGTGTGAGCTAGTATGAATCTCACCACTATCTGTGTATTTCTCTTACGTCCTAGAGGATGCTGGGGACTCCAAAAGGACGATGGTGTATAGACGGGATCCGCAGGAGACATGGGCACACTAAAAGACTTTGACTGGGTGTGAACTGGCTCCTCCCACTCTGCCCCTCCTCCAGACCTCAGTTAGATTCTGTGCCCAGGAGAGACTGGTCACACACTAGGGGAGCTCTACTGAGTTTCTTTGGAAAAGACTTTATGTTAGGTTTTTTATTTTCAGAGGGACCTGCTGGCTACAGGCTCTCTGCTTCGTGGGACTGAGGGGAGAGAAGTCAGACCTACTTCTGCTGAGTAAAGGGCTCTGCTTCTTAGGCTACTGGACACCATTAACTCCAGGGGGTTCGATCACTTGGTGCGCCTAGCTGCTTGTTCCCGGAGCCACGGTGTCAACCCCCTCACAGAAGCCAGAAGACAGAAGCCGGGTGAGTATGCAGAAGGCAGAAGACTTCAGTGAAGGCAGAAGACTTCAGTAACGGAGGTACAGCGCAGCGGTCGTGCTGCGCTCCATGCTCCCACACACCAACGGCACTCACAGGGTGCAGGGCGTTGGGGGGGAGCGCCCCGGGCAGCAAGTTACTGAGGTGGTTAAAACTAGCCAAAAAGGGCATATTTGGGTGCAGGGGCACTAAGTATGAATCCCCCGCCAGTATAAAAATTTAAATTTAAGCGGGACTACAGCGCGCCGGGAAGGGGCGGGGCTTAGCCGCACAGCTTACCAGCGCCATTTTATCTCTTCACAGTGCATGCAGATACGCTGGCCTGGACCTCCACTCTCCTTCCAAGTACAAGGGAGCAAAACGGAAGGGGGGGGAGGGGGCCCAGGCAATTGGTGCTAGATTTATATGTATGAACAGTGCAGACATCATATATTATTTTTTTAGTAGTATATGGGCGCTGGGGTGTGAGCTGGCATACTCCCTCTGTGTTCTCTCTACAGGCTTCCCTGTGGGTCTGTCCCCTTTAGCCAGTGTGAGAGTGTTTGTGTCGGTACTGTGTGTCGACATGTCTGAGGCTGAATGCTCCTCCCCGGAGGAAGTTACTGGTGGCGCAGAGAAGGATTTGGGAGTGGTTTTGTCGGCCCAGCCGACTGCTGATTGGGTGAATATGTTGAGTACACTGAATGCAAATGTAGCGTTATTATCTAAGAGGGTGGATAAATCTGATTCTCAGACACAAACGTGGAGAAAATCCATGAAGGACGCCTTGTCTCAGGTACAGGCCCTCTCAGGGTCACAGAAACGTTCCTTTACCCAGATGGCAGATACGGATACCGACACGGACTCTGATTCCAGTGTCGACTTTAGTGAAGCCACTTTACATCCAAAATTGGTAAAGAGTATTCAGTACATGATTGTGGCTATTAAAGAGGTTTTACATATTTCTGAGGAACCTCCTGTTCCAGATACAAGGGTTTGTTTATTTAAAGGGATAAAGCCTGAGGTAAAGTTTCCCCCCCTCTCGTGAACTGAACGCTCTTTGTGAAAAGGCTTTGGAGTCGCCTGACAAAAGGTGGCAGATTCCCAAGAGAATTTTTATGGCATATCCTTTCCCCTCTGACGACAGGGAGAAATGGGAGTCGTCTCCCAATGTGGACAAGGCTCTGTCCCGACTGTCCAAAAAGGTGGGCCTTCCGTCTCCTGACACGGCTGCCCTCAAGGATCCTGCAGATCGCAAGCAGGAAACGACACTGAAGGCCATTTACGTCGCTACAGGTGCACTCCTCAGGCCTGCCGTGGCGTCGGCGTGGGTGAGTAGTGCTATTGCTAAGTGGGCTGATAATTTGGCATCTGACATGGATACCCTTGATAAGGATAACATTCTTTTGACTCTTGGTTATATCAGGGACACTGCAGCTTACCTAAAGGATGCAGTGAGGGATATTGGCCTCTGGGGATCAAGGGCCAATACCATGGCGATCTCGGCCAGGAGGGCGCTGTTGATTCATCAATGGAATGCTGATGCCGACTCCAAGAAAACTATGGAAGCTCTCCCTTTTAAAGGTAGTGTCTTGTTTGGTGATGGCCTTGCTGACCTGGTGTCTACCGCTACTTCGGGTAAGTCATCTTTTCTTCCTTATGTTCCCGCACAACAGAAAAAGGCGCCCCATTATCAGATGCAGTCCTTTCGACCCAATAAATACAAAAAAAGAAGGGGCTCGCCCTTCCTCGCTTCAAAAGGTAGAGGAAGGGGAAAAAGGTCGCCTGCTGTGTCTGGCGCCCAGGACCAAAAGTCCTCCCCCGCCTCTGCCAAGTCCACCGCATGACACTGGGGCTCCGCTACGGGAGTCAGTGCCAGTGGGGGGCCGTCTCCGAACCTTCAGTCAGGTCTGGTTTCAATCGGGCCTAGATCCTTGGGTCTTAGACATAGTGTCCCAGGGGTACAAACTGAAGTTTCAGGAGATGCCCTCCCGCCGATTTTTCAAATCAGCCTTACCAGTTTCTATTCCAGAAAGAGAAATAGTAAATGCTGCGGTACAAAAGCTGTGTCAGCAGAGGGTCATTGTCCCAGTTCCCCCGTCCCAACGGGGGGGAAGGGTTCTATTCGAGCCTCTTTGTCGTCCCAAAGCTGGACGGCTCGGTCAGACCGATCCTGAACCTAAAATCCCTCAATCCGTACTTGAAAACTTTCAAGTTCAAGATGGAATCTCTTTGAGCTGTGATCTCCAGTCTAGAAGGGGGGGGATTTTATGGCGTCAGTCGACATAAAAGATGCCTACTTACACGTCCCAATATATCCTCCTCATCAGGCCTTCCTAAGATTTGCGGTGCAGGATTGTCATTACCAATTTCAGACGTTGCCGTTTGGGCTTTCCACGGCCCCGAGGGTCTTCACTAAAGTGATAGCGGAAATGATGGTACTCCTACGTAAGCAGGGTGTCACAATTATCCCGTACTTGGACGACCTCCTGATAAAGGCAAGATCAAAAGAGCAGTTGCTAAGAAATGTGGAACTCTCCCTGACGGTTCTGCAACATCTTGGTTGGATTCTAAATTTGCCAAAATCTCAGTTGATCCCGACAACTCGGCTGCCCTTCTTGGGCATGATCCTAGACACGGAACTACAGAGAGTGTTTCTTCCGGCGGAAAAAGCTCTGGAAATCCAGACCATGGTCAAGGAGATTCTGAAACCGGCAAGAGTGTCGATTCATCAATGCACTCGAGTGCTAGGGAAGATGGTTGCGGCTTACGAAGCCATTCCGTTTGGCAGGTTTCATGCCCGGGTGTTTCAGTGGGACCTGCAGAACAAATGGTCCGGGTCTCACCTGCACATGCGCCGGAAAATAAGTCTATCTTCCAGGGCCAGAATTTCTCTCCTGTGGTGGCTGCAAAGTTCTCACCTTCTAGAGGGACGCAGGTTCGGAATCCAGGATTGGGTCCTGCTGACCACAGATGCAAGTCTCCGAGGCTGGGGTGCAGTCACACAAGGAAGAAGTTTCCAGGTAAAATGGTCAAGCCAGGAATCTTGTCTCCACATAAATGTTCTGGAGTTAAGAGCCATTTACAACGGCCTTCTGCAAGCGAAAAACCTTCTTCAAGGTCTACCTGTCCTGATTCAGTCGGACAACATAACAGCGGTGGCGTACGTAAACCGCCAGGGCGGAACAAAGAGCAGAGCGGCAATGGCGGAGGCCACAAGAGTTCTCCGCTGGGTGGAACAGCACGTGAGCGCTCTGTCAGCAGTCTTCCTTCCGGGCGTGGACAACTGGGAAGCAGACTTCCTCAGCAGACACGATCTCCATCCTGGAGAGTGGGCCCTTCATCAAGAGGTATTTGCAGAAGTGACAAGGCGTTGGGGAATTCCTCAAATAGACATGATGGTGTCTCGCCTCAACAAGAAGCTTCCGAGGTATTGTTCCAGGTCAAGGGACCCCCAAGCCAGTGCGGTGGACGCCCTGGTAACTCCGTGGGTGTTTCAGTCGGTGTATGTGTTCCCTCCACTTCCTCTCATTCCAAGAGTGTTGAGGATCATAAGACGAACAAGTGTTCAGGAAATACTTGTCGTTCCAGATTGGCCACCGAGGGCCTGGTATCCGGATCTTCAGGAATTGCTCATAGAAGATCCTTGGCCGCTTCCTCTCAGAGAGGACCTGTTACTGCAGGGGCCATGCGTATTTCCGGACTTACCGCGGCTGCGTTTGACGGCGTGGAGGTTGAACGCCAAATCCTAGCTCGCAAAGGTATTCCCGGGGAAGTCATCCCCACTCTCCTTAAGGCTAGAAAGGAGGTCACGGCGAAGCATTATCACCGTATTTGGAGAAAATATGTGTCGTGGTGTGAAGCCAAAACGGCTCCTGCGGAGGAGTTTCACTTGGGGCGTTTCCTCCAGTATTTGCAGGCAGGCGTAAATGCAGGCCTGAAATTGGGTTCTATCAAAGTGCAGATTTCTACTTTATCTATTTTCTTTCAAAAAGAATTGGCCGCTCTTCCTGAGGTTCAGACTTTCGTGAAGGGAGTGCTGCATATCCATCCTCCTTTTGTGCCACCTGTGGCACCGTGGGATCTTGAAGTGGTGTTACAATTTCTTATGTCTCACTGGTTTGAACCTTTGTGAAAGGTTGAGTTAAAGTTTCTCACTTGGAAAGTGGTCATGCTTTTGGCCTTGGCGTCTGCCAGGCGAGTGTCAGAATTGGCGGCTTTGTCTCACAAGAGCCCATATTAGATTTTTCATGTGGATAGGGCGGAATTGAGGACTCGTCAACAATTTCTGCCGAAGGTGGTTTCTTCTTTTCACATAAATCAACCTATTGTGGTACCTGTGGCTGCGGATGCTGTGGCAGTGCCAAAATCTCTTGATGTTGTAAGAGCTTTAAAAATGTATGTCGCCAGAACGGCTCTTGTTAGGAAAACGGAGTCTCTGTTTGTCCTGTATGCTTCCAACAAGATTGGAAATCCTGCTTCCAAGCAGACTTTTGTACGCTGGATTTGTAATTCGATTCAGCACGCTCATTCTTCGGCTGGGTTGCCGTTGCCAAAGTCTGTAAAGGCCCATTCTACCAGGAAGGTGGGCTCATCTTGGGCGGCTGCCCGAGGGGTCTCGGCACTTCAACTTTGCCGAGCAGCTACGTGGTTGGGTTCAAACACTTTTGCTAAGTTCTACAAGTTTGATACCCTGGCTGATTGTCAGGTCTCTGGTTTTGTCTGTCCCCGGCGGGGGCGCTAGTGGGTCAGTGTTGGTGCGATGTACAAAGCGGGGAGGCAATATGAAAGTCCTGCGCATAAGCGCTGATGTTTATTAATGCAAAGCAGATGGTATAATACTGAATACACTGGAAACCGGTAATGTGGAAAACAATGACAGGTAACTGAATCCGAAAAACTTAAAAGTCTCTTGCAGCAGAACTTAAAATAACTTGATACTGAATGCAGGTGAAATAACAGAACTCCAATATATATTAGAAACTCACCGTCTCTGTAAAGCATAGGACTTATATCTTATATGGACTATATAGCCACACTTAGGCTAAAGCAGGAGACAGTCTCTATGCATGTAGATGTTATTACTGCTGAGTTGCACAGATGGTATGCTGACAATTAGTGCACAGGTAAGGTAATGAGAAAGTACACCTGAGGAGAGTCTCTTACTGCTGATGGGTTTGAAGCTGGATGTAGCTGAAGTCCGGAGTAACAGGAGAGCTGTAGAGATGGTAACTGGAACTATGAAGATAACCACAAGGAACGCTGGAAACAGGAACACAGGAACTGGGAGAACTAGACACAGGGAATGTGACTCGTTGTCTGAGGCGATGTGAGTGAGCCCCGGACAGGAACTTATACCCCTTGCTCTGCAGTGATTAGTCACAGGGGCCTGGCTGGAAACACAGCGCTGGATTGGATGCCGGGATCAGCTGAGTGCAGGTATCATGGCAGCGTCCATACAGGCCAGATGCCGGCACATAGTGGAACACATACGCAGGAACAGACTCAGGGGCACTCAGCGACACGGGAGATGACGCTCGCGGTCAGCGCATCCATGCAGCCGCGACTGGGGCCATGACCTCCGGAGGCCTGCACACCAGCGCGCTGGTAAGTGAGACGCAGCTGACCGCCGATTCCTGACACTGATGAGGACCTCATGTTTGCTCAATCGGTGCTGCAGAGTCGTCCGCACTCTCCCGCCCGGTCTGGAGCTTTGGTATAGACCCCATGGTCCTTTTGGAGTCCCCAGCATCCTCTAGGACGTAAGAGAAAATAGGATTTTAATACCTACCGGTAAATCCTTTTCTCCTAGTCCGTAGAGGATACTGGGCGCCCATCCCAGTGCGTACTGTTACTTGCAGTTGTATTGTTGGTTGTTGTTTTCGGTTACACAACGGTCGTGTATCGGTTATGTTCAGCTTGTTGCTGTTTTTTTGTTCATACTGTTATCTGGTATTCCTGCTAATCCAGTTGTACGGTGTGTTTGTGGTGTGAGCTGGTATGTATCTCACCCTTAGTTTAACAAAAATCCTTTTCCTCGAAATGTCCGTCTCCCCTGGGCACAGTTCCTATAACTGAGGTCTGGAGGAGGGGCATAGAGGGAGGAGCCAGTTCACACCAGTCAAAGTCTTTTAGTGTGCCCATGTCTCCTGCGGATCCCGTCTATACCACATGGTCCTTTTGGAGTCCCCAGCATCCTATGCGGACTAGGAGAAAAGGATTTACCGGTAGGTATTAAAATCCAATTTTTCTTCTCTCGAAGTATGTCCGTCTCCTTGGGCACAGTTTCTAGACTGAGTCTGGTAGGAGGGGCATAGAGGGAGGAGCCAGCCCACACTATTAAACTCTTAAAATGCCCATGGCTCCTGGTGGACCAGTCTATACCTCATGGTACTAATGTGGACCCCAGCATCCTCTACGGATTACGAGAATAGGATTTACCGGTAAGCAATTAAAATCCTATTTTATTAATTCTAGCACAAACAGAGAACCCCCTTCAAACGGTAATGCTTTTAAAGCATGATTGCACTCAGAAGTCATCTGGGCCAACCAGGAATTCATACGATTTCTCACAAAACTACAACTCATGTTGAATTATTGCCATAGTTTTGGCCAATTGCTTGTTTTTTTGCTTTACTTACAAATATGAATCAGGTCCACTGTACAAACAGAAAACATTCTATTTCCCTAAACCAAAGTGACTTTACAATTGATCTTTTATTAGCAATTACATTATGACTAATTTGCATTAAGAGTTTCTGCAGTTTTTTAGTGTTTCTGTAATTTTCATAGTATTTTCTAAATGAATACGATGAGAATCTTTTTTATATATTGATTTATTTAAAGCTGCACATTACAATAAATATAACCAACAACGACATTGACATGTCAAAAGCATAGATATCACAATGAATCATAAATGTTTGGTAATAAGAAAGAAAGAAAGAAAGAAAGAAAGAAAGAAAGAAAGAAAGAAAGAAAGAAAGAAAGAAAGAAAGGGTATGTCAAGAATGAAAAAGCAGAGGGGGTAAGGGAGAAGGGGAGGTCAGGTCTCCACTGGAAGATGGTGTAGTACATTCTAGGCTATCCATAATACATAACTGTGTAATATACTGTAGGTTATTCAAAGATCAGATCAAGCAACTAATAACTTGTATTTATCAAATTCCCTGGAATTTCAACCAGCAGGACCAGGTAGAGATAAACACTGAGGTATGATCAGAGGCAGCCATTGAAAGTTCCCTCATCGACATATATAAATCTAGACAAGTTATCCAATCTTTAACAGGGAAGGGTGAGGGTGGACGCCATTTTGGTATTACTGCCTTAGCGACACTGTTTCTGCTGCGGGGTACACTGGGCTCCACAAGGATTAACATCGGGGTGTAGAGTAGGATCTTGATCCGAGTCAACATGCTCAAAGCTTTTGACTGTTCCCAAGATGCACAGCGCCGCCTCCTCTATAACCCCGCCTCCGTGCACAGGAGCTCAGTTTGTAAGTTGGTGCCATGCAGTAAGGAGGCACTTAACAGGGGGCTGCCTGAGGCAGCCTATTGATAGCTTAAATTGACAGAAAAGACTTCAAGGGCTGCAGCAGGCAAAGTCTATTAGACTTTTCTGCCTGCAGCTCCATCACCCCCAGCGGCGCTGTATACTCTCGCGCCCTAGTTGCCGGGTCACTGCAGCGGAGGCTTCGGTTCCTTCCTACACTTCAGTCACACACACGCCGCCGTCCTCCCGGAACGTGGGGCCGCAGGAAGGGGGAGGTAAGGGGTCTCTTTGACCGCACTTTACCGCAATCCAGCGCGGCCGTGGGAGGCGGGCCACGCGTGCGCTGGTGTGGACACTGTTATCGGGCAGCCGCTCCACCATCCACCAGGGACAATCACTCACCGATCAACAGAGCGACAGAAAGCATCGCTCGACCTTGTGTAAAACTATATAGTTTTGTGTGAAAGTACTTCGCACGTGCGTACTGCGGCCCTTGCGCATGCGCAGAAATGCCGCTTTTTCACCTAATCGCTGCGCTGCGACCGAAAGCAGCTAGTGATCAACTTGGAATGAGGGCCCTTGTCATGTCTGCTACACGTGGTAACGACGCTGGGGCTTCTACCACATTGCATGGTAGTGAGGTCGCAGACATGATGGAGGAGAATATGGCAGCTGAGAGTTCAGGTTCAGGGGGTTCCTTACGCCCCAGTGGGTCAGTAGCATCTGGGGCTTCACAGGACCCACCTTGGGCTACATTTTCCACGCTGTTAAACACGCTTGTAACTAAATTGGCGCCCCCTGTGGGACCACCTGTGCCAATGCAGTAGTTTATGGTCCCTGCTGTTAATCCGCCATGGGCAGATCAAATCTCCACTCAGTTACAGCATTTGAACCGGTCACTGACTAAATCTAAGTGTCACTCTCTCCTGCCTAAGACTAAGTCGTCTTCTGAACGGGCCATTACCTCCTCCCAATCCACTGCTATCCCAGACACGTCCTCTGAGGAGGATGGTGCATATACTGATCCCACAGACCCTGACACAGATGTTTCTGATGGGGAAGGGAAGTCATTGGTGGATGTCCCGGATTTGATTGAAGCTATTAGGCTCATTCTTCAGGTAGAAAAACAAGGTTGAGGCTGCGCTAGAATGGATCAATGTGACAATCGTAGCAGTGTATCTGGTATTAAAATATCACAATTTAGTGTATAAAAAGATATATATATATATTAAATGCTGTAATTACTTCAAATTAAAAGTTGGATACACCCTAAAATAATATGCATATTTTTGTTAGAAACTGTATATTACATACAATAGCAAAGATTGTTTGTTACCCAATCGGCCAGGAACTTATCGGAGTGATAATGTAGTAAGTCTCTGGAGGTGAAGCAATTTCCATTGGAATAGCTATGTTACCGTTAGAGGATGGCTCCAGGATCTTTGGATGATGAGCTCCTCATGCAATATGGTATTGATGTATTTCCTTGGTAGGATTTGCTAAATGGAAGTCCTCCTGAGGCTGATGAATTGGTCTGGACAAAGTCAGGGGATGGTCCGGTCCTTCACACCTTTGTTCCTGGCTTGGATATCCAAGCCAGGAACAAAGGTGTGAAGGACCGGACCCTCCAGGTGTCTGATGATCCTGAGCCTGAGTCTGTCTCCAAGAAACCGGATAGGTTTAAACGTAAGAAAGTGGTTAAACAAGTTTTGCCTCATTCTGAACACCTGGTTGACATACGTCAGGGATCCTGGGAAAATCCGGGGACAAAATTCACACCGAATAAGAGACTGTTGGCTCGCTATCCTCTCTCTGCAGCGATATGTAAGAATTGGGAAACTCCTCCACCCGTAGATTCTCATGTGGCGCGTATGGGGGGTCATTCCGAGTTCTTCGCTCGTTGACGATTTTCGCTATATTGTGATTAGTCGCTTACTGCGCATGCGCAAGGTTCGCAGAGCGCATGCGCTTAGTTATTTTACACAAAAGTTAGGTATTTTACTCACGGCATAACGAGGATTTGACATCGTTCTGGTGATCGTACTGTGATTGACAGGAAGTGGGTGTTTCTGGGCGGAAACTGGCCGTTTTATGGGCGTGTGCGAAAAAACGCTGACGTTTCTGGGAAAAACGCGTGAGTGTCTGAAGAAATGGGGGAGTGTCTGGGCGAACGCTGGGTGTGTTTGTGACGTCAAACCAGGAACGAAACTGACTGAACTGATCGCAATGGCTGAGTAAGTCTGGAGCTACTCAGAAACTGCTAAGAAATGTCTATTCGCAATTCTGCTAATCTTTCGTTCGCAATTCTGCTATGCTAAGATACACTCCCAGTAGGCGGTGGCTTAGCGTGTGCAATGCTGCTAAAAGCAGCTAGCGAGCGAACAACTCGGAATGAGGGCCATGGTTGTTTCCTCTGCTCTGCCAGTAACTACCGGCACCTCTCTGAAGGAACCGACGGATAGACGTGTGGAGGGTTGTTTAAAAGCGATCTATACCCTAATGGGGGCTGTGCATAGGCCAACCATCGCAGCAACATGGGCTGCTGAAGCTGTTGAGGCGTGGGCTCAGGAGCTTGAAGCGGAACTGCCTTCCAACGCATCTGAGCATGCTCGACAATGTCTCTCGTATAATACCACGGCTTCTCTGTACCTTAAGGAGGCGGCCTCCGATGCCGGGGTGCTCGTGGCCAAGGCTGCTACTACATCCGTCTTGGCCAGACGTATCCTTTGGTTGAGATCCTGGTCGGTGGATATGGATTCCAAGAAAACCATGGAGGTGCTTCCTTTCAAGGGAGACATTCTCTTTGGAGAAGCCCTCACTAAGATTGTGGCTGATCTGGCTACTGCTAAAACAGCCTAGTACGGCTCCTTCAACGCAGAAGGTTAAAAGTACTTTCCTTGGCCCTTTCGTCCTCCAGGAAAAGCAAAAGGTCAGGCGTACCCAAAGCAAGCTCGTGCTTCCAGACCTGCCAAGCCCAGACCGAAGCGTGCCTGGGCCGCCCGTCAGCCAGCCTCTAAAACTGACAAGCCTGCCGAATGACGGGGCGGGCCTCCCTCTGGGGGATCCCAGGGTGGGGGGCCGACTTCTAGGTTTTGCCAAGGAATGGTTGAAGACCACTTCAGATACCTGGGTGGGGGAAGTCGTCGCTCGAGGTTACGCCGTCCCCTTCAAGAATCGTCCCCCTCATCGATTTTGCCTGACAGATATGCCTCTGGATCCGGCAAAAGCAAACACTTTGCACTCGGTGGTACATTCCCTCCTGACCACAGGAGTGGTAGTACAGGTGCCTCTGGCTCAGAGAGGCAAGGGGTACTATTCACCGCTGTTCCTAGTCCCGAAACCGAACGGGTCCTCGTGGCCCATTCTCAATCTGAAGTTCTTGAACAAGCATGTGCGGGTTTCCAAGTTTGTATGGAAACGCTGCGCTCTATTGCTCTGGCCTTGGAGCCTGGGGACTATATGGTCTCCCTGGACATACAGGATGCCTACCTACATATTCCTATTGCGGTATCTCATCAGCAGTACCTGAGGTTTGCGGTGGGCAACCTTCATTACCAATTTTGGGCGTTACCCTTTGGTTTGACAACGGCTCCCCGAGTTTTTACCAAAGTTATGGCGGTTATGACTTGCTACACTCCGCTGTCAAGGGGTCAGGATCCTACCGTACTTGGACGATTTGTTGATCCTGGCAAATTCCCCAGAACTTCTCCTGTGTCATCTCGATCTGACAGTCCAGTGCATGAAAGCCCATGGATGGCTGATTAACTGGAAGAAATCCTCCCTGGTTCCTGCTCGGAGCATGTTACATCTGGGAGCGTTATTGGACATTAACAACCAACAGTTGTTCCTATCTCAGGAGAAAGTCCTGAAGCTTCAGTCCTGAATCGCTTCCAAAGAGCTCTTCCAGTCGGCCCCAAAGTGCGAACTCAGCGGGGCGTGGAGTTCGAGATAGAGAAGCCACGTGGGTGTTCAGTGCCCACCCATAAAGGAGGGGGTACTGTCAGGAATCGACTCACCACAGCCACATCTGTCCGTCGGTGCGGACTCCGTCCGGGGTCCCTGCGTTCTGCTGTCGTCTGCTCCTCTGCCGCCAGACGTCATCCTGGGCCTAGGAACGCTCCTGTAGCAGCGTGCGTGCGAGCACGCGCGTTCCCGCCGGGCCGCGGCATGGGCGCCGCCATGACAGTCTCCATCGGTCAGAGTACGGCGGTCAATCCGGAGCTTGGCCGCACCTCCTTTTCCCACTCCAACCAGTGTCTGCACACCAGGGGGTATATCAGGAGCTGCAGAGTGAGCCTGTGGTTGTCCTGAACTTTGTGTCACTCCTGCGACCCATGTGCCTGGATTCCTCCGTGTTCCTGGTTACCTACCTGTTCCTCCGTGTTCCTGGTTACCTTCCTGCATTTCCGTGGAACTACAAGCATCAGCAATCCCTGCATTGGTATTTGGCTCCACACCTATCTACAACCGCTGTGTGCTTCAGCCTTAGCAGTAGAGACTCTCTCCAGGTGCATTCCATCACCTCACCTGTGAAGCAGCTTGCTAGCTGCCTGTGCCTAACGAACTACACTGTGGACTTCCACCTGAGTCTCCTGCATCTGCTACCAGGTTTGCTACACATTTATTACCATCTCTGCTGGCTCCACGTTTTAAACCATTCTGGTTCTCACACCAGTGAACTTATCCATCATTACCATTTCCTCCATAGACTCTCAGCTTCCAAGCTGTACCATTTCCATTGCATACTTTTTATTGTTTATTCCTGCACGTTATTCTGCTGCCTTATTGTGTGAACTTTTATGTTAATAAAACACCATTGCGCTGATGCGCAGAAACCCAATCCAGCCTCCTCACTTCTTCCATCCTACCTCCACTGACCCACTAGCGCCCCCTCCGGGGACACAAGCAAAACCGAACCTGACACTGGAATGCTTACTTTACTTGGTGTGCGTCTCACAATCATGACGTTTTCAAGTTTAGTACGGCCAAACTATTAGCCTTTCTACAACAGGGCCTGGACTTAGGCCTGTGTCTGGCCTCCCTCAAGGTTCACATCTCTGCCTTGTCGGTTTGGTTTCAGAAAAAAATTGCTACCCTACCTGATGTCCATACATTCACTCAGGGTGTGTTGCGGATTCAGCCTCCTTATGTGCCACCTGTGGCCCCTTGGGACTTGTCTGAGGTTTTGGAGGCCTTGCAAGAGTCTCCGTTTGAGCCTCTTGCCTCTGCTGACCTTAAGTGGCATTCCCTTAAGGTCCTATTCTTGCTGGCGATTGCTTCCGCTAGAAGGGTCTCGGACTTGGGTGCCTTATCCTGTAAGTCTCCCTATTTTATTTTTCACCGTGACCGGGCGGTTCTTAGAACGCGGCCAGGTTATCTACCTAAGGTGGTGTCTTCCTTCCACCTTTACCAGGAGATTGTGGTTCCGGCCTTTAATTCGCCTGAGTTGTCTTCCAAAGAGCGGTCTTTGGACTTGGTACGGGCTCTCCGTATCTATGTGAAGAGAACTTCCTCCATTAGGAAATCTGATTCTCTTTTTGTGTTGTTTGGTTTTCACAAACGTGGCTGGCCTGCTTCCAAGCAGACTTTGGCCAGATGGATTAGAATGGTGATTGCACATGCTTATGTACAGGCTGGTCGTCCGGTTCCTGCTACCATTAAAGCCCATTCTACTCGGTCGGTTGGACCTTCTTGGGTGGCCCACCGTGGTGCGACCCCAGAACAACTGTGCAAGGCGGCAACGTGGTCCGCAGGGAACACGTTTATAAGGTTCTATGCCTTCGATACCGCCGCGTCCCAGGATGCTTCCTTTGGACGCCGGGTTCTTGTGCCCGCTACAGTGTGTCCCCTCCCATGAGGAACTGCTTTAGGACATCCCCGATGTTAATCCTTGTGGAGCTCAGTGTACCCCGCAGCAGAAAACGAGATTTATGGTAAGAACTTACCGTTGTAAAATCTCTTTCTGCGAGGTACACTGGGCTCCACAAGGCAACCACCCTGACGCACTTAGCTTCTTTGGGTTGGTATTGGCATAGCCAATGACAACCTCTCCTGTGGTGAGTGTGTTGTGTAATTGGCTACAAGCGTTTGTTATCTCTGGTACCTGCTACTGCATTGGGCTGGTTAACGAAACTGAGCTCCTGTGCACGGAGGCAGGGTTATAGAGGAGGTGGCGCTGTGCATCTTGGGAACAGTCAAAAGCTTTGAGCCTGTTGGTGCCTCGGATCAAGATCCTACTCTACACCCCGATGTTAATCCTTGTGGAGCCCAGTGTACCTCGCAGAAAGAGATTTAACAACGGTAAGTTCTTACCATAAATCTCGTTTTATGTGTCGTAAGAATGATTTTCTTTTGTACTTTAAGATGGGCCAGGGAATAATTGTTAGGATCTCCTGTTCTGTACTGCCACGTCGCCATGGCAACCGGGAGGCAAGTGTTAGCGAAGTAACCTGAGCGCAGCTGATACTCCGGTCCGGGTTTTTACTGTGTAGTGGTTACAGGCTCTGTGCACGGCAGGGAATCCGGCGCTGGTTTTGTGCTCACAGTCTGTGAGGTCTGAGTGGGGCGTGGACAGCACCTGCTATATAAACCATCCTCTCAGGCTAGGCAAATGCTGCTGAATCTTTGTTTGTTTGTCAGTTCCAGAGAGTTAGCTAGTACTGTGTGACTTTGTATTTACTTGTTGCTTACTGCTAATAGGCCTTGGGATTCGGTACATCATTCTGCCAATCCGGACCTAGCAGTAAGACTGGAGTCAGTTGTTTAACCTGCTGGGGTTCTTTTGCTATTCTGTGAACCCAGCAGGTTTGCGGCTGTACTCTCAGACCTGCTTGCTTAATCCTCCCTCACTGTGCAGGGCGTCCAGGTGTCAGTTTAGTGGCAGTAAGCTGAACCTGTGCCCTGCAAGTGGGGGTTAGGATTGTGGATACTCTCCTTGTGTCTATATTTCTATCTCTGACCAAGGAGTTTATTCCCACACCCGTTGGTAACCCTTTGGAGTTTTTCCTGTTGCTCTTAGCAACATAATTTTGGGTGCTTCACATGTTAAATCACTACATCTCGCTTCATTGTCCGCTCTATTCCATCTGAGCATTCCTGACACTAGGGAGACACCCAATTCCTGAGCCTTTGGGCTTCCCCGTTCATTTTGTGTTTATTAGTTATTCCATCACCTCCTGTGTATGTTGTGTTATACTGTCTGTGAGTTCGTTTTGCCTCGCATCCCTCTCTGTTCATACACCGGTATACTCCTGTTAGCACTGGTGTGCGTAACAATAATATTGAGGATCCAAAACTCCGGTTTTTCTAGAACCCCTTTACCCACAATATCCTTCGCAAGTTGGATGATTTGGGCCCAGAAGAAGGTTAGAGAAATGCACGACCACCAAATGTGGGCGGGTGTTCATGGGTCTTTATTACAACACCAACAAACATTAGGAAGGCCAAGGAACACTTTACTCAGAACGCTAGGCATCTGTAACATCTGGTGGAAATCTTATAATGTGTCTAAAAAACAGAAACACTTTACGAGGCGGCATGTAAAAATGGAAAGGATTAAAACCTTTGCTTATCAGTAAGTGAGATATTCAAATCTGTATGCCAATCCCTTGTGAATTTAGGAAGTGTAGTAAAAAGACCTTCTAATATTATTTTATAGAGAGAGAGATGGCATGAGGGATGGAGGTTTTTTTGAGTACAAAAATATTCAAAATAGGTAGGGTCCCTGCTAAGTAAACCCTGTTTATTTGCCTTCTTTACATAGGAGACTAACTGGATATAATGCCAGAGAGGTTCATATCCGCTTGTAAATCCAGGAAAGGGAAGCAATACCCTACCACTAAAACTATGGTGAGCTCTGAGACTCAACTGGACACTCCACAATTTAAAGGCATTGGTGTCTAGTCCTAGGGGGAATTACAGGCTCCACATAGGGGAGGTTAAAGGAATTGTGGAAATGGAGGTACATCTTAATTTCCACCAAATCTGGATCATAGGGGTAATAGTAGGGTGGTCAGTTAGTGGTATGGATGATATCCAAAGTAAAACTTGTAAGGGGGCGATACCTATGGTCTATTCTACTAGGATCCATTGTTTATTCAGGGTAGATTTGGATCAGTCCAAGATTCTGCTAAGATGGACCGCCTGGTAATAAAACAAGAAATTGGGGAGTTGCAGGCGGTTGATTAGTGCGATAGAGGATGTTATGGCGAAACCTAGGCTTCCTACCATACCAAATGAAATCACACACCAATTTCTGTAAATCCTTAAAAAAAGAAGCTGGTATCGAAATGGATAGAGTCTGCAAACAATATAGGGCCTAATTCAGAGTTGATCGCAGCAGCAAATTTGTTAGCTGTTTGTCAAAACCATGGCCCTCATTCCGAGTTGTTCACTCGCAAGCTGCTTTTAGCAGCTTTGCACACGATAAGCCGCCGCCTACTGGGAGTGAATCTTAGCTTAGCAAAATTGCGAACGAAAGATTCGCAATATTGCGAAAAGACTTCTCTGTGCAGTTTCTGAGTAGCTCGAGACTTACTCTGCCAGTGCGATCAGTTCAGTGCTTGTCGTTCCTGGTTTGACGTCACAAACACACCCAGCGTTTGCCCAGACACTCCTCCGTTTCTCCAGCCACTCCCGCGTTTTTCCCAGAAACGGTAGCGTTTTTTCAAACACTCCCATAAAACGGCCAGTTTCCGCCCAGAAACACCCACTTCCTGTCAATCACATTACGATCACCAGAACGAAGAAAAAACCTCGTAATGCCGTGAGTAAAATACCTAACTGCATAGCAAATTTACTTGGTGCAGTGCGAACATTGCGCATGCGCAGTTAGCGGAAAATCGCTGCGATGCGAAGAAAATTACAGAGCGAACAACTCGGAATGACCACCCATGTGCACTGCAGGGGGGGCAGATATAAAGTGCAGAGAGAGTCAGATTTGGGTGGGGTGTGTTCAAACTGAAATCTAAATTGCAGTGTAAAAATAAAGCAGCCAGTATTTACCCTGCACAGAAACAAAATAACCCACCCAAATGTAACTCTCCTTGCAAATGTTATATCTGCCACACCTGCAGTGCACATGGGCCCACATTCCGAATTGATCGCAGCGTATCATCGCATCCCAAGGCACGGATTTTAGCCAAATGTGCACGCGAAAAAGCTATAACGCACATGTGCAAAATCCACCTTCCGGTGAATGTGCAGAAATACAAATGCTTTTTGTGTTCGTAGACACCCAACGACAAAGAGGCGCGTTGAAGGCGGTGCGGAGGAATGGCTTCGCTAGCTAGCGAAAAGGGCGTGAAGGTGGGCGTCTAGTGTGGGAGTGTGTAAAGGGTAGTAGGTGTGTTTTACGCACCAATGCGTAGCTGATGTTAGCAGATACATAACAAGCGCTCGCAAGACGAACGCAGCACAGGAGTAGGTCCTGAGCTATGTACAGCAAGCGAACTCGGACAAGTGGCTGGCGGGGCGTAGCTAGCTGATAATTGGCAATAAAATGCAGCTGGCGAGCAGCTAATTGCTCAAGACTGCAATTGCAACTGACACTCTGACATGCAGTAAGTGGTTTTAAACTCATAACAAATGACCATTTACTATACCATTTACAAATCGGACACACTGACAAGTATCACACGTGTTTTTGTTCAAAAAGCATGTGTTTTTGGGATGAACCATATGTCTGCTTTGTGTACAACAAATTGCCACTGACTAAGTGTTTCTAAGCTAATTTTCATAATACAACTGCTTCACACAAACATGCCATGTTTTCCAGATTCCATCCTTCCTTTGGACACTCATATACCATTATGACCCACATAATGCAGGCTACGCTTACTGATGTGCATAACACATTGTTAAGTGTGATTTGATTTGGTTTGTGGCAATATATTGTGTTTGTAGGCACAGTAAACTGTTATTAATGCAAGACAATTTATAATTGTTAGATATGCAATGTTTGTGCCCTTTGTCCCCAAACATAATTGTTTAGCAACATTTTTGTAACTAGACATTTAAAAATAATGCATAAAATAATAATAAACACACAATGGCCCTCATTCCGAGTCGTTCGCTCTGTAATTTTCTTCGCATCGCAGCGTTTTTCTGCTTAGTACGCATGCGCAATGTTCGCACTGCGACTGCGCCAAGTAATTTTGCTATGAAGATAGTTTTTTTACTCACGGCTTTTTCTTCGCTCCGGCGATCGTAATGTGATTGACAGGAAATGGGTGTTACTGGGCGGAAACACAGCGTTTTATGGGCGTGTGGATAAAAACGCTACCGTTTCCGGAAAAAACGCGGGAGTGGCTGGAGAAACGGGGGAGTGTCTGGGCGAACGCTGGGTGTGTTTGTGACGTCAAACCAGGAACGACAAGCACTGAACTGATCGCAGATGCCGAGTAAGTCTGAAGCTACTCTGAAACTGCTAAGTAGTTTGTAATCGCAATATTGCGAATACATCGTTCGCAATTTTAAGAAGCTAAGATTCACTCCCAGTAGGCGGAGGCTTAGCGTGTGTAACTCTGCTAAAATCGCCTTGCGAGCGAACAACTCGGAATGAGGGCCAATATACACACGAAGACTATTTAATTAAAACATTTTTACTTTTGTCTTGATAACAAATGAAAACACTACAATCAGCAAACATGCTAGAGCAACAAACACATGAATAAAGTAATTTTACATTTGTCTGTAATAAAAAAAAAAAATACTATCAGCAAACATCCCATAGCAACAAACACCTGCCAGTGCAGAAATGAGGATCACAGAAGCCAGTACTCAGGGACCCCTATCTACTGGGCAGCAAACACTATAAGAGACTAGAGATGTGCAGCGGGCATTTTTCGGGTTTTGTGTCTTGGTTTTGGATTCGGTTCCGCGATCGTGTTTTGGATTCAGACGCGTTTTCCCAAAACCTCCCATAAGAATTTTTCTCGGATTTGGGTGCGTTTTGGATTGGGGTGTTTTTTTTCAAAAAAACCTCAAAAACAGCTTAAATCATAGAATTTGGGGGTAATTTTGATCCTATAGTATTATTAACCTCAATAACCATAATTTCCACTCATTTCCAGTCTATTCTGAACACCTCACACCTCACAATATTATTTTTAGTCCTAAAGTTTGCACCGAGGTCGCTGGATGACCAAGCTAAGTGACCCAAGTGGGTGGCACAAACACCTGGCCCATCTAGGAGTGGCAGTGTCAGACAGGATGGCACTTAAAAAAATAGTCCCCAAACAGCACATAATGTAAAGATAAATAAAAAAAAAGAGGTGCAAGATGGAATTGTCCTTGGGCCCTCCCACCCACCCTTATGTTGTATAAACAGGACATGCACACTGTAACAAACCCATCATTTCAGCGACAGGGTCTGCCACACGACTGTGGCTGAAATGATTGGTTGGTTTGGGCCCCCACCAAAAAAGTAGCAATCAATCTCTCCTTGCACAAACTGGCTCTACAGAGGCAGGATGTCCACCTCCTCGTCATCGTCCAATTCCTCACCCCTTTCACTGTGTACATCGCCCTCCTCACAGAGTATTAATTCGTCCCCACTGGAATCAACCATCACAGGTCCCGGTGTACTTTCTGGAGGCAATTGCTAGTAAATGTCTCCACGGAGGAATTGATTATAATTCATTTTGATGAACATCATCTTCTCCACATTTTCTGTAAGTAACCTCCTACGCCAATCGCTGACAAGGTTGCCGGCTGCACTAAACATTCTTTCGGAGTACACACTGGGAGGGGGGGGCAACTTAGGTAAAATAAAGCCAGTTTGTGCAAGGGCCTCCAAATTGCCTCTTTTTCCTGCCAGTATACGTACGGACTGTCTGACATGCCTACAGTGATGCTGTCACTCATATAATCCTCCACCATTCTTTCAATGGTGACAGAATCATATGCAGTGACAGTAGACGACATGTCAGTAATTGTTGGCAGGTCCTTCAGTCCGGACCAGATGTCAGCACTTGCTCCTGACTGCCCTGCATCACCGCCAGCGTGTGGTTTTGGAAATGTTATCCTTTCCCTGGCAGCTCCAGTGGTGGTAGAAAATAAAGGAGGAGCTGTTGGCGGGTCACGTTCCGCTTGACTTGACAATTGTCTCACCAGCAGGTCTTTGAACATCTGCAGACTTGTGTCTGCCAGAAAGAGAGATACAATGTAGGCTTTAAACCTAGAATCGAGCACGGTGGCCAAAATGTAGTGCTCTGATTTCAACAGATTGACCACCCGTGAATCCTGGTTAAATGAATGAAGGGCTCCATCCACAAGTCCCACATGCCTAGCGGAATCGCTCCATTTTAGCTCCTCCTTCAATCTCTCCAGCTGCTTCTGCAAAAGCCTGATGAGGGGAATGACCTGACTTAGGCTGGCAGTGTCTGAACTGACTTCACGTGTGGCAAGTTCAAAGGGTTGGATAACCTTGCACAACGTTGAAATCATTCTCCACTGCGCTTGAGTCAGGTGCATTCCCCCTCCTTTGCCTATATTGTAGGCAGATGTATAGGCTTGAATGGCTTTTTGCTGCTCCTCCATCCTCTGAAGCATATAGAGGGTTGAATTCCACCTCGTTACCACCTCTTGCTTCAGCTGATGGCAGGGCATGTCCAGGAGTGTTTGCTGGTGCTCCAGTTTTCGGCACGCGGTGGCTGAATGCCGAAAGTGGCCCGCAATTCTTCGGACCACCGACAGCATCTCCTGCGCGCCCCTGTCGTTATTTTAAAAGTTCTGCACCACCAAATTCATTGTATGTGCAAAACATGGGACGTGCTGGAATTTGCCCACATGTAATGCACGCACAATATTGGTGGCATTGTCCGATGTCACAAATCCCAGGGAGAGTACAATTGGGTTAACCCAATCTGCGATGATGTTCCTCAGTTTTCGTAAGAGGTTGTCAGCTGTGTGCCTCTTACGGAAAGTGGTGATAAAAAGCGTAGCCTGCCTAGGAACGAGTTGGCGTTTGCGAGATGTTGCTACTGGTGCTGCTGCTGCTGTTGTTGCTGCGGGAGGCAATACATCTACCCAGTGGGCTGTTACAGTCATATAGTCCTTAGTCTGCCCTGCTCCACTTGTCCACATGTCCGTGGTTAAGTGGACAGTGGGTACAACTGCATTTTTTAGGACACTGGTGACTCTTTCTCTTACGTCCTAGAGGATGCTGGGGACTCCGTAAGGACCATGGGGTATAGACGGGCTCCGCAGGAGATAGGGCACCTAAAAAGAACTTTGTCTATTGGTGTGCACTGGCTCCCCCCTCTATGCCCCTCCTCCAGACCTCAGTTAGATCTTGTGCCCAGAGGAGAATGGGTGCACTGCAGAGAGCTCTCCAGAGTTTTCTGTGGAAAAATAATTTTGTTAGGTTTTTTATTTTCAGGGAGTCCTGTTGGCAACAGGCTCCCTGCATCGTGGGACTGAGGAGAGAGAAGCAGAGCTGGCTTGTCAAGTTGGGCACTGCTTCTAAGGCTACTGGACACCATTAGCTCCAGAGGGAGTCGGAACACAGGTCTCACCTGGGGTTCGTCCCGAAGCCGCGCCGCCGTCCTCCTCACAGATGCCGAAGGTAGAAGCGGATAGAGAAGACAGAAGACATCTTAGGCGGCAGAAGACATCAGATCTTCATGAGGTAAGGCGCGCAGCGGTAAGCTGCGCGCCATTGCTCCCAGTCACACACACACAGAGCAGCACTAAAGGGTGCAGGGCGCAGGGGGGGGGGGGGGGGGGCGCCCTGGGCAGCAATAAACCTCACATTTTGGCACAAATACAGTAGCAATAGACTGCGGAGGCAGTAAATCGCTGATCCCCCGTCATTTTATTGAAAAATCACTGGGACCAAAGCCCGCCATCGGGTGGGCGGGGCTTGATCCTCAGCATTAACCAGCGCCATTTTCTCCACAGAAGCTGCATGAGAAGGAAAACGTTGGCTCCCTGGTCTCTCCCCTGCTGAACACAGGCTGGAAAAAAGCGGAGGGGGGCACTTTGGCGACGCAGTGAGTGGGAATTGACATAATATATATAAAAAAGCGCTATCTGGATATATATATTTTCTTCCAGTGTTGTTAAGCGCTGGTGTGTGCTGGCATACTCTTTCTCTGTCTCTCCTTAGGACCTGGTTGGGATTTTGTCCCCTTATAGGTTAATCCCTGTGTGTGTGGGGTGTCGGTACGTGTGTGTCGACATGTCTGAGGCGGAAGGCTTCTCCAAGGAGGAGGTGGAGCAAATGAGTGGTGTGTCCCCGTCGGTTGTGCCGACTCCAGATTTGATGGACATGTGGCATACGTTGCATGCAAGTGAGGCATCTTTACATAAAAGGCTTGATAAGGCTGGTTTAGGGGGGACATCAGGAGGTCAATCCTCAGATTGGAACGACTCACAGGGCCCGTTGGGGTCTCAAAGCGTCCCTTAACACAAGACACTACTACCGACACGGATTCTGATTCCAGTGTCGACTATGACGAAGTAAAATTGCACCCTAGGGTGACTAAAACCATTCAGTGCATGATTGTGGCAATAAGGGATGTGTTGCATATTGTGGATGAACCCTCGGTCCCCGACACAAGGGTACACATGTTTAAGGAAAAGAAACAGATTATTAATTTTCCCACATCTCATGAATTAAATGAGTTCTTTGAAAAAGCTTGGGAGACTCCGGATAAGAGACCGCAGATCCCCAAAAGAATTTTTATGGCATACCCTTTCCCTAAGCAGGACAGGGAGATTTGGGAATCACCCACCACTGTGGACAAGGCCCTGACGCGCTTGTCCAAGAAAGTGGCGCTACCGTCTCCTGACACAGCGGCCCTTAAGGACCCTGCAGATCGCAGGCAAGAAACTACATTAAAGGGTATTTATTCTTATACGGGTGCTGTGTTAAGACCAACGATTGCGTCGGCATGGGTGTGTAGCGCAATTGCAGCTTGGACAGATGAGCGGACAGATCAACTTGATACTATGGATAAGGATACTATATTCCTAACTCTAGCCCATATAAAAGACGCAGTCTTATTTATGAGGGATGCTCAAAGGGACATTGGATTGCTAGCTTCCAGGGCCAATGCCATGTCTATCTCAGCGAGAAGATCCTTATGGACTCGCCAATGGACGGGTGATGCGGATTCCAAAAAACATATGGAAGTACTACCCTATAAGGGTGATGTATTGTTTGGGGATGGGCTGACGGACCTGGTTTCCACAGCTACAGCAGGTAAATCAAATTTTTTACCATATATTCCCCAACAGCAAAAGAAAGCAACACCCTATCAGATGCAGTCCTTTCGGTCGCACAAGTCCAAAAGAGGTCGGGGATCCTCTTTCCTCGCCAGAGGTAAGGGCAGAGGCAAGAGAGCACCTGCTTCGGCAGGTGCCCAGGAACAAAAGTCCTCCCCGGCTGCTCCAAACCATACAGCATGACGCTGGGGCTCCCCTGAGGGAGTCCGCACCGGTGGGGGCACGTCTTCAACTTTTCAGTCAGGCCTGGGTCAGTTCGGATCTGAATCCCTGGGTGTTGGAAATAGTTTCCCAGGGTTACAACTTGGAATTCGAGGATGTGCCCCCGAGCCGATTTTTCAAACCAGCCCTACCACCTTCCACATCGGAAAGGGATGTAGTGTTAGCTGCAATTCAAACGCTGTGTATACAGCAAGTGATAATCAAGGTTCCTCTGCACCAGCAGGGAAGAGGTTACTATTCAACCCTATTTGTGGTCCCGAAACCGGACGGTACGGTCAGACCGATTTTAAATCTGAAATCCCTAAACCTGTACATAAAAAGATTCAAATTCAAAAGGGAATCTCTCAGAGCGATAATAGCCAACATGGAGGAGGGGGAGTTTATGGTGTCTCTGGACATAAAGGATGCGTACCTTCATGTCCCCATATATGCCCCCCATCAGGAATACCTGAGATTCGCTGTACAGGATTGTCATTACCAATTTCAGACGTTGCCGTTTGCACTTTCCACGGCCCCGAGGATTTTCACCAAAATAATGGCGGAAATGATGGTGGTCCTGCGCAAGCATGGAGTCACAATTATTCCATACTTGGACGATCTCCTGATAAAAGCGAGATCAAGGGAGAAATTGCTGAGCAGTGTGGCGCTCTCTCTGAGATTGCTCCAGCAACACGGTTGGATTCTAAATCTACCAAAGTCACAGTTGATTCCGACAACTCGACTACCGTTCCTAGGTATGATACTGGATACGGAACAAATGAAGGTCTTTCTCCCAATAGAGAAAGCCCAAGACATCCAGAACATGGTCAGAGACCTGGTAAAACCGAAAAGGGTGTCAGTTCACCAATGCACTCGAGTTCTGGGGAAAATGGTGGCAGCCTACGAGGCCATTCCCTTCGGAAGGTTCCACGCAAGGACTTTTCAATGGGACCTTCTGGACAAGTGGTCAGGGTCCCATCTGCACTTACATCGGAAAATAACTCTGTCCCCAGGAACCAGAGTGTCCCTCCTGTGGTGGTTGCAAAGTGCTCACCTGGTGGGGGGTCGCCGGTTCGGGATTCAGGACTGGATCCTGGTTACCACGGACGCGAGCCTCCGAGGATGGGGAGCGGTCACACAGGGAAAGATGTTTCAGGGTCTTTGGTCAGACCAGGAGTCCTGTCTACACATCAATGTGTTGGAACTCAGGGCCATTTACAACGGCCTTCGACAAGCGGAGAGTTTTCTTTGAAACCTACCGGTTCTGATTCAATCAGACAATGTCACAGCAGTGGCTCATGTGAACCGCCAAGGCGGGACAAGAAGCAGAGTCGCGATGGCGGAAGCCACAAGGATATTTCGCTGGGCGGAAAATCATGTAAGCGCTCTGTCGGCTGTCTTCATTCCGGGAGTGGACAACTGGGAAGCAGACTTCCTCAGCAGACACGATCTCCATCCAAGAGAGTGGGGACTTCATCAAGAAGTCTTTGCAGACGTAACACGTCTTTGGGGAACTCCTCAAATAGACATGATGGCGTCACGCCTCAACAAAAAACTTCGGAGGTATTGCGCAAGGTCTCGGGACCCTCAGGCAGTAGCAGTAGATGCACTGGTAACACCGTGGGTGTTCGAATCGGTCTACGTGTTTCCTCCTCTTCCTCTCATCACAAAAGTGTTGAGGATCATAAGACGAAGAAGAGTACAGACGATACTCGTTGTCCCAGACTGGCCTCGAAGGGCCTGGTACTCGGATCTACAAGAGATGCTCACAGGAGACCCCTGGCCTCTTCCTCTGAGGGAAGACCTGTTGCAGCAGGGGCCCTGTGTATTTCAAGACTTACCGCAGTTACGTTTGACGGCATGGCGGTTGAACGCCGAATCCTAGCAAAAAAGGGGATTCCGGAAGAGGTCATCCCTACTTTAATAAAGGCTAGGAAGGAGGTGACGATAAAACATTATCACCGTATCTGGCGAAATTATGTGTCTTGGTGTGAGACCAAGAATGCACCTACGGAAGATTTTCATCTGGGTCGTTTTCTCCACTTCCTACAGACAGGAGTGGACATGGGCCTGAAATTAGGCTCGGTTAAGGTACAGATTTCGTCCCTCTCGATTTTCTTTCAGAAGGAATTGGCTTCTCTTCCAGAAGTCCAGACGTTTGTAAATGGAGTGCTGCACATCCAGCTGTTATGCACACCAGTGCCAGCAGGAATGTACTGGTGTCTGAACGGAGAGGGATGCAAAACAAATGAACTCACAGACAGACTGGGGAATATGACATTACATACATAGAAGGTGATAGGGTAACAAAATAAACACAAAGTGAACAGAGAAGCCCAAAGGCTAAGAAACTGGGTGTCTCCCTAGTATTAGGAATGCTCAGATGGAAAGAAGCGAGATGTTGTGATTTAATACGTAGAGAATCCGAAATGCTGTTGCTAAGGGCAACAGCAAAACCCTAAAGGGTTACCAACGGGTGTGGCAGTAAACTCCTTGGTCAGAGATGGAATAATAGACACAAGGAGAGTCTCCACAATCCTAGTCCTCACTTGCAGTCACTGGTTCAGCTTACTGCCACTAAACTGACACCTGAACACCTTGCACAGTGAGAAAGGATTTTGGCAGGCAAGTCTGAGAATACAGCCGCAAACTTGCTAGGTTCACAGAGTAGCAAAAGAACCCCAGCAGGTTAAACGACTGACTCCAGTCTTACTGCTAGGTCTGGATTGGCAGAGTGTAATACCAAATCCCAAGGCCTATTTGCAGTAAGCAACAAACAAATACAAAGTTTACACAGTACTGGCTAGCTTTCAGGAACTGACTAACCAACAAAGATTCAGCAGCATCTGCCTAACCTGAGAAGAGGGTTTATATAGCAGGTGCTGTCCACGCCCCACTCAGACCTCACAGACTGTGAGCACAAAAACCAGCACCGGATCCCCTGCCGTGCACAGAGCCTGTAACTACTGCACAGCAAAAGACCCGAACCGGAGTATCAGCTACGCTCAGGTTACTCCGCTAGCACTTGTCTCCCGGTTGCCATGACGACGTGGCAGCACAGAGCAGGAGACCCTAACAGTACCCCCCCTCTGACGAGGGGTCAAAGAACCCCTACCACCGGGTTTATCGGGGAGCTGCGAGAAGAAAGAGCGTAACAGTCTGGGGGCATGAAGATCACAACTGCGCACCCACGACCGCTCCTCCGGGCCATACCCCTTCCAGTGCACCAAAAATGACAGCCGACCCCGAACCATCTTGGAGTCAAGAATCCTTTCAACAACAAACTCCCTCTGGCCACGTATCAGAAGAGGGGAAGGTCTTCCACTGGAAGAAGGATTACTAATCGCCCGTTTTAAAAGGGAACAATGAAATGTTTTATTGATACACAAAGAACGGGGTAGATCTAACTGAAATGCCACCGGATTGATAACCCTGGTGATCTTATAAGGACCGATGAACCGGGGGCCTAACTTATGAGATGGCTGTCTCAACTTCAAATTCTTGGTAGACAACCAGACGAAGTCTCCTAATTTGAAGCTGCAGGGTCTTTTCCGCTTATCAAAAACCCTTTTGGTCACTAATGACACAGACACAAGGGCTTTCTTCACTTTCCTCTAAATACCTCTAAGGACCGAAACCACAGATGAACCACCAGGCGTGGAGTCCTGGGGGTCAAAAGAATTGGCCTTAGGATGATGCCCATACACACAAAGGAAGGGAGAGATCCCTGTAGCAGAGTGAGCCGCGTTGTTATAGGCAAACTCCGCCATGGACAGATGAGCAACCCAGTCAGTCTGACACTTGGAGACATAACACCTGAGGAACTGCTCTAAGGACTGGTTCACCCTTTCAGTCTGCCCATTAGACTGCGGATGGTAGCCTGACGACAAGCTGACAGAAATCTGGAGATCGGAACAAAATGCCCTCCAGAATTTGGCCACAAACTGGGATCCGCGGTCAGAGACCACATCAAGTGGCAACCCGTGGAGGCGCACAACATGCAGCATAAATAATTCAGACAGGCGTCTGGCCGATGGCAGCCCAACCAATGGAACGAAGTGCGACATCTTCGAAAACCTGTCAACGACAACCCAGATGGCTGTCATCCCCGAGGATTTGGGCAAGTCCACCACAAAATCCATTGGAATCCGAACCCGCCCGAACTTCACCCTTTTTTGCACGGGTCCGAGCAGACTCGGATCCTCCCGCCTTGCTCGGTTAACCCGAGCGCGCCCGAACGTCATCATCCCGCTGTCGGATTCTCGAGAGACTCGGATTCTATATAAGGAGCCGCGCGTCGCCGCCATTTTCACACGTGCATTGAGATTGATAGGGAGAGGACGTGGCTGGCGTCCTCTCCGTTATAGTAGAACTTAGTTAGTTATAAATTGTGGGGAGGATTGGGGACGGGGAGCAGCTGTTAGGGAGTACAGTGCTGGGTTTTGAGTTTAATCCGTTGTTTCTCTGCCTGAAAAAAAACGCTCCACCAATCCATATCTGTGCTCACTCAGTGTGCTGCACTGCTGCATGATATATCTGTGCTGAGTGCACTGCTCACACTGCCTAATTGTGGGGACTGGGGAGCAGTTATAGCAGGAGTACAGTCAGTGCACACTGCACAGTTTTGCTGACAGTGACCACCAGTCCAGTATACGTTTGTCTGCCTGAAAAACACTGTGGTGTTTTTTTTTTCTTCATACTAGTTTACCAGTCTGCTGACACTGTCCACCAGGTCCGTTATACAGTATATTATATTTATATATAAGCACTAAGCAGCAGTACGGTAGGCCACGGCTGTACCTACCTCTGTGTCGACTCGTCACTCGTCGTCCATAAGTATAAGTAATACAGTACTATCCATCCATCTACATTGTATACCTGTGGTGTTTTTTTTTTTCTTTCTTCATACTAGTTTAGCAGTCTGCTGCTGACACTGTCCACCAGGTCCGTTA